>NC_143046.1:56780000-57104166 GCF_057628025.1 Oncorhynchus mykiss | reverse complement strand
TTCTGACAGAAATGTAGCAATTGCAGATAACCGAGACCAGACTCTTTAATCTTTATATTTATGCTACATTTGACAGTTACCCATCTTAGCAAAGATAGTTAATGACTTAATGCAACCAGAATTGACACATTTATCCTAGGGACCTTTTAAAGCATTCAATTGAGTGTATGTATTCGTCAATGAGTGAGACTGGTTTGATCACGAAAGTAAATAATCTCAACTAGTCTATCATACCTAAACCTGCCACTATACCCTAAGCCGAGAGAGAACCAAATACATTTTTATTTCAATATTCATATCTTAAATGTAACGATGTGTGTTTGTTATTTTAGGATAGAGAAGACAAGCGCTCCTTCCCTCTCAAGAGGCTGTCTGTGATCTTGACAGACTACAGGAAGATACAGGTTATTATTCATAAACCAACCAGACTCTACATCCTGGGAAAAATAAACCCAGTCAACATTTGGTGTTGATGGTACATAAATCTATCTTTTAATTTAGAATGTGGATACTTTT
Organism: Oncorhynchus mykiss; assembly: GCF_057628025.1. Classification (NCBI taxonomy): domain Eukaryota; kingdom Metazoa; phylum Chordata; class Actinopteri; order Salmoniformes; family Salmonidae; genus Oncorhynchus; species Oncorhynchus mykiss. Next base: position 57,103,650 of record NC_143046.1, on the reverse strand, counting down.
GAGATTGGAAAAGGTTCAGAATTCATGTAAGACAGCACAGTTAAAATACATGGCACATGGAAATCAAGAGAGGGTGGTCTACAGATATAGGTGGGATGGGCTGCGAGAAGCTGAGGGGTGGGTTTAAAAACTAATGAACTGTAACAGTTAGGACCGAAAACACCAGATCATGTATACCGTATGTCTGAATCTATTTAATGTGTAACTCCAACAATATTTTATCATGTAACACTGTGTATTGAAGTACCATGTGTGTGAAATGTATGAATAATCTATGTAACAAAGTGTCTGGAAAAAACAAATGTAAAACAAAATTATTTGTCCTCTGAAGAGAATGGGCCAATAAGACATCTTTAAATAAATGCAAAACATTATCATGCATTTAGATATCTTATACCTAAAAGTCAAAGTTTCAATTAATGGAATATGCTTGTTTTTGAAAAATATGATATGAGTGTGGCCTGTAGCCTAGTGGTGTGTTTTGTAATTGTAGGATACAGAACACCAGTCAGAGCCCAGAGAAGCCGAACTGGGTTCTGACTAACAGTGGAGTCCAGCACTCCTTTCCTCCCCCCCAAGAAGCCGTCTGTAAGCCTGACAAACTGCAGGAAAACAATGGACATCAGGGATTGGATTTCTCAGAGTAAGAGCATGTTTTATTAGAGCTCTGTGCAATGTTCCCTCTACTTTTCTTCAGCACTGAGCAAATTTCAGGTCTGCTGAGTGCAAACTTGAACGCTGTGAAAACTCTGTGCAACTTCCAGTGTGTTTAATTGAAACACTGAGGCTGTATCTGCTTTGAGTTCGTTTCAGACAATGGTCAAGTAGGCTACTGTGGTAAACACAGTCCAGTTCAAAATGAACGGCACAGATGCGTATATGGAAATGGTTTATTTGCATATAGGTCTTCTGCAGCTCCGCTTATGCCACACCGGTGTGTGTCTCAATGCAATATAATCCTACTCCGATGCGTTCTGCCTACAACATAATCTTTTGCATCAAGTTTTGTTTCGGTATGTTGCATTGAAAGTGGCTCATATTGCGTTGATTCGATCACAATTCCCACAGTAAAGGGAAACGTTAACTAAGGGGTAAACTCTAGAAAGTTGAATGAAGTTCAATCTTGTTCTTCTCTGCACGGGCTGATATTTCTTCTGCGCTGCAGTCCCGGGAGCTACGCGCAGCTTAGAGGGAACATTGGCTTTAAGGATATTTTCAAATATGCAACATACCACAATATTCAGCCACAATTCTGGAATTACAAATGGATTCATAGCCATTTCATAAACCCAGGTTTTTGCTGAAATCCTGTGCAAGTGTTTGGTTGGTATGTGTGGCTGTTGTCTATTGTGTTACCCCAGTCTCTCATTTCTACAGAAGAAAGACCCAACCCTCACTCTGCCTCAGGAGAAGCCAAACATCAAAAAACCAAAGCCAAGAAACCGATCAACTGCTCTCAATGTGGGAAGAAATGTGTATGTTTATCATTCCTGAAAAGACACGAGCTTGTACATTCAGGAGAGAAGCCATACCCCTGCTCCCAGTGTGGGAAGAGATTCAGTGGTTTATCAGGCCTGCATGTACACAAGCGTATACATACAGGAGACAGCCCTTACCCCTGCTCTGACTGTGGAAAGAGTTTCAAAACATCAACTGGATTAAAAATACACAGAGTTCATATGGGAGAAAAACCTTACCACTGCTCTGACTGCAATAAGAGCTTCTCTCAAGCAGGAAATATGGCGAAGCATCAGAGAGTACATTCTGGAGAGAAACCATATTACTGTTCTGACTGTGGGCATAGATTTTCTTGATTAGCACATTTAACAAGACACCAGCAGATACATACTGGGGAGAAACATCATCACTGCACTGAATGTGGGAAAAATTTCAGAGCAATGAGTGCTCTTAAATCACATCAGATGTTACAGGAGAGAAGAGGTATGGCTGCTCTGACTGTGGGAAAAGGTGTGTTACCTCAGGAAGCCTAATCAGTCACAGGTGCATACACACTGGAGAAAAACCTTATCACTGTTCTTACTCTGACAAGAAATTTGCACACCGCAATTCCTTAGCAGCACACAAGCGGTTGCACACAGGAGAAAATCCTTATCACTGTCCTGACTGTGGGAAATCATTCTCTCAGCTCAGTAACCTAAAAAGACACCAGCATGTACACAGGAGAAAAACCCCACTACTGCCCTGACTGTGGGAAGAAATGTATCTCCATGAACACACCAGAGGATACACACTGGAGAGAAGCCATATCACTGCTCTGACTGGGGGAAGTGTTTCGCCCAAGCTTCAGGTTTAAGATCACATCAGAAAATACACACCGGAGAGAAGCCCTATCATTGCTCCGAGTGTGGGATGTGTTTTGCAACATTAAGTGTATTAGTAGTACACAAGCGAGTTCATACGGGAGAGAAACCATACCACTGCACTGAGTGTGGGTTGGGATTCTCTCAATTAGGAAATGTCAAACAACACGAGAAGGTGCATACTGGAGAGAAGCAATACTCCTGTCCTGCTGGCGGGAAACACTTCAACACGTCACAATATCTTACTCTTCATCGTAGAGCACAGACAGGAGAGAAGCCCTACCATTGCTCTGACGGTGGGAGGGGTTTCACATTCGCATCCAACTTGAAAGAGCATCAAGAAAACACACACAGTGTATGAGAGATCATGGAACTTAAACCATTAATGGAGTCAAGTGATCAAAATCCCAACCATGGATAGCCTTGACAAGAGCAGTAGAGTCCCAACTGTATGCCTGTATAATATACTTTATACTGGAGGTAAATGCGCCATATTCAAAGATCACATATGCAAAATAATTCATATTGGGTACGTTCCCCGAAATATAAATATGCAGTATTGCAGATTCTGGTACTTCTGAAGATCAAGAGCCTAATAGTAAAGGCGTACTACCTTTTAATGGTGCAGTAACACAACCAGGCATGTTTATGATTGTCAAACGAATCACTTAAGTAGGCTATACCTGGGCATGTTTGTCAACCAAACAATTATTCCTGTGTCTAAAACAGTGCACCCGCCCTTTGATGGAGGCAATTAACACAAGTGTAATGACAGACACACTTATAGCCAGAGTTGATTGATGTATCCCTCTGTCCCAGCCAGTCATTTGACCGTTTACCTCAAACCACACCGAACTGAAGCTATACCACCCATTTAAGTTCATTTGCTAATTTTTCATGCCGTAATGATAAATGGTGTATTCGCCTGTTTTCTTTCCATCTTTGTTTTAATTAGGATAGGCTCATGTTTTACCAGTATGCCATAATGGCCCTTTTATGCCGGTAATCACCCGATTGAATCTGAATGGCACAACCGAAGGGTGATGATTGTAATAAAGATTGTTAACCATTTTCAATTCGGACGTCTGGTCTCTTCTTTCCCAGACTCTAACCATTTCCAGCCTTCCAATATCCTGTATGCACATTCAAGTATTTAAATGGACCTACGTCCAACACTGCTTCACATTTCAATATACCTCAACACTTGAAATAGTCCTGAGCCAACTACATCAAATATTAACTGTAGAGCCAAAATAAAGCCAATGTTCCCGCGTTTGCGGAGACTGCATTCACGGCAAACGCTGCACGTCGGCTCAATCTGAAATTACCGTCATTTTTTATTGCAGATCTTCTGCAATACGGATTTAATCCCCCCTTTAGAGTTGTCAGACCGGGACCTCTGTGAAACTAAACTGACTGGTCAGTGAGGAAGTGAGGAATCAGACACGAGGCTAGTTTATTTCAGTAGTGTTGGGTTTTATTCAGACAAGTAGAGAAGACCTACAGCCCTAGGAGAACAGAACCCGTCCAACACACGCTCAGTGAATCACAGAAGACGCTGCAAAGTTGTGGGAAGAATCATCCCAGCTTTGTGTGTATGTGGTACCCAAACAACCATTTAACAAGCAGCAAGCACTACTTTGTTGATCATTCCTTAAACAGATCCTGCTAAACTATATTTGATTACAGCACACAATCGTTCAAATGAGGAATTTCTGATCCTCTTGAAGTAAGGTAGGTTTCAGACAGTGCTTGGAAAGTATTGATCAGAGGAAGGACAGAAGCATCATAATGCAGTCAAGCTTTTTTGAGAGAAACAGGCACTCACAGGCATTAATCTACTGAGTCATGACAAACTGCACAATCGTTGGCGAGTTAAAGTGGGGGCACCATTATTTGACAAGGAAACTGTCTCTTTAAAAACTAGTCACAGACAAGCAGAAGGTCTTCATTATTGGGCCATGTTGCAAAGTTGCCGCTAGTCAAGTTTCACTTTGCAGCATGACCATCTAGTGATAAGTGCTGATGACATGGGGGTCAGGGGTCACACATTAGATGACAGAGAACTGGATGCCATGCTTGTTGAGACGCTCCACCAACTTAGTTTTGGCAAAGGTTGCTCCTGGGGTGTACACACCTCCCCTAAAGAGAGAGGAGGTTGAGATAACATGCATCAGATGTAATACAATAGCCGCACAAACACTACCCTGTGTGCGTGAACTCACTTCTTGGGGAGGGCTGTGGGCTCGTTCAGGATGGTGATAGCGGCCTGTACCATGGCGATGGGCGTGGCTACGTAGCCCACCTCTGAAACAGGGAGAGAAGCATCGTGTTAACCCCAGCAGCGGAAAATTACGTGGAGGAGGGGTTGGACTAGTGCGTTTGTGTATGTTCAAGTACCTGGTCCTTGGACTAGTGTGCGGATCTTAGCATTGGGTCGTCCCTGGCTGGGGTCCTGTCCCTCAGTGTAACCTTCTCCGTAGAAGGCAAACTTGAAGGACGAACCCTCCATCTAAGTGACACAGAAACACACCAATCACTGACTAGAAGGACCAACCATCCATCTGAGTGACACTCAAACACACCAATCACTGGCAATTTTGCAAACAAGAGATATTCATAAAACGGTACCTGCTTTCTTGTCGGTCCATCCTTGGAGAAGAAACCAAAGGAGAAAAACTCTGGATACTAAAGACAGAGAAGAGGGGAAAAAAAGAGGTAGTGAGAGAGGTTTGAGATTTTCATTGTGTGTGTGTGTGTATATATATTCATGTGTGTGTGTGTGTCCTTGTTCACCTTAATCAACAGGTCTCGTCCAAAGCTGAATTTGACCAGGAACCAGAACATTATCCCAGCGAATAGCATCTTGACAATGTTGGCCACACCTCCTACTCCTGCATACGCACCATACTGGACCTGGGGTCACACAAAAGGCCAAACAGGTCCATTTCTCAAATGGGTTTGGACATGAGAGCCACATCACACTAAATTTGCGGATTGCCCAGAGAGAGTGAGCGAGAAAGGGGGGCTGAAGCTCATTAGCTAGAATTTGAATTGCAAGGGGCCTGGGCATGGCATAGCTTCAAGAAAAGTCACTTTCAAACCTAGGGAATTCATGGCTAATTGAGGTGAAACAGTCATTCTGCTCATAGATTATCCTCTTAAATGTAACTATATCATTTGAGACAACTAGTAATGCTGTATACTCCATGAATGGTTAAAATCTCACCTTTCAGGTAAACATAGTTAAATTGCTGAGGTGTAGTCACTTGAACATAAGCTCAAGTACACAGTACAAATATTTTACTGTACATGACGTATTTCCTATTGAACAAAAATGTATGAATAAGGCTTGAAATGACATGTATTCTAAATATAGAATTATCAAATTATAAAAGCACTAACTATAAGATGTAACCTTCCTCATAACTGTGAAATACATACTTGCATGTTCAGTGTTAGAAAAAAATTGCATATATTCGAAAGATTTCTCAATCAAAATATCTGCCCCCATCGCTATGAACGTCACAGAGCTGTAGCTTGGCTTCCTGAACTCGTTAGGAACTCGCATTTCATCTCATAATAATCTTGTCCATCTATGACAAACAAAGTGTTTAAAATCTATGGATTATTTTAGATGAATGACTACAAATCGATCTCAATGTGCTATAGTGATGAAACCACTCTCCCCTGCTGTGCTACGATGTAAGGATTGCAGGCATGTGCTTTGTCAGTAGCTGTGACGCAGGGCTCAGCAAGGAGTTGCTGGAGTCGGAAAAGGGAATGAAATGGTAGGAGGGACATCCCAGCTTCAAGTTGTTTCAGATTTCACATCCTACGTCACACAGGTGCAAAAAAAATATACTACCGTGTCTGTGGGAACCAGGGCTATCGCTCAGTCGTAACTGGTTACAGAACCACGCAGGTCCCCTAAACAGAGGACTTTACACCTAAGATTATGTATGTATGACACAGAGCCCAAAGCGGGAGGTTTAAAAAAATACTTTGTTATTCGTACCAGAGCGTGTCTTTCTTTGACTTGAATGCCGTTGTAAACAACTGCCAACTTTCCAGGACATAGACATGTCTTACATGGGCAGAACGCTTCAATTGTTACTCTAACTGCACTGTCCAATTTACAGTAGCTATTACAGAAAAATAATACCATGCTATTGTTTGAGGATAGTGCACAACAACACATTTATTACGGCAACTGGTTTGATATATTCACCTCTGAAGGTAAATAATGTCCTTACATTCAGTAATCTTGCTCTGATTTGTCATCTTGAGGGTCCCAGAGATAAAGTGTAGTGTAGTTTTGTTTGAAAAAATAATATTTGAATATTCAAATGTAGGAACTGGGGTCTACAGCTTGAACCCACTGCTGTCTCTGGCTCCACACCCACACCGCCCGGCCATCTAGATGTGTGAAGGTTAGTGTATTTTCTGTAGGGAAGCTAATGATCCATCATGTTTGACATTCCTGGGAGTGTGTAAACATAAAATAATGTATTAGAATAGCATTTTTTGTATGTTCTCTATAGTTATGTAGTTGACGATGTATCAATTGACCAATTCGGCACAATTATTCATTTCCACAAACTTCAAAGTGTTTCCTTTGAAATGGTATCAAGAATATGCATATCCTTGCTTCAGGTCCTGAACTACAGGCAGTTAGATTTGGGTATGTCAGTTTAGACGGAAATTGAAACAAAGGGTCCGATCCTGAAGACGTTTTAACATAAATAAGGCTTACATCAACTAAATGTACTCAATTATCTCTTGTAATAACATTTGGATCCAACACTATTACATTAAATACATACAAGTCATCACCCCATACCCTAGCTGTGATGCACACACAGACACCCAAGATTTATTAGGCCATATTCTATTTCTCAAGTTTAGACAGAGCCACATCCCACTAAAATTGCACTGTGCAAAATTGCACAAGAACACACACTGCTCTCTCGCTCTGTGTGTGTTTGTGTGTGTGTGAGAAAGAGACCTACAGGTGTTTCCTGGTGTTCCTCCAGCAGAAAGCGTTGAGTTCTCTTCACCACCGAGGGGTCGGTTCCCATGAACGGAACTACATACTGCTGAACCTCATTGCTGTAGAACAGGGCACTCCTACACACACACACAATGTAAAGTTAATATCAAATAAACACACGTGCAAGCACAAACACACACAGCTCCCTGTACCTGCGTTTGATCTTTGAGCCCACCACAGGAAGAGGTTTATGTCCAAACTTCTTCCTGAGGCTCCGCAGCTTCCCGCTGTCAGCTAAACCATAGATGGCAGACTTCCATGTCCCGTCATTGAGAGAACCACCCTGAGACGGAGACAGAGAGAGAATGAAGTACCAACAAATTTTTAAAAACAGATTCTTACAAGGATGAGGCAGGGATTACAATGATTTACTGTTGACAGGACAAATGAGGCTAGGGCAGTGTGTGGGTTTATGGGTAATGGAGTCTTACCTCGGGTCCTGTGCTGGCTGTCAGGAAGCTCTCTAGAGCAGTGAGTGTCCCTGTGATAAGAGAAAAACACAACTGTGACACACACACACCCAAAGGAGAGCACAAACATACATAAACAGCTGAAGTAAACTAACCTCAGGGAGATGTATAGATTGTAAAATAGTTGTGAAGAGATTTGCAATGTACCGATTCCATGGCACATGGTTTATGAACAGGCACGCAAAATGACGGCAGATTCAAAACATTGAATTTTTCAATTTAAATTATGCAAAATTCTTGCAACCAAAGGTGGGAGGCTTGCAAGCCGAAGAACACCATCCCAACCGTGAAGCACGGGGGTGGCAGCATTATGTTGTGGGGGTGCTTTGCTGCACGTCACAAAATAGATGGCATCATGGGATGGAAAATTACATGGATATAGTGAAGCAACATCTCAAGACATCAGTCAGGAAGTTAAAGCTTGGTCGCAAATGGGTCTTCCAAATGTACAATGACCCCAAGCATACTTCCAAAGTTGTGGCAAAATGGCTTAAGGACAACAAAGTCAAGGTATTGGAGTAGCCATCACAAAGCCCTAACTTCAATCCCATAGAACATTTGTGGGCAGAACTGAAAAATCATGTGCGAGCAAGGAGGCCTACAAACCTGACTCAGTTACACCAGCTCTGTCAGGAGGAGTGGGCCAAAATTCACCCAACTTAGTGTGGGAAGATTGTGGAAGGCTACCTAAAACGTTTGTTTGATCCAAGTTAAACAATTTAAAGGCAATGCTACCAAATACTAATTGAGTGTATTTAAACTTCTGACCAACTGGGAATGTGATGAAATAAATAAAAGCTGAAATAAATCACTCTACTATTATTCTGACATTTCATATTCTTAAAATAAAGTGGTGATCTAACTGACCAAAGACAGGGAATTTTTACTAGGATTAAAATGTCAGGAATTGTGAAAAACTGTACGTAAAAGGTGTATGTAAACTTGGTATTATACACTGCTCAAAAAATAAAGGGAACACTTAAACAGCACAATGTAACTCCAAGTCAATCACACTTCTGTGAAATCAAACTGTCCACTTAGGAAGCAACACTGATTGACAATACATTTCACATGCTGTTGTGCAAATGGAATAGACAACAGGTTGAAATTATAGGCATTTAGCAAGACACCCCCAATAAAGGAGTGGTTCTGCAGGTAGGAACCACAGACCACCTCTCAGTTCCTATGCTTCCTGGCTGATGTTTTGGTCACTTTTGAATGCTGGCGGTGCTTTCACTCTAGTGGTAGAATGAGATGGAGTCTACAACCCACACAAGTGGCTCAGGTAGTGCAGCTCATCCAGGATGACACATCATTGCGAGCTGTGGCAAGAAGGTTTGCTGTGTCTGTCAGCGTAGTGTCCAGAGCATGGAGGCGCTACCAGGAGACAGGCCAGTACATCAGGAGACGTGGAGGAAGCCATAGGAGGGCAACAACCTAGCAGCAGGACCACTATCTCCGCCTTTGTGCAAGGAGGAGCAGGAGGAGCACTGCCAGAGCCGTGCAACATGACCTCCAGCAGGCCACAAATGTGCATGTGTCTGCTCAAACGGTCAGAAACAGACTCCATGAGGGTGGTATGAGGGCCCGACGTCCACAGGTGTGGGTTGTGCTTACAGCCCAACACCGTGCAGGACGTTTGGCATTTGCCAGAGAACACCAAGATTGGCAAATTCGCCACTGGCGCCCTGTGCTCTTCACAGATGAAAGTAGGTTCACACTGAGCACGTGACAGAGTCTGGAGATGCCGTGGAGAACGTTCTGCTGCCTGCAACATTCTCCAACATGACCGGTTTGGCGGTGGGTCAGTCATGGTGTGGGGTGGCATTTCTTTGGGGGGGGGGGGGGGCCGCACAGCCCTCCATGTGCTCGCCAGAGGTAGACTGACTGCCATTAGGTACCGAGATGAGATCCTCAGACCCCTTGTGAGACCATATGCTGGTGCGGTTGGCCCTGGGTTCCTCCTAAAGCAAGACAATGCAGGACCTCATGTGGCTGGAGTGTGTCAGCAGTTCCTGCAAGAGGAAGACATTGATGCTATGGACTGGCCCGCCCGTTCCCCAGACCTGAATCCAATTGAGCACATCTGGAACATCATGTCTCGCTCCATCCACGTGCAGTTGCAAACCATAGTCTGGCTTTATGCCTGTTTTGGAGCAGTGGCTTCTTCCTTGCTGAGCGGCCTTTCAGGTTATGTCGATGTAGGACTCGTTTACTGTGGATACTCGTTTACTCGTTTCCTCCAGCATCTTCACAAGGTCCTTTGCTGTTGTTCTGGGATTGATTTGCACTTTTCACACCAAAGTACTTTAATCTCTAGGAGACAGAACGCGGCTCCTTCCTGAGCGGTAAGACGGCTGCGTGGTCCAATGGTGTTTATATTTGCATACTATTGTTTGTACAGATAAACGTGGTACATTCAGGCGTTTGGAAATTGCTCCCAAGGATGAACCAGACTTGTGGAGGTCTACAATTTTGATTTCTGAGGTCTTGGCTGATTTCTTTTGATTTTCCCATGATGTCAAGCAAAGAGGCACGGAGTTTGAAGGTAGGCCTTGAAATACACCTCTGACTCAAATTATGTCAATTAGCCTATCAGAAGCTTCTAAAGCCATGACACAACTTAGTGTATGTAAACTTCTGACCCACTGGAAATGTGATACAGTGAACTATAAGTGAAATAATCTGTCTGTAAACAATTGTTGGAAAAATGACTTGTGACATGCAAAGTAGATGTCCTAACCGACTTGCCAAAACTATAGTTTGTTAACAAGAAATTTGTGGAGTGGTTGAAAAACAAGTTTTAATGACTCCAACCTAAGTGTATGTAAACTTCCGACTTCAACTGTGTGTGTGTGTGTGTATAGATATATCTATATACACAGTCAAAAGTTTGCAAGCCTACTCATTCAATGGTTTTTCTTTTTACATTGTAGAATAATAGTGAAGAAATCAAAACCATGAAATAACACATATGGAATCATGTAGTAAGCAAAAAAAGAAACAAAATCAAATATTCTTTTTTTTTTTAGATCTTTTGCCTTGACAGTTTTGCACACTGGCATTCTCTCAACCAGCTTCATGAGGAATACTTTTCCAACAGTCTTGAAGGAGTTACCACATATGCAGAGTACTTTCCTGCTGTTTTTCCTTCATTCTGTGGTCCAACTCATCCCAAATCATCTCAATTTGGTTGAGGTCAGGTGATTGTGGAGACCAGGTCATCCGATGCAGCACTCCATCACTCTCCTCTGTAAAATCGCCCTTACACAGCCTGGAGGTGGGTTTTGGGTCATTATCCTTCAGAAAAACAAATGATGGTCCCACTCAGTGCAAACCAGATGGGATGGCGTATCGCTGCAAAATGCTGTGGTAGCCATGCTGGTTAAGTGTGCCTTGAATTCTAAATAAATCACAGACAGTGTCACCAGCAAAGCACCCCCACACCACCACCTCCATGCTTCACAGTGGGAACCACACATGCAGAGATCATCCGTTCACCTACTCTGCGTCTCACAAAGACACGGTGGTTGGAACCAAAAATCTAACATTTGGATGGATTTCTACTGGTCTAATGTCCATTGCTCGTGTTTCTTGGCCCAAGTAAGTCGCTTCTTCTTATTGGTGTCCTTTAGTAGTGGTTTCTTTGCAGCAAATCAACCACAAAGGCCTGGTTCATGCAGTCTCATCTGAACAGTTGATGTTGAGATGTGTCTGTTACTTGAACTCTGAAGCATTTATTTGGGCTGCAATTTCTAAAGCTGGTAACTCAATGAACTAATCCTCTGCAGCAGAGGTAACTCTGGGTCTTCCTTTCCTGTGGCGGTCCTCATCAGAGCCAGTTTCATCATAGCGCTTGATGGTTTTTGCGACCGCACTTGAAGAAACTTTCAAATTTTCCAGGTTGACTGACCTTCATGTCTTAAAGTAATGATGGACTGTTGTTTCTCTTTGCTTATTTGAGCTGTTCATGCCACAATATGGACTTCGTCTTTTACCAAATAGGGCTACTTCTGTTTACCACCCCTACCTTGTCACAACACAACTGATTGGCTCAAACGCATTAAGGAAAGACATTTCACAAATTAACTTTTAACAAGGCACACCTGTTAATTGAAATGCATTCCAGGTGACTACCTCACGAAGCTGGTTGAGACAATGCCAAGGGTGTGCAAAGCTGTCATCAAGGCAAAGGGTGGCTACTTTGAAGAATCTGAAATATATTGATATTTGTTTCACACTTTTTTGGTTGCTACATGATTCCATGTGTTAATTCATAATTTTGATGTCGTCACTATTATTCTACAATGTAGACAATAGTAAAACAAAGAAAAACCCTGGAATGAGTAGGTGTCCAAACCTTTGACTGGTCTTGTATACAAAAAAATATATATGGGGGATTGGAAATCATGCATATAATTACATTGATGGAAGCTACCATCTATCTGCAATATTAAAGCTGATCTACCCCCTAAAATATTTGTATAAAAACCCTGAGGGAGAGAACACACATACACACCTTTGAACTGGTCCCTGGTGTAGAGGACTCCCATGTCTGCAGGTATGGAGTCGAAGCCACAAGCCCCCACAATGTACACTCCTTTATCAGCTGCCTGACTGTCGTAGTTCAACTGGATACTCTCTAGGAACTACACACACAAGTAATACAGAACAGCATGGCATCCAGCAGGCATCCCATTACACCAAGTGGTGTGTGAGATATTGCTTCCAACTATCAAGTCCTGTCAGCTCTACAGGAGTGATGTAGTGTAGGGATCAGGGTCAATTAGGGCTTGAAGCCTTGTGAGTGTGTTGTTCACTTACCTGGGGTTCTCCACAGATGTCAATGCAGTGTGCCCCATTTTCCACGCATGCCTTTACCACAGGCTCGCCCCAGAACCTGTACTACACACAAACACATAAACAAAATCCCTTCACCAAGGCGCTTGTGTCACTACAGTATAATTTCTACTCCAGTATCATTTATTTATACATTTTGTATGAAGGCCTTTAGAAGTCATTATGACTTCATGTCATGTTCAATGTCTGGTCACTGCTGGACCTTGCCACTGTGTGTTGCACTCACAGCTATCGCTTTTCTCTGGACTGGCTAATCTAGCGTGAACCGAATACAGTTCTCGGTTCGGCTTTCCTTTCAAACCTCCCCTGAAACGCTCTGGTGCCCCCCTGGGGAGGCGCACCTAGGGCTGTGGCGGTCATGACATTCTGTCAGCCGGTTATCGTCATGCAAGAGACTGCCAGTCTCATGGTAATTGACCATTAATTAACATGAACAAGTTTAACATCTCCAGGCCTACAAGCCATTGATGTACGCCTTTGGAACATCTACATTTAAAAAAAGTAATACTTTAATTTACACTGACCAAAAATATGAATACAACATTTAAAGTGCTGAAATAAAAGATCCCAGAAATGTTCCATATACACAAAAAGCTTATTCCTCTTAAATTTTGTGCACAAATTTGTTTACATCCCTGCGGGTGAGTATTTTATCCTTTGTCAAGATAATCCATCCACCTGACAGGTGTGGAATATCAAGAAGCATGATCATTACACAGGTGCACCTTGTGCTGGGCCCAATAAAAGGCCACTAAAAATGTGGTGTTTTTTCACGCAACACAATGCCACAGATGTCTCAAGTTGAGGCAGCATTCAATTGTCCACCAAAGCTGTTGCCAGAGAATTGAATGTTCATTTCTCTAACATAAGCTGCCTCCAGCATCGTTTTAGAGAATTTAGCCGTTGGTCCAACCGGACTCACAACCTCAGACCATGTGTTACCAGGTCCTCCAAATTCGACTTCTTCACCTGCGGGATCATTTTAGGAGGGGGAAGGGGGGTGCTGAGGATTATTTCTGTCTGTATTGAAGCCCTTTTGTTGAGAAAAACAAATTCTGATTGCCTGGCCTGACTCTACAGTGGGTGGGTCTATTCCCTACCAGGCCCACCCATGGCTGCACCATAGATTAGGGCATAATATATTTATTTAAATTGACTTATTTCCTTATATGAACTGTAACTCAGCAAAATCTTTTGAAATTGGTGTATTATACAAAAATATAAAAACGCAACATCACAGTAAATCCATTATTTATTTTAGTCATGTCTAAAGAAACATTTGGATATGAAGAAAATGTGAGTTGGCCTACTCTGTTATCTGGCTATTCTCCATGCCATAGGCTGAAGGCTTGTTCATTAAGCTGACAAGATACGCTTTTAAGTCTCGTGCCATTATTTTATATTACAGGATTTTAAAGTAAGAAGAGGATAATTGAACTTTGCTGAATAAAATATGAATGATATTTTTCCCATTCTGGGCGAGTGAGCATGTTGAGTGTAAGTGACCATTTGAAACAGGTCTAATACGCTAGGTTTAGAGTTATTTGGCAACTTCAGTTGTGAATAATACACACCTTAGAATGCCTTAGAAATCAAAACATACATGGGCTGCATGGTGCCACTATAGGCTACTGATGATTTGAGAAAGTCACAAAAAAGAGAGGCTGAGGTGATGATCAGACATGACAACAGTGCCCCCTACTGTTGAAGATGGGAATAGACACTTTGCACTTCACGCAGAGTTCTGTGGTGAAGCTGTGTATCACAATGACAGGGATTCTACCACACCCAGTCACACCTGACAGCCCTGTAATGGCTGTGTGTGTGTGTGTGTGTGTGTACACAAGGTGCACTGGTGATAGCCATCATCATCATGGCAGGTGTTTCACAAGCTGTGAGGTTATGACCTTACTGATATCAGGCCACTATCTGCAGCCCCATGGCACAACAGGAGAGCAGAGTGGTGATCAGGTCTGATATCAAGACAGTCTTAGATACGAACATAACGGTAGATGAGAGCAGAGCGGTGATCAGATCTGATATAACTTATGACAGACTCATTGTGTCTCTGCAGTACTTACACAGTGTGTATGTCTACAGTATTTACCAGATGTCTGTGGGTGTGTGTGACTGCTGTAGTGTATTGCATCTCCACAGTCAGCTCTGCTACCCAACCCAAGCCCGACGTTTTTTCGTCAATAACTAACGTACTGGTAGGGCTCGGGTATCATTAAATTGATCACTAACATTTTGAAGCCGAGCCATTTGCACAGTGGGTCGGCAGGTAGCCTAATGTTTAAAGCATTGGGCCAGTAACCGAAAGGTTGTTGGATCGAATCCCCGAGCTGACAACGTAAAAATCTGTCGTTCTGCCCCTGAACAAGGCAGTTAACCCACTGTTCCCCGGAAGGCCGTCATTGTAAGTAAGACTTTGTTCTTAATAACTGACTTGCCAAGGTAAATAAAGTTCAAATTAAATATATAAAAACAGTCAAATCTGCTTCAACCTCGTCAAATATAAGACAGGAGAGATTATTTCACAGAAAATAAAAATGTTCCTTGAGTTTTGTCGGAGTTTAGTGACGAAAACTATTTAACAGTTCACTGCTCTCTAGGGTTGGGCAGTATCCAGATTACCATATCGTCCTTCTCTCATCCCGGGATTTACGGTATTACTGGCTTAGTACACAAGGGGGTGCCCAAAAAAAACGCCAAAAAAAGCCCTTCGGGCATCCATTATCCAGAACGCTAACAAATTTAGCACAAGTAATAGCAAATTTCCATGGAGGCTGCTAGCTAAATATGTGAACGAGAACAAAAATAAAACTAATTGCATAGACAGGCAATCCAGCTCATAAAGTTGTACATGTATAACTAGGTGCTACAGAATGTAATTTACAAGCGAATGTGAACTAGAGAAATTGAGCAAATGAACAAAGTTGACACATGCTTGTCTGAAGGAAAAACAGTAATGGCTCTGGAGCAGCATGTGTACATGCTGCGTCTGTGTGGAGCCTGGAGTCGCTAGGGCAACCGGCCTGCCTGCTCTGCTCAGAAAAGATGGGGGAGGAGCAGACAGGCAAAGAACGAAGAGGAGAAAAAAAGGAAATCAAAAGATAACAGCTGTACAGATAACTCATCCAAAGGGCTTTGACTTCCTAAACACAGCAGAAAGCTAACACAATATGATGCACCGTCACCTTATGAATTTCAGCCACTTAAGATGAACTACTATAGTAAATACATTTTTAAGAAATATGTTGCTGCGTTTTGTAAAAGCATATCTAAAATGCTTTCTGTTGTAATTTATGCTCTTCATCAGACTAATTGTGTGCTTAAGTTGCACTTCTCCACTCAGATGAGATATCATGAACGGGCATTCTAAACTCTAAAACAAAAATCCCTTTTTCAGGACCCTGTCTTCCAAGGATAATTCGTAAAAATCCAAATAACTTCACATATCTTCATTGTAAAGGGTTTAAACACTGTTTCCCATGCTTGTTCAATGAACCATAAACAATTAATAAACATGCATCTGTGGAACGGTCATTAAGACACTAACAGCTTACAGACAGTAAGCAATTAAGGTCACAGTTATGAAAACTTAGGACATTAAAAAGAGGCCTTTCTACTGACTCTGAAAAACACCAAAAGAAAGATGCCCAGGGTCCCTGCTCATCTGCGTGAATGTGCTTTAGGCATGCTGCCAAGAGGCATGAGGACTGCAGATGTGGCCAGGGCCATAAATTGCAATGAACGTACTGTGAGACGCCTAAGACAGCACTACAGGGAGACAGGACGGACAGCTGATCGCCCTTGCAGTGGCAGACCACGTGTAACAACACCTGCACAGGATCGGTACATCCGAACATCACACCTGCGGGACAGGTACAGGATGGCAACTGCCACCTGAGTTACACCAGGAACGCACAATCCCTCCATCAGTGCTCAGACTGTCCTCAATAGGCTGGACTGAGGGCTTAAATGCCTGTTGTAAGGCAGGTCCTCACCAGACATCACCGGCAACAACGTCGCCTATGGGCACAAACCCACCGTCGCTGGACCAGACAGGACTGGCAAAAAGTGCTCTTCACTGGGTAGTCGCGGCTTTGTCTCACCAGGGATGATGGTCGGATTCGCGTTTATCGTTGAAGGAATCAGCGTTACACTGTACTCTGGAGTGGGTTCGATTTGGAGGTGGAGGGTCCGTCATGGTCTGGGGCGGTGTGTTGCAGCATCATCGGACTGAGCTTGTTGTCATTACAGGCAATCTCAATGCTGTGGGTTACAGGGAAAGACATCCTCCTCCCTCATGTGGTACCCTTCCTGCAGGCTCATCCTGACATGACCCTCCAGCATGACAATGCCACCAGCCATACTGCTCGTTCTGTGCGTGATTTCCTGCAAGACAGGAATGTCAGTGTTCTGCCATGGCCAGTGAAGAGCCCGGATCTCAATCCATTGAGCACTTCTGGGACCCGTTGGATCGGAGGGCTAGGGCCATTCCCCCCCAGAAATGCCCAGGAACTTGCAGGTGCCTTGGTGGAAGATTGGGGTAACATCTCACAGCAAGAACTGGCAAATCTGGTGCAGTCCATGAGAAGGAGATGCACTGCAGTACTTAATGCAGCTGGTGGCCACACTAGATACTGACTGTTATTTTTGATTTTGACCCACCCTTTGTTCAGGGAAACATTCAAGTCTGTGGAACTTGTTCAGTTTGTGTCTCAGTTGTTGAATTTTATGTTCATACAAATATTTACAACATGTTGTTTGCTGAAAATAAACGCAGTTGACAGTGAGAGGACGTTACTTTTTTTGCTGAGTTTATAAACAGACAGCACTCCCGACTTTTGTAGAGGTAGCCAGCCTACTTTTTTTCTGGTAAAATGCAAGATCAACTTTAAAAAGCTACAATATGTACATTTTTAGGCGACCTGACCAAATTCACATTAAAAAAAGTGAGTTTAAAAATGAATCTGGCATCCTCATTGGAAGCAAGTCTAAGAAACGGTAGATCTGTTCAATGTGCGCTATTTCTATGCTGCCCGTTCTTAAGTTTAGCTTTGGGTCTTTTACATTCAGTTTTGTACACCAGCTTAAAATACAACATTTGGTTATGGGAAATATATTTCACAGCTGTTTAGATGGTACAATGATTCTCTACACAATGATTGCTTGTTTTTGTCACAATCTGAAATTAGGCAAACTATTAGAATTTTAGCAACCAGGAAATGGCTGAGCGGTTTCTGCATATTGCATCTTTAAGCAAAACAATAGGAAATGTAGCTGGCTACATTGTTTCTATGCTAAGCATTAGAAATATGATGTCCATGTATTGTTTTTCAAAAAATACTTAGCTTTTTCATTGTAAGCTAATTTACCTGTGTGGCTGCCAGCTAAATAGCTTTGCACTTTGTCATCTGATGAAAATGAAGCTATTTTCTGCAGAATGTGTTTTCTGTGAAGGAAAATGCTATTGCACGTTGACTGCAGGGGTTTACTTAAAAAGCAGCTATTGAGCAGGGCAGTCAAGAGGAGCGGTTTCTATGGATACGTGTGCTAACTAGCTAGCGCCATGAGCATAGTGCATGCAGAGCGAGATGCCTGTAGCAGGGAGCGAGTGACTGACAGAGGAGCAGCTAATGGATTTACTAAAGGAGGAAGTTATTTCTGACTTCAGGCAGGGCTTTAAATTGGGAAGAAGCAATCGGGCCTAGGTAGGGTAGGGCCTGAATGTCACAGGCATGGGCAGGGCTCGGGTTTAAAATGCATGCCCGTGGAGGGCTCTACAGTCAGTACTTACTGGCCCCACACAGTTGAGAACAATGACAGCCTTTTTGCACATGGCAGAGAGTCAGGCTCTTCCACATCAGCCACGATGACCTCCACCGCAGACTGACTAATCTAGTGTGACCCGAATACAGTTTGTTTTGGCTCTCCTTTCACACCTACCTTGAAACTCTGGTGCCCCTCTGGGGAGTCATGCCATATTTTGAAAACCTCTGATATAATGAATATGGTGAAACTTTCACCTAGTCGATCAGAGGGAAAGGTGGAGCTATTACCATATTGATTGCCCTGTAAAATCCACTCAGGTCTGTGCATAGGGTCCAGGGGTCCATTTGGGATTGAGACCTGTCCGCTCTGAACAATACATTTCTATAGAAACGTCATCTAACGTCGCACCCTCTTTATTTTATTTATTTATAAACAACACAAAACAAAACATACAGATACAAACGACTACATCATGAAACATCACACCCTCTCAAGCCCGCACCACCATCGCCTTCATATAACTTTCTGTCACATGGCCTCAAACTGCATGATTTGGTTTCTCGCCGTCGCCCACGCGCTAACATTTTTTAGACAATAAAGGATTTGACCTTTCCATTGTGTGAAAGATGGAGGATTGGCTGATTTCCAGTTTGGGTATACATTTTTTGAAAGATACATCTACGAGACGAGTATTGTCCAACCCATAGGATATCTCACTGCACCCTCATGTGCCATGTCTTGAAATAGACAAATTAAAAGTATATTTACATTACAATAGCTCTGACAACCATCTTTCCAACTTCGCCCATAACTTTAGAATTTTGTAGCATTCCCAGAAGGCATGAATTGTTGTCATTAGTAGTTTTACACTTCAGACATGAAATTGTACTCTCCTGAACACACCCCAGGAGAGAGTTGAAAGTGTTTGGAGAAGGTAAGGAGTCGACAGAGCGAGAATGCAACTGCAGCCCGCAATTCAGGGCATTCCTGCATATGCAGGAAACCCTCCTTATACTTCTAATATTAAGCTATGACTCCAGTATATACAGTGGGGCAAAAAAGTATTTAGTCAGCCACCAATTGTGCAAGTTCTCCCACTTAAAAAGATGAGGCCTGTAATTTTCATCATAGGTACACTTCAACTATGACAGACAAAATGAGAAAAGAAAATCCAGAAAATCACATTGTAGGATTTTTAATGAATTTATTTGCAAATTAGTGGAAAATAAGTATTTGGTCACCTACAAACAAGCAAGATTTCTGCCTCTCACAGACCTGTAACTTCTTCTTGAAGAGGCTCCTCTGTCCTCCACTCGTTACCTGTATTAATGGCACCTGTTTGAACTTGGTATCAGAATAAAAGACACCTGTCCACAACCTCAAACAGTCACACTCCAAACTCCACTATGGCCAAGACCAAAGAGCTGTCAAAGGACACCAGAAACAAAATTGTAGACCTGCAACAGGCTGGGAGACAATCTGCAATAGGTAAGCAGCTTTGTTTGAAGAAATCAACTGTGGGAGCAATTATTAGGAAATGGAAGACATACAAGACCACTGATAATCTCCCTCGATCTGGGGCTCCACGCAAGATCTCACCCCGTGGGGTCAAAATGATCACAAGTGAGCGCGGTGAGCAAAAATCCCAGAACCACACGGGGGGACCTAGTGAATGACCTGCAGAGAGCTGGGACCAAAGTAAAAGCCTACCATCAGTAACACACTACGCCGCCAGGGACTCAAATCCTGCAGAGCCAGACGTGTCCCCCTGCTTAAGCCAGTACATGTCCAGGCCCGTCTGAAGTTTGCTAGAGAGCATTTGGATGATCCATAAGAAGATTGGGAGAATGTCATATGGTCAGATGAAACCAAAATAGAACTTTTTGGTAAAAACTCAACTCGTCATGTTTGAAGGACAAAGAATGCTGAGTTGCATCCAAAGAACACCATACCTACTATGAAGCATGGGGGAGGAAACATCATGCTTTGGGGCTGTTTTTCTGCAAAGGGACCAGGACGACTGATCCGTGTAAAGGAAAGAATGAATGGGGCCATGTATCGTGAGATTTTGAGTGAAAACATCCTTCCATCAGCAAGGGCATTGAAGATGAAATGTGGCTGGGTCTTTCAGCATGACAATGATCCCAAACACACCGCCCGGGCAACGAAAGAGTGGCTTCGAAAGAAGCATTTCAAGGTCTCCAGATCTCAACCCCGTAGAAAATCTTTGGAGGGAGTTGAAAGTCCGTGTTGCCCAGCAACAGCCCCAAAACATCACTGCTCTAGAGGAGATCTGCATGGAGGAATGGGCCAAAATACCAGCAACAGTGTGTGAAAACCTTGTGAAGACTTACAGAAAACGTTTGACCTCTGTCATTGCCAACAAAGGGTATATAACAAAGTATTGAGATAAGTATTTGGTCAATAACAAAAGTTTATTTTCCACCATAATTTGCAAATAAATTCATTAAAAATCCTACAATATGATTTTCTGGATTTTTTTCTCATTTTGTCTGTCATAGTTGAAGTGTACCTATGATGAAAATTACAGGCCTCTCTTATCTTTTTAAGTGGGAGAACTTGCACAATTGGTGGCTGACTAAATACTTTTGCCCCACTGTACATGTGAGGCAAAGGGCGCTCCAGTACAGTAAATGGCGTAACATTGGATACCATAACATTGGATACCAACCCCATAAACCCCACAGAAGAAGAGGCGGGGGAGGCAATGGTAGATAGCTATATCTAGTACACACCAGTAGAGTGTCCTTCACTGTAATGGATGTGTGTGTGTGTATGTGTACAAGGTGCACTGTTGATAGCCATCATCATCATTGCAGGTGTTTCACAAGCTGTGAGGTTATGGCCTTACTGCTATCAAGCCACTATCTGCAGCCCCATGGCACAACAGGAGAGCAAGAGTGGTAATCAGGTCTGATATCAAGACAGTCTTACATACGAACACAACGATAGAGGCAGCACTGAAATACTGCTTACTTATGACAGACTCATTGTGTCTTTGCAGTGCTTACACAGTGTGTGTGTCTACAGTACTTAAAATGTGTGTGTGTGTGTTGCATCTCTACAGTTAGTACTTACTGGCCCCACACAGTTGAGAACAATGACAGCCTGTTTGCACATGGCAGCCAGAGAGTCAGGCTCTCCCACATCAGCCACGATGACCTCCACTGCAGTCCTCAGCTCCGGCTTACCTAATAACATAGCAGAGGACTCAGTCATTTCACCTTTATATTATAAACAACTACTTACCAATACACCACACCTCATTATGTGTTTAACTAAATCACTGAGGACTTGTCACAGACCAACACCACCACCGGTGGGCGCAACAGCGTCTCTACTTCTTAAGGCGGCTGAAGAAATTCAGCATTGCCACCCCGGGTCCTCTCCAAATACTACCACTGCACCATCAACACCGTCCTGACCGGTTGCGTCATGGCCTGGTACGGGAACAGCTCCGTCCACGACCGCAAGGCCCTCCAGTGGGTGGTGAAGATGGCCCAGTACATCACTGGGAACCTGCAGCATCATCAAGGACCCCACACACACCAGCCACAAGCTGTTTACTCCCTTACCGTCAGGCAGACTGTATCAGAGCATGAGGTCTGATACCAACAGGCTCAGAGACAGTTACTATCTACAAGCCATCAGACTGCTGAACACGTTCACTGGACTGAGCACCTGCTCTGACTCCACACCTTAGCACACAAGCACTCACTCACACATGCACACATACAATTGCTGCTACCAGACTCTTATGATTGATTACTAAATGCTTCCCCAAAACATGCAAATAAAAATTAATTGTGGCTTCCTGTATTATACTGTTGGATTCGACATTTTGAACATTGAGATATTAAATAAATGATAGGAAAGAGGCATAGAATCAAAGGAGAAAGAGACCGGGCCTCTGTAGAAAGACAGATAGCTGTGGAATGTGTTGGGGGACGGGAGCAGAGCACCGTGTTGATACAGGGGAGACAGGTGGACATCTGTGGATTAGATGAAGGCGGGGCTGAGGTCAGGAGGTGAGGACAGATTCCCTTAAGGGAGTAATAAGGGTTTGGTATCCCTGTTACCCTCTTTCTTCATAAGATGTAAGGATTGGAGAGAAGGCGTGTCTTAAGTAGGATGTATGCAACCGTGATGGAGAGAAATGTTTTTGGTGTCTGAAAACAGCTGTACAGAACCTTTGGGAAGAATTCAACTTGGTTAAAGCTTCTCCCGTGTCCGTGAGATATTTACTCTGAAAAATAAGAACCTAACAATACTTATGCTAAAATGTTTATTCTATTCTACTGAGCCATTTACTTCATGTTCCTATTCTTATCTTGTATAATTTCTTACTGTTGCTGCATTGTCAGGAAGGAACCGGCCAGTCAGAATGTCGTTGGAAGGTGTATACTATGTGTATCCCGTACATACGACTAATACAACTTGAAACTTTAACTAACTATGATGATACATGAACAACCTGGTTTAAAAAGCCCAGTGACCAAAAAGTTTGTCAGACCCCTGAACTGAATTCTGTATGTGTGTGTGTGTGTGTGCACGTAGCCTATCCTTTAGCTTGGGGGGGAAACAGACATTGCTATCCGTGTTCCCCAAGCCTCCGTGTCACTGTTGCCTTCAAATGTAGACCAGATAAAAGATAAAAGTACTAAAAGCTGCTATATTTGTATTCTGGTTCAAAAAAGTACATTTGGGGAGCATCAACAAGACACCGTTTGTTCTCTTTTCTGTGCTGCTTTGTCGGGCCGGGACAATGCCTATATCGCAATATTTTTTCCATGGCAGAAATGAGAACACGAAGCAGACCAAACTCCTTTGTCCTTTAAAAACCTGCTGTATGTAAAATACTGTATTACAAGATAATGTTGCTTTCCAACATTCCTAAAGAAGTTATATTCCGCTTTGAGTCTTGTTTCCTTGCCACGACACCAATGAGAATAGCGATACTGCTTTCGTCCCGGCCCCACAATGCGTTGCATCAGCCCCCTGAATAAGTTAACATGTTATAATGCACATGGCACATTACCCCCTGGAGGTCCTGACTAAACATGGACTGTTGTAAGTTAGGCACACGTTGAACTCTGTGCCGTAGCCATAACAGATAGGAAAACACTGCCCTATTGAAACCTCAATGATGGAAGGAAAACACTGCCCTATTGAAACCTCAATGATGGAGGCAAAACATGGGCCATAGAAGGATGAATGGCTATCAAATAAGTCATATTGTACACACATGACAAAGTACACTACGTCTCTTGCATATCCCAAACAAGCTCTCTAACGTACCTGCAAATTTAATATATTTAGAAAATATCGCCTAACCCATGACAATTGTCAAATCAAATCAAATGTATTTATATAGCCCTTTGTACATCAGCTGATATCTCAAAGTGCTGTACAGAAACCCAGCCTAAAACCCCAAACAGCAAGCAATGCAGGTGTAGAAGCACGGTGGCTAGGAAAAACTCCCTAGAAAGGCCAAAACCTAGGAAGAAACCTAGAGAGGAACCAGGCTATGTGGGGTGGCCAGTCCTCTTCTGGCTGTGCCGGGTGGAGATTATAACAGAACATGGCCAAGATGTTCAAAATGTTCATAAATGACCAGCATGGTCGAATAATAATAAGGCAGAACAGTTGAAACTGGAGCAGCAGCACGGTCAGGTGGACTGGGGACAGCAAGGAGTCATCATGTCAGGTAGTCCTGGGGCATGGTCCTAGGGCTCAGGTCCTCCGAGAGAGAGAAAGAAAGAGAGAATTAGAGAATGCACACTTAGATTCACACAGGACACCGAATAGGACAGGAGAAGTACTCCAGATATAACAAACTGACCCTAGCCCCCCCGACACATAAACTACTGCAGCATAAATACTGGAGGCTGAGACATGAGGGGTCAGGAGACACTGTGGCCCCATCCGAGGACACCCCCGGACAGGGCCAAACAGGAAGGATATAACCACACCCACTTTGCCAAAGCACAGCCCCCACACCACTAGAGGGATTTCTTCAACCACCAACTTACCATCCTGAGACAAGGCTGAGTATAGCCCACAAAGACCTCCGCCACGGCACAACCCAAGGGGGGGGGGGGGGTGCAACCCAGACAGGATGACCACATCAGTGAATCAACCCACTCAGGTGACGCACCCCCTCCAGGGACGGCATGAGAGAGCCCCAGTAAGCCAGTGACTCAGCCCCTGTAATAGGGTTAGAGGCAGAGAATCCCAGTGGAAAGAGGGGAACCGGCCAGGCAGAGACAGCAAGGGCGGTTCGTTGCTCCAGAACCTTTCCGTTCACCTTCCCACTCCTGGGCCAGACTACACTCAATCATATGACCCACTGAAGAGATGAGTCTTCAGTAAAGACTTAAAGGTTGAGACCGAGTTTGCGTCTCTCACATGGGTAGGCAGACCGTTCCATAAAAATGGAGCTCTATAGGAGAAAGCCCTGCCTCCAGCTGTTTGCTTAGAAATTCTAGGGACAATTAGGAGGCCTGCGTCTTGTGACCGTAGCGTACGTGTAGGTATGTACGGCAGGACCAAATCAGAGAGATAGGTAGGAGCAAGCCCATGTAATGCTTTGTAGGTTAGCAGTAAAACCTTGAAATCAGCCCTTGCTTTGACAGGAAGCCAGTGTAGAGAGGCTAGCACTGGAGTAATATGATCAAATTTTTTGGTTCTAGTCAGGATTCTAGCAGCCGTATTTAGCACTAACTGAAGTATATTTAGTGCTTTATCCGGGTAGCCGGAAAGTAGAGCATTGCAGTAGTCTAACCTAGAAGTGACAAAAGCATGGATTAATTTTTCTGCATCATTTTTGGACAGAAAGTTTCTGATTTTTGCAATGTTACGTAGATGGAAAAAAGCTGTCCTTGAAATGGTCTTGATATGTTCTTCAAAAGAGAGATCGGGGTCCAGAGTAACGCCGAGGTCCTTCACAGTTTTATTTGAGACGACTGTACAACCATTAAGATTAATTGTCAGATTCAACAGAAGATGTCTTTGTTTCTTCATGGGACCTAGAACAAGCATCTCTGTTTTGTCTGAGTTTAAAAGTAGAAAGTTTGCAGCCATCCACTTCCTTATGTCTGAAACACATGCTTCTAGCAAGGGCAATTTTGGGGCTTCACCATGTTTCATTGAAATGTACAGCTGTGTGTCATCCGCATAGCAGTGAAAGTTAACATTATGTTTTCGAATAACATCCCCAAGAGGTAAAATATATAGTGAAAACAAGTGGTCCTAAAACGGAACCTTGAGGAACACCGAAATTTACAGTTGATTTGTCAGAGGACAAACCATTCACAGAGACAAACTGATATCTTTCTGACAGCTAAGATCTAAACCAGGCCAGAAATTGTGTCTGAAATGTCAACCTGGCCATGTGATGGGGGGCATGTAGACTGTCACCGTTGGGCAGGGTAACCATTGAGAGGCCAGGGGGTGGGTTTGTATAGAGGCCATTGCGCTGCAGGGGCATGTTCAAACAGCTGTTGGTGAGGGCTATCCCAGGAGGGCAGAAGGAACAAAGCACAGCTCCATTCTCCCTGATGCCAACCCTAGCAGAACCTAGGCTATCCCTTTTCTGGCAAGCCAACCACTCTCCAATTTAAAATGAATACTGAATGTATTGAGTGCTGCAACTTTGTAGAGTGTGAGATATCTGGTCTGACAACATATTCCCAGCTACCACAACAACTACTATTGACAGACATTCCTTTTGTCTGTGCAATTGAGATGTATACTTCTTTTTTTTTGCAAGCCTATGGCAGTAAGCGCAATGCAAGTGCAGAAGATCCTTGGTCAAAACACTTGGTTGTATGATAACTGATACAACACAGTGACTAGGTTTTAAATTAGTCCAGGTGAGTGTCCTGTCTGGCATGACACACAGTAAACTCAGTGTAGACACGATGACACCGAGCTGTCAAGAAAGCTTCCTTGAATCCCCCTGGAAAATCCGATTACAATACACAATGGTGTCAATCAACTAACTAGGCCAAAGGTCATCTCTGGTTAATCTCTCGTGGACAGTGTAAACATATTTACGGGAAACTTTAGATCTGAGTTAACTGCGATTACTCTCTAGTTAGCATCCAGCGTGACCAAATTAATGTGTGTAATATAAATTGTATTAGCTAGTTTAGGGCAATGTCAATGAAGCCAGTCTGATGACGATGCTCGGTCGCCAGACTTTGAGCGCACTGATTTAGATATGAATTCTAAAAGACCTTATTGTCCCTAGAATTTCTAAGCAAACAGCTGGAGGAAGGGCTTTCTCCTATAGAGCTCAATTTTTATGGAATGGTCTGCCTATCCTTGTGAGAGACGCAGACTCAGTCTCTTAAGTCCTTACTGAAAACTCATCTCTTCAATAGGTCCTATGATTGAGTGTGGTCTGGCCCAGGGGTGCGAAGGTGAACGGCAAGGCACAGGAACGACGAACTGCCCTTGCTGTCTCTGTCTGGCTGGCTCTTCTCTCCACTGGGATTCTCTGCCTCTGACCCTATTACAGGGGCTGAGTCACTGTCTTACTAGTGCTCTTCCATGCCGTCCCTAGGAGGGGTGCGTCACTTAAGTGGGTTGAGTCACAGACGTGACCTTTCTTTTCTGGTTTTGCTTCCCCTACCCCTCGGGCGGAGGAGGAGATCTTCGTTGGCTATACTCAGCCTTGTCTCAGGGTAGTAAATTGGTGGTCAGTTGATATCCCTCCAGTGGTGTGAGGGCTGTGCTTTGGCAAAGTGGGTGGGGTTATATCCTGCTTGGTTGGCCCTGTCCGGGGGTATCGTCGGACAGGGCCACAGTGTCCCCCGACCCACCCGTCTCAGTCTCCAGTATCTATGCTGCAATAGTCTATGTGAAGGGGGGCTAGGGTCAGTCTGTTATATATTGTGGAATTATCCTGTCTTATCTGGTGTCCTGTGTGAATTTAAGTATGCTCCCTCTAATTCTTTCTCCCTCCCCTCCCAGAGGACCGGAGCCCTAGGATCATGCCTCAGGACTACCTGGCCTGATGACTCCTGGCTGTCCCCAGTCCACCTGGTCATGCTGCTGCTTCAGTTTCAACTGTTCTGCCTGCGGCTAGGGAACCCTGACATGTTCACCGGACATGCTACCTTGTCCCAGACCTGCTGTTTTCCACTCTCTACTGCACCTGCTATCTTGACCTCTGAATGCTCGGCTATGAAAAGCCAAATTACAATTACTCCTGAGGTACTGCCCTGTTGCACCCACTACAACCACTGTGATTATTATTTGACCCTGCTGGTCATCTATGAACGTTTGAACACTTTGAAGAACAATCTGGCCTTAAATGGCCATGTACTCTTATAATCTACACCCAGCCCTGCCAGAAGAAGACTGGCCACCCCTCAGAGCCTGGTTCCTCTCTATGTTTCTTCCTAGGTTCCTGCCTTTCTAGGAAGTGTTTCCTAGCCAACGTGCTTCTTTCTACACCTGCATTGCTTGCTGTTTGGTGTTTTAGGTGGAGTCTCTGCATAGCACTTTGTGACATCTGCTGATGTAAAAATGGCTTTATAAATACATTTGATTGATACATACCAAGGGTTCCGGCGGCCTGCTCTATAACTTTGTCCAGTTTCTGTCTGCTTCTCCCAGCCACAGCCCATTTCAGCGTCCCATTCGGCCCCTCCGATACGGTCCTGGCCACCTCTTCAACCACAAACTGCCCGGTGAAACCCGAAGCACCAAAAATAACAATGTGATAGGGTCTGCTAGAGGAGATATCCACATTCGCCATAGTTACAACTAGTTATACTCAGGGAAACGCAAAGACGCGAGAGGGTATGGGAATGAGCGAAATGCAAGGAGCGTGCTAATATAAATGACAGATAGCAAAGCTGTCACTTCCGTAGTCTGATGATGATGCTCTGTCGCCGGACTTTGACCGCACTGATAAAGATATGAAACCTAAACACCGCTGATGCAAATGGTCTGCATGCACAAACAAAGCGTTTAATTTACGTTGGTTTAAATACAGCTTTTTGTATTTGTTATCTGTTATGTTATTTGATGTCATTAACATATTAAATGACATAACCAATTGAAACGCTGATATCTGAAATATAGGTGTGGTTGTAAACGTTTTGGTTTACAATTGGATGTCTATGCTGTCAATCTGTCTTTATTTTGAATCATCGCTTGACAGCACGGGGGTTCGATTAATCTCGCCCGGGCGCCCGTGTAGGCGTGTTTTGCTCCGGCTGAAAGTTGGATGCATTCCATTTGGAACCATGCTGCCTCCTGCGCGATAGTCAGGTGCGCCCTCTGTCAGACGGAGAAGTCGGCTCAAAAAATTAAGCAGGTGTAGTAATGAGGGACAGCTGCTTCTGTGGCACAGAAGATGACGTGCAGGTCTACATACCAGAAGGTTCAGTGTCGACTGACAAGCTAACAGCTCTCCCTGCCTGTTTCATTCGACCTACACTATGATCAGAGCCGGCTGCAGACAATGATCAGCTAGGTGGAAATCAGATTTTCAACATCTTGATGCTATATTTATAATTATATAACATATATTCAAGGAATTGTCCACCAAGTTTCTGTGCCAATGCACCACAACCAATTAACTAAACAGACTTCGGCACTTCAACATCATGGTTTGCTTTTTCAACATCACAATCTGCACAATTTGGATGCTGGAATTATATTTTGGATGAAAGTGAGCAAGTAGCCTAATCAGATAAAAACATTGTGACTGGTTGTGTTTAAGCCACATATACAAGGTATATATAATGTATATATTAAAGGTAATACATTAAAAAAAGTTAAATTAACAAATATTTAGGCTATAGGCTATTGAAGAGTTATGGGTTCTAGGTGCACGAGGAATAGCCAGCCGCTTGGATCAGAGAGCAGGCAGAGTGCATTTTAAGCTTTCCTGAACATTCTTATGGGATGACATGGGAGAATGCTGATCCGCAACAGAAAGCACATCTCAGTATCAGAACTTAAAATGCAGCCAGACTGGCATGCTACTGTGCCTTTTCATACCTTATAAACTGTTCAGAGTAGACCTACAACTGATCCAAATGCAATGAATGGAATTAAATATCAAAATCACAGGGCTTTTGCATCCTTATTCAAAATACATTTTCACTGCAGTTTACAGCCTAGAGTAGAATGTTGTACTCTTAAAAACAGTAATGCAATTATTCATTGCAATGTGGAGTTGTAGGCTAGTCTAGGTAGGATAATTGTATTATCCCTAAACAAGATCAGTAGGGGAGCTTCACTGATGCCCAATGGCTCTCCACTTATATTGAAAATTGGTGCAGCTTTGAATGATTTTATGTGTGGTATGATTGCTAGTTAGCATATTGCAGATCTGGACAAATGATCCACCTACCACTATTGTCACTATGAAGAATGGTGGATAGAGGGCAGGATAGACAGTTAGACTGGTAGACTATATTGCCCTGTGTGGTATAGTTACCGCACGGAAAAGCGTAGTGCATAACCACACCAGCCACGTTGATTGCACGGGCATTGCAAAATAAATGTAGACATTTATGTTATTAAATCATTTCACCCGCACCGCTCGAGCACGAGAATCTGTATAACCAAGCTCTAAAATAGAACTTGGTTTTATTTGAGAAGCTCGACGCGCTGAAAAGAACCGCCTCTCACATCTACTCATTGGTTTTCAGGAGCATACAACCCCACATGGGTATTTGAAAGACGAATGAGGAGAGATTAATAGATAGCTGTGTTATAAGCAGTTTTAAGAAAATACGTTATTTCTTATATAAAAACGACTGTAATTTTACACATAGGCCTATAATAATAGATGATGCCTAAGGACTATATTCAATTCACAATAGTCTGATGACTGACAATATTATTCATTGCCTTGTGAATGAAGTCACTGCAGCACAGCGTGGGTAATTAAAAATAAAGGGAACAGAGCTTGCCAAAAAATGACTTTTTCTAATCATCCTTCTTGCAGGTAAGCATAGCTGCGGGAAGTAGGGGTGCTGAGGGTGCTGTAGCACCCCCTGAAAAATCATAAGAAAAAAACATATGTATATACATATACACAGTACCAGTCAAAAGTTTGGACACACCTACTGATTCAAGGGTTTTCTTTATTTTTGTTACTATTTCCTACATTGTAGAATAATAGTGAAGACATCAAAACTATGAAATAACACATATGGAATCATGTTGTAACCAAAAAAGTGTTAAACAAATATTTGAGATTCTTCAAAGTAGCCTTGATGACAGCTTTGCACACTCTTGGCATTCTCTCAACCAGCATTTCAATGCATTTCAAGTAACAGGTGTACCTTGTTAAAAGTTCATTTGTGGAAGTTCTTTCCCTCTAAATGCGTTTGAGCCAATCAGTTGTGTTGTGACAAGGTAGGGGTGGTAAACAGAAGAAGCCCTATTTCGTAAAAGACCAAGTCCATATTATGGCAAGAACAGCTCAAATAAGCAAAGAGAAACGACAGTCCATCATTACTTTAAGACATATAGGTCAGTCAATGCGGAAATTTGAAGAACTTTGAAAGTTTCTTCAAGTGCAGTCGCAAAAACCATCAAGCGCTATTATGAAACTGCCTCTGATGAGGACCGCCACAGGAATGGAAGACCCAGAGTTACCTCTGCTGCAGAGGACAAGTTCATTAGAGTTGACTACACCTCAGACTGCAGCCCAAATAAATGCTTCACAGAGTTCAAGTAACAGACACATCTCAACATCAACTGTTCAGAGGAGACTGCGTAAATCAGACCTTCGTGCTTGCATTGCTGAAAAGAAACCACTACTAAAGGACACCAATAATAAGAAGATACTAGCTTGGGCCAAGAAACATGAGCTATGGACATTAGACCAGTGGAAATGTCTTTTGGTCTGATGAGTCCAAATTTGAGACCAAAAACACACCTACAGGCTGTGTAAGGGCTATTTGACCAAGGAGAGTAATTGAGTGCTGCATCATATGACCTGGCCTCCACAATTACCGGACCTCAACCCAAATGAGATGGTTTGGGATGAGTTGGACCACAGAGTGAAGGAAAAGCAGCCAACAAGTGCTCAGCATACATGGGAACTCCTTCAAGACTGTTGGAAAAGTATTCCAGGTGAAGCTGGTTGAGAGAATGCCAAGCATGTGCAAAGCTGTTCACAAGGCAAAGGGTAGCTACTTGGAAGAATCTAAAATCTAAAATCTATTTTGATTTGTTTAACCTTTTTTTTGTTGCTACATGATTCCATATGTGTTATTTAATAATTTTGATGTCTTCACTATTATTCTACAATGTAGCTAATAGTAAAAATAAAGAAAAATCCTTGAATGAGTAGGTGTGTCCAAACTTTTGACTGGTACTATATATATATATATATATATATACACACACACACACAGTATTTTATGTGCACTACTTCATAACGCAAATCCTTTTATCTGCAACAAGCCAATTTGATAGAAACATCTCTGGTGGGAAAATGTGAATATTGTTTTTATGCAGATTTTTGAATATTCGCTTGAAAATCTGGCGTCAATTGGATGGAAACCTAGCTAATTACATAAACCGCTAGTTTCGAAATCAACAAGGGTCAAGAAATGCATGCTCAATCAATCTGGGAGTTATTTTACACTGGCCTGAGTTGAACCGGATAAAAGCCTGTCACGTCATCGGGTGAAAGTGGGGAAGGAGGAGCGCCCTTCTGAATCGAAAAGTAATCTGCGCATCTTGTTCCTTTTGTCACAAGGCATCATGATGCATCGTCTGGAAACATACAACATCTCTTTTCCATGAAATAAATCTTTGCATTTTATAAATCGTTTTAATTGGGAAGGCAGATAAAGAGTTTGTATCAAAAGCAACCACTTTTGCATGGGAAAACAGAATACTACTTTATGCTTAATTATGTCACTTTTGTTTTGAGACGTCTGACAGAGCAGGGCACCTGGCTCATGGTCAATGTTATCCGGAATCCTTGGGACGTCCTTACCCTATTGAAGTTGAAATGTAAAATGGTTAAAGTAAGGGTTAGGTATAATATACACTGAACAAAAATATGAACGCAACATGCAAATTGTTGGTCCCATGTTTCATAAGCTGAATTAAAAGATCCCAGAAATCTTCCATATGCACAAAAATATTATTTTGCTCAAATTCTGTGCACAAATGTGTTTACATCCCTGTAAGATTGCATTTCTCATTTGCCAAGATAATCCATGCACCTGACAGTTGTGGCATATCAAGAAACTGACTAAACAGCATGATCATTATATAGGTGCACCTTGCGCTAAGGCCACTCTAGAGTGTGCAGTTTTGTCATGCAACACCATGCCACAGATGTCTGAAGTTTTGAGAGAGTGTGCAGTTGGCATGCTGATTGAAGGAATATTCACCAGAGCTGTTACCAGAGAATTGCATGTTCTTTTCTCTACCATAAGCCGCCTCCAACTCCGTTTTAGAGAACTTGGCATTTCATCCAATCAGCCTCACAACCGCAGATCGTGTTTATGCAGTGGTGATTTTAGCATGTAAATCTTGATGGGGCAAACCAAATAAGTGGGATGCATGCCAGCAAAGCCACAACACAATACAACACTAAACAATACATTGATTGCATTATAACGGTGACAAACGGTGCCCACAAACTGTTAGGGCCTACATAAAGCTGTCCCAAAAGAAGTCCAACATATTATCACTGCTACACCTGGCTTTCAGAGGAGCCTTGTCTGGCAGCGAAAAAGTTAATTCAGCCTCATTTACTGCCTTTTAAAAAAACATAGCTGATATGTCTGACTTGCTTAAACAAATATGATTTCTAATGACAATTGAGATGTTCAAACTATGACATAAGCGGACGACAAGCGCATAAGAGGCAATCCGTAATTTAAATTAAGACATTAATGAGCGAGCTAGGATTGATGTAGTTAATACAACTATTTTGTTTAGCACTTTTGAAATGTACCATCGACAGAATTCAGAACATGGGCCGTTCTGACAGTGTTCTCCCTGTACACCAAGTCAGAAGCGTAGGATAAATAAAGGGGGCACATAAAAAATGAAAGCTCTAACAATATTCAATGGGAACATTTCTCTAAAACAGGTTATAGTTCCGAGTTAACAGCTGTTTTGAGCGTGGCACAAATCATGTTTCATTGACAGCATAGCCAATAATGAATGTTTATCATTTTATCTGTAGCCAATGACCTTGAGCCTTTTTAGATGGGCACTTCTAATGTAACTCTATGGCAGCACCCAAGGGGCTAGAATTCTCTAGCTCTACCCTTAGACTTGGCGGTGACGTAGTGTCCCCATGAGCGACAGAACACTGAGCCAATCACGGTGCAACACTCCGTATTTTCTGCTGGCTTGCACCACAGAAAGCACTGAGCTAGGCTGCAACACCTGCATTTTGGAGCTGCCTTACTCAAGAAAACAAAAAATAGACCATGTTTGTATTAACTTAATGATATATATGTACATGGTTTATAACTGATATGTGACACATATTAACATATTATCACTGCTACACCTGGCTATCAGAGGAGCCTTGTCTGGCAGCGAAAAAGTTAATTCAGCCTCATTTACTGCCTTTTAAAAAAACATAGCTGATATGTCTGACTTGCTTAAACAAATATGATTTCTAATGACAATTGAGATGTTCAAACTATGACATAAGCGGACGACAAGCGCATAAGAGGCAATCCGTAATTTAAATTAAGACATTAATGAGCGAGCTAGGATTGATGTAGTTAATACAACTATTTTGTTTAGCACTTTTGAAATGTACCATCGACAGAATTCAGAACATGGGCCGTTCTGACAGTGTTCTCCCTGTACACCAAGTCAGAAGCGTAGGATAAATAAAGGGGGCACATAAAAAATGAAAGCTCTAACAATATTCAATGGGAACATTTCTCTAAAACAGGTTATAGTTCCGA
This sequence comes from Oncorhynchus mykiss, assembly GCF_057628025.1. Taxonomy (NCBI): domain Eukaryota; kingdom Metazoa; phylum Chordata; class Actinopteri; order Salmoniformes; family Salmonidae; genus Oncorhynchus; species Oncorhynchus mykiss. The sequence continues at coordinate 57,069,209 of NC_143046.1, read as the reverse complement.
GTTAACAGCTGTTTTGAGCGTGGCACAAATCATGTTTCATTGACAGCATAGCCAATAATGAATGTTTATCATTTTATCTGTAGCCAATGACCTTGAGCCTTTTTAGATGGGCACTTCTAATGTAACTCTATGGCAGCACCCAAGGGGCTAGAATTCTCTAGCTCTACCCTTAGACTTGGCGGTGACGTAGTGTCCCCATGAGCGACAGAACACTGAGCCAATCACGGTGCAACACTCCGTATTTTCTGCTGGCTTGCACCACAGAAAGCACTGAGCTAGGCTGCAACACCTGCATTTTGGAGCTGCCTTACTCAAGAAAACAAAAAATAGACCATGTTTGTATTAACTTAATGATATATATGTACATGGTTTATAACTGATATGTGACACATATTAATGCCAAAATAACAAGCAAAACAGGCAAGCCCAAAATAACGTTTATTTAATTTATTTATTTTTGCTAAAAATGTGGACCTGCCCTGAATGGTTTGCTGATGTCAACATTGAACGTTGTGAACAGAGTGCCCCATGGTGGCAGTGGGATTATGGTTTGGGCAGGCATAAACTACAGACAATGAACACAATTGCCTTTTATCGATGGCAATTTCAATACAGAGATACTGTGATGAGATGCTGAGGCCCATTGTTGTGCCATTGACCTGCTGCCATCAATTTATGTCTCAGGATCTGTACCCAATTCCTGGATGCTGAAAATGTCTCAATTCTTCCTTGACCTGCATACTCACCAGACATTTCACCCATTGATCATGTTTGAGATGATCTGGATCGACGTGTACGGCACCATGTTCCAGTTCCCGCCAACGTCGCACAGCCATTGAAGAGGAGTGGGACAACATTCCACAGGCCACAATCAACTCTATGCAGAGGGGATGTGTCGCGCTGCATAAGGCAAGTGGCGGTCACACGCCCTTACTTACTTATTTGTGACCAACAGATGCATATCTGTATTCCCAGCCATGTGAAATCTATAGATTAGGGCCTAATTTATTTATTTCAATTGCCTTATGTGAAGTGATAATTAGTAAAATCTTTGAAATTGTCACATATTGCATTTATATTTTTGTTAAGTATAATAATAATAGTATATGCCATTTTAGCAGACGCTTTTATCTGGGTTAAGGTTTAGGGTAGGGACGTTCCAAGATTCCCGGATAGCACTGACCCTTGACTCACACCCGGGAGGCAGCCCAGTTCCAAATCGAAAGCAATCAACTTTCAGCCGGTGCAAAACACGCCCAGACTGGCGCCCGTGCAAGATTAATCGAACCCCCTCTATGTCCCTGCCTTTTTACAGCATTCAGGAAAGATGTACGCTGTCCCTAGATGAAAATCAGATCCACACCAGGACAAACCAATCATGGCTATGTCTGAGATCAGGTATGCCCAGTTTTTACACGAGGTGAGGGCTTCCCCTCAGGAGAAGATGGTGGAAACCAGAGTATGTGGGTGGAACTGATCTGGAGCGGAGCGTGCCCAATTTGACTGGCGCATGGTGCGAGATTCCTAAAGGCTGGAGCGTCTGCCTTCCCGCCCGCTCCAGCAGCTTTCACTTCACGAGCTCAAAGCATGCCCGCCCCAGCATGCATTTGAAGTCTACTTGTGTGCTGCTATAGCCTCTTGCTTTACCTACTGTCATGGAGTTCGACAATTATTTTCATAAAGAAACGTATAAAACACACAGGTGCTAAATCAAGGTGACTTACAAAGATGAGGACCAAGAGGAAGAGAGGGAGTGTGGTTATGTATTTGTATGTGTTATGGATCCTCATTAGCCGCCGCCACTCTTCCTGGTGTCCAGCAAAATTAAGGCAGTTAGACCATTTTAAAAACATTACAATACAATCACAGATTTCACATCCCAATGTGTGCCCTCAGGCCCCTACTCCACATCTACAACACAAAATCCATGTGTATGTGTATAGTGCGTATGTTATCGTGTGTGTATGCATGTGTCTGTGCCTATGTTTGTAATGTAGTGTCTACAACTAAAGAATGATTGTGGAATCTGAAAAAACACATCCCAAAAACATGATGGTGTACTTACTACATACAAATAGTAAAAGAAAGGAATGAGGTGGGTAGATAACTAAGTGTGTAGCTAAGTATTTATAAACAACACATATAATCTCTTAAGTATTTAGTTCATTTTCGTTCTAATATCTATACAATAGGCCAGGGTTCGTCAACTAGCCCCATTTTTTTTACTGAGCTAATAGTTGGCGGGCCAGAACATTATTAGTATATAATATTAGCACAATTAATTGGCCTACACTACAAATTCAAGAATATTTTTAACATCTGATTAATACATAATAAGTTGTGACAATAACATAATCATTTCGATCTGATTACGATCATAAAATCACAATGTCTCTATTCAATTATAATTTGTTATGCTGTTTAATATGGCATGTGACCTATTTGAAGTGGTGTTTGCTTCCGACATTCACCTTTTCATGTTCATTTCAATACTTTTCATTCAAATCCATATGATTTGGTTTCAATACATAAAAAACAATTGGTTAAATTGTGATATTACTGAATGGTGCAAATTTCCACATGAACAGGTGATGAGATAGATTACTCCCTTGGTCTTGCATGAGATGATACCCCTAACAGGGATTTTTCTGCCTGGGTGTCTGAAGAAGGATGTTTTTATAGTGCTATTGCACTGTGCGCATGAGCCACATTTGTAGTTCCCATTTGGAATGGGTGTCAAGAGTGTCTGAGTGGGCTCAGGGGGTAGGTCAGATCTCACCAAGCTATCGCCAATATTGCGACCATGCTTATAGACCACCAGTGGGGGTTCCTTGAAGACGTGTACGATTTTGTTTTGTCTGATTTCAGAATATGCCAGTGCTTTTTGAGTTTTTAGTAATTCCTCTCTTGGTTTTTGAGGTATTTTCATCATTGCAGCATCAAAAGTTTAGTCCTTGTAGCCTCTCATTTTGAATTGTTCTGTCATTTCTTTAGCTTTGCTGTCAAAGATCTGTCTGGTGGCCACAGATTTGTTTACCCTGCATAACTGGCTATAAGGTAGACCATTCTTGAGGGGAAGGGGATGCACATACTGTAGTAAGGTATTGTGGTCTGTGGGCTTTGTGTATAAGTCTGTGTGTAATGCATCATTAGTATTTGATTTTTCTTTCATCAGTCTGCATGGTGAATTTGAGGTGTTCAGAGCTCCCGTTTCGTAGAGTTTGGAATTAATTTAGTTCCTGCTGACTTCCTTCCCAGAGCACAAAGACATCATCTATGTACATGTATCTCTTCCATAGGAGGATTTTAGAAAGTAGAGGACGTGTCTCTGTTTTGTAAAGGAGTGCTTCCTCAAATAGTTCCACACACAGGTTTGCATAGTTGTGGGAAAAGGGGGAGCCCATGGCTACACCCCAAATTTGAAGGGAAAAGTCTGACTCAAAGACAAAATAGTTATTGGATAATAGCAGTTCAGTAAAATTGTAAGATGCAGTCATTGCATGGAGCAAGGGTAGAGTATCTTTGCTGAAGGAAGTAATGCAGCACCTGCAAGCCTCCAGTGTGTGGGATGTTAGTGTACAAGCTCTCCACATCAAAAGTGGCCAGCAGGGTGCCCTCTGGTATCCTTCCTAAGCCCTCTATCAATGAGATCATGTGACTAGTGTCTTTGACATAAGATGGGAGATTCTCAACCATCGGTTTAATGTGGTAATCCACAAACTTAGAAATGTTGATGTCACAGAGTCTTTTGCTGCTTCAATGGGTCTACCTGGGGGAGGAGACACTTGTTTGTGTAATTTAGTGACTGTACAGAAATTTGGTATCTTAGGAAATTTCACACTTATTTTTGGGTGATTTGTACTGATTCCAAACAGCTTTCCACTGTGGATGAGATATTATGCTGGAATTCTAGGGTAAGGTCATAATTCAGTTTTTGATAGAAGTCACCTTTAGATAGTTGTTGGCGACATTCATTCACATAGTCACATTTGTTTTGTATCTAAATTCCTCCTCCTTTGTCACATATTTTTATGATAATCGAAGGAGCTGACTTTAAGTCCTTAAGAGCCATTCTCTCATCTCTACTCAGGTTATCATAGGATTTGTGTTTCTGTTTGTATTTCAGTAGGTCACCTACATCATTTTCAACAATCCTACAGAAGGTTTCTATGGATGCATTGCGTTTGGGGGGAGGTACGAATGAACTTTTTGCTCTAAATGTGGTTCTCTCAGAGTTCTCAGGAATCTCAGCTGGGTTAATGGCTCCATCTCCCCCTTGACTCATGGTACGACAGGTAAGTCTATTGATTAGTGTGGTAGACCTATGTATACATCTCACTGAGGATGGCATTTCAAGTGGAGTAAATTTCACTCTTATCAAAGAACTCATGCATTCGCAGATTCCGGAAAAACTTGAATAGATCTATCTGGACGTCAAAGTCATTAATAATGTATGCAGTGGGTACAAATGATAACTCCTTATTGAGAACGCTAAGGTGAGCGGATGTCAGGGTCTTACTTTATAAATTGAAGACATTTAGCTCCTGTTGGACTGGGAGCCCGTCCTGGATCTCAATTGTTAGGTGTCGCGGGATGGTAGTGGATTTCTCCTTCCCCTGACGTATGCGCCGGGGATTATGTGCTGGGGGTGTTGTCCCCGGCGTCCCCGCACTCTGTTGTAGAAATAACTCACCGTTGGTAGAGAAGCCAGAGTTAGCGCTGTCTGTGGATAGTTGGTTTGACAGAGGAACTCTGCGTCTGTCATCGGCTTGTCTCTTCCGGTTTTGTGGTTTCTTGTGCTCAGGATCTCGCCAGAGGTATATTAGTCCGTTGTTCTTTTCTTCCAAATCACGTTTATACTTCTTGATTTTCATCTCCTTCAGGTCGGCCGTAATCTTAGTCTGAAGGTCAGCGTTACTCTTAATGACATCATCCAGTTTGATAGGGTCATTAAGCTTGTCTCGTGTTGCTTGCTGTGAATTTTCAACTGAGGTTGCAATCTCGGTAATATTATTTCTAAGTTGTCAGGTCTAATGAACATATGTTTAGTATAACGCACCATCGTTCATAAAACTCTTCAGTGCGTTGGCCAAGTGAAGGCTCTTTTTTTCCAACGTAGTCCACGTGGGATAACTCCATTTCGAACATACTCACTTAAAGTGGCGATGTGCAGGTGTGTTCTTCAATGAACAGTGTGGTGGTTAATTTCTGTATTACCAAATGAGGAGAGAGACAAACTTCACACACCAGAGTTATACTTAAACTACATCTTTAATAATAAGAGCTTTGCAATAGCAATAACTTTCAATGATGCACCATTTCTAATGAACCATTGAAAGTGACAACACAATGGCTACTGAGATCTTTTATAACAAAGATACACCCTCTCGCAACCTACATGACGAACAACAGATACATAGAATGGTCACAAGGTTAAGATATGTATGAAAGGTATCTATAATAGATAGCAGACAGTTACTGCTGTGTCAACAGTTTTCATTGTATAGACCAGTGTCTGGTCCTCCTACTCCAAACTGGAACCGTCTCACCCTGGTACGGTATACCAAAAACATTACCTCATGTTATCTGGAATGCTCTTTAGGTTTTATCACCAAAAGACGTCGGAAATATCCTCTGTCAGTGCAATCTCACTGACAGAGGAGAACACACAAACAACTCAGTAGAACACACAAACAATAGTTAACAGAACACTCTATTCTGTCGAATAAAACAACCATTATAATGCAATACAAGCATTATAACATTTCATGCAATTTCCACAACAACCGTCTTGGAATTCTTTAAAATGATTTTTACAAGTGCCTTCTGGCCGATCAAATGGAGACTCTGTTACTAAAATGTTGTCTCATTGCTGTTGGCTGTATTCAAAAAGGCTCCATTGGGCATTGTTTTAATTGAAATTATCCTGGACGAGCTTTTGTACCGAATACATTACGTTGTTACAGGTGTCAAGCTTATGGACATGTGGCAGCAGTGTGTAGGAGGGAGGTTCCTAGGTGTGAATAGTGTGCAGAAGGGCATGAGACAAAGAAATGGTATGTGTTAACTGTAGGGGTGCCATGGAACTGGGGATCAGAAATGTCCCGTGCAAGAGAGGCAGGTTAAGGTTTCCAGGGTTACATGCTGACCAGACCAGACACATCGTGTGCGCGAGCGTACATTTAGAAATCCATGCTATTCAATTATTGCACCCACACTCCTCACGCTCGTCAACGAGCGTCTGCGATGCCAAGGGCTAAAGTAGGAGTCATTCCTATTTCTGACGCAGATCGCGCTGAAAGTCCTGCCTCTCCCATCTCCTCATTGGTTTATAGAAGCAGGTACCCAGGTGCCACTTCCTCATTGGTTATACCCACATGGGTGATTGAAAGACTAAATGTTTTGACGGTTGTCGAGGTAAAAGTGTAGATGCCAATCACCATATAAATTCAAAGATGAAAAAGCCTGGAAGGAGGAGAGATGACTAGAAACGTTTTGGTTGGCCGTTTTATGTGTGGATTAATTGTTGGAGTAGAAGACCTTGTGCATTTCAGGTAAAACAACAACTCAATGTTTATATCCCAAGACAAATTAGCTAGCAACAGCAAGCTAGCTAAATATGACAAATTAGCTAGCAAGTGCACGCTAACTAGCTAAATTGCCATACATGTTTAATGCTTTTCGACCTGTCCCCAAATTAATGTCATTGGTTCAGAATTTGTTTTGATATTTTAACCTGCATGTCGTGATCGTGTTTGGTGTAGGGGGACAAAATACATTTATGCACGATAGCACACGATGGCTGGGTTCGGTGTTAGAGTATTGCAGAAGTTGTCATATGCTGAGGCAGTGAAGACAGTAGAGGAAGATGGGTCATGGGAGAAGGATCCGGAAGAGGAGTGGTGTGAGTAGTAGATCTGTACCAGTACAGAGGGATAGGCCAACAAGTGATATATGTTTCAGAAAGGTTGGATTTTTAGCATTTATAGCAATGGTTATCAACTGTTCTGCAGGGATGGAACGTAAGTCACAGAAAATGTAGGTTCTGGGGGCAGCAGCAGAGAGGTATTTGGGTGTGCGAGACACCCTGTAACTCTCAGCAGAGAGACAGGGTGTGTTAAGTGGTGATGTCCCATCCTTTCAGGTTGTTGGCATGATGTAGGACTAAATAGATTTAAATAGTGGCGTAGGGTGGTGTTATTTTGGAGTTGTACTCCAGTCTAGTAGGTGGCAGTAATGCAACATATTGGATGCCAACTGCTGTTAAGCATCATCGAAGAAGAAGACATGAAGGAGCGCTTATGGATTAGCAGGATTTCCAACCACTCAACTCCGCCCACATGCTCTGGTGGAAACTTAAGTTTTGTTTGAAACTGCTAGTGACTCGGGTGAAGCTAATAGTGCAGAAAGTGAGAATGAGTCGGTTACCATGATGAAGAATAAGGGAAACAAGAGAAGTAAAGCTGTGGTGGAAAATAGGAAACCACGAGACCCGTGGTCAGAGTGAGTGTTTTGGATCAATGCTGCTTGGGAAATCCGTGTAATGAAGGAAAATACGGAATGTGTCGGAGTAAAGTGTTGATTCGGTGTTAGTCACAAATAGTGGTCTTATTTAAACAAAAAAAATTGTGTCTGCGGAGCAGAAGAAGCGTGTTTTAAGACTCAAAAAGATATCGGAGTGTAATGTTTCCTGTATTGATTTTCATAACAGGGCGCCTCTCTAGGGGGTTATTTCTAGTGTGGTGGAAGAAATAAAGGCAGAGGATATTACTAAAGACATCGATGGAGTGGTTGGTGCATGTTGACTGACCTGTATGGTGGACGGTGAACTTCATCCATGCTACTGTTCTTTGATGAAGAGTTTCTCCCTTCTCAAATACAGTTAGAATTCATGAGATGCCCTGTAAGAGCTTTTGTGCACAAACCCCTTCAGTGTCATAAATGTAAAAGATTTGGTAATGTGTCAAGCGTGTGCAGAAAGAAAGAGTATCATATGACAGATGAAGTGAAATGTTGCAACTGTGGAGGTGAACATGCGCCTGAATTCATGGAATGCCCTGTTAGTGTGAAGGACAATGAGGTGGCAAGGTTAAGGAGTGTCCAGCATGTCTCCCATCTGGAGGCGGTGAGAAGAATGGAAGGAATGAGCGGCGGGGAAGAAACACGGGTAGTTAAAAAGGTGGACTTTGTATTATTTATTGCAATGGTCATAAACTGTACAGCACAAGTGGAGTAGAAGTCTAAGAAAATTGGAATTATTGTGAATGCAGCTGAACGTTTTTGGGGTCTTTGTGATTTCACAGCCGAGGCCTTGCAAGAAATCCTGTCGGTGAATGTTCCGACATCAGAAGCCCCTGAGCCTGTGTAGGGATGTATTTTGGAGTGGCCTGTGGTTGAACAAGTGGGATGGGTTTTCTTTGTTGAAGTGTTTCATTTTGTATGATCTTTCCTCTTATGGGGAAACGGGAGATTCCGGCAGCAAAGGACAGGCGGGTGACTCCGGCAGCTCCGGAGTGAAGGGCGATTCCGGCAGCGCCGGCGAGACGGGCGATTCTGGCAGCTCCTGACTAACGGGCGGCTCTGGCAGCTCTTGACTAACGGACGGCTCGGGCAGCTCCTGGCTGACGGACGGCTCTGGCAGCTCCTGGCTGACGGACGGCTCTGGCAGCTCCTGGCTGACGGACGGCTCTGGCAGCTCCTGGCTGACGAACGGCTCTGGCAGCTCCTGACTGACGGGCGGCTCTGGCAGCTCAGGACAGACGGGCGGCTCTGGCAGCTCAGGACAGATGGGAGACTGGCAGCTCAGGACAGACGGGAGATTCTGGCAGCTCTGGACAGACGGGAGACTCTGGCAGCTCAGGACAGACGGGAGACTGGCAGCTCAGGACAAACGGGAGACTCTGGCAGCTCAGGACAGACGGGAGACTGGCAGCTCAGGACAAATGGGAGACTCTGGCAGCTCAGGACAGACGGGAGACTGGCAGCTCAGGACAAACGGGAGACTCTGGCAGCTCAAGACAAACGGGAGACTCTGGCAGCTCCTGGCTGACGAATGGCTCTGGCAGCTCCTGGCTGACGAATGGCTCTGGCAGCTCCTGGCTGACGAACGGCTCTGGCAGCTCCTGGCTGACGGACGGCTCTGGCAGCTCCTGGCTGACGGACGGCTCTGGCAGCTCCTGACTGACGGGCGGCTCTGGCAGCTCAGGACAGACGGGCGGCTCTGGCAGCTCAGGACAGGCGGGCGGCTCTGGCAGCTCCTGGCTGACGTTATGGCTCTGGCAGCTCCTGACTGACGGCTCTGGCAGCTCCTGACTGACGGGCGGCTCCTGACTGATGGACGGCTCTCAGACGGGAGACTGGCAGCTCAGGACAAATGGGAGACTCTGGCAGCTCAGGACAGACGGGAGACTGGCAGCTCAGGACAAACGGGAGACTCTGGCAGCTCCTGGCTGACGAACGGCTCTGGCAGCTCCTGGCTGACGGACGGCTCTGGCAGCTCCTGGCTTACAAACGGCTCTGGCAGCTCCTGGCTGACGGACGGCTCTGGCAGCTCCTGGCTGACGGACGTCTCTGGCAGCTCCTGACTGACGGGCAGCTCCTGACTGACGGACGGCTCTGGCAGCTCCTGACTGACGGGCGGCTCTGGCAGCTCAGGACAGACGGGCGGCTCTGGCAGCTCAGGACAGGCGGGCGGCTCTGGCAGCTCCTGGATGACGGACGGCTCTGGCAGTTCCTGACTGACGGCTCTGGCAGCTCCTGACAGACGGGCGGCTCCTGACTGACGGACGGCTCTGGCAGCTCCTGACTGACGGCTCTGGCAGCTCAGGACAGACGGGCGGCTCTGGCACCTCAGGACAAACGGGAGACTCTGGCAGCTCAGGACAGACGGGAGACTCTGGCAGCTCAGGACAAACGGGAGACTCTGGCAGCTCAGGACAGACGGGAGACTGGCAGCTCAGGACAAATGGGAGACTCTGGCAGCTCAGGACAGACGGGAGACTGGCAGCTCAGGACAAACAGGAGACTCTGGCAGCTCCTGGCTGACGAACGGCTCTGGCAGCTCCTGGCTGACGGACGGCTCTGGCAGCTCCTGGCTGACGAACGGCTCTGGCAGCTCCTGGCTGACGGACGGCTCTGGCAGCTCCTGACTGACGGGTGGCTCTGGCAGCTCAGGACAGACGGGCGGCTCTGGCAGCTCAGGACAGGCGGGCGGCTCTGGCAGCTCCTGGCTGACGTTACGGCTCTGGCAGCTCCTGACTGACGGCTCTGGCAGCTCCTGACTGACGGGCGGCTCCTGACTGACGGACGGCTCTGGCAGCTCCTGACTGACGGGCGGCTCTGGCAGCTCAGGACAGACGGGCGGCTCTGGCACCTCAGGACAGATGGGCGGCTCTGGCAGCTCAGGACAGACGGGAGACTGGCAGCTCAGGACAAACGGGAGACTCTGGCAGCTCAGGACAGACGGGAGACTCTGGCAGCTCAGGACAAACGGGAGACTCTGGCAGCTCAGGACAAACGGGAGACTCTGGCAGTGCTGGGCAGACGGGAGACTCTGGCAGCTCAGGACAGACGGGAGACTGGCAGCTCAGGACAAATGGGAGACTCTGGCAGCTCAGGACAGACGGGAGACTGGCAGCTCAGGACAAACGGTAGACTCTGGCAGCTCCTGGCTGACGGACGGCTCTGGCAGCTCAGGACAGACGGGTGGCTCTGGCAGCTCAGGACAGACGGGTGGCTCTGGCAGCTCAGGACAGACGGGAGACTCTGGCAGCTCAGGACAGACGGGAGACTCTGGCAGCTCAGGACAGACGGGAGACTCTGGCAGCTCAGGACAGACGGGAGACTGGCAGCTCAGGACAGACGGGAGACTCTGGCAGCTCAGGACGGACTGGAGACTCTGGCAGCTCAGGACAGACGGAAGACTGGCAGCTCAGGACAAACGGGAGACTCTGGCAGCTCAGGATAGACGGGAGACTGGCAGCTCAGGACAAACGGGAGACTCTGGCAGCTCAGGACAGACGGGAGACTCTGGCAGTGCTGGATCCAACGGGAGACTCTGGCAGCTCAGGACAAACGGGAGACTCTGGCAGCTCAGGACAGACGGGAGACTGGCAGCTCAGAACAAATGGGAGACTCTGGCAGCTCAGGACAGACGGGAGACTGGCAGCTCAGGACAAACGGGAGACTCTGGCAGCTCAGGACAAACGGGAGACTCTGGCAGCTCCTGGCTGACGAACGGCTCTTGCAGCTCCTGGCTGACGAACGGCTCTGGTAGCTCCTGGCTGACGGACGGCTCTGGCAGCTCCTGGCTGACGGACGGTTCTGGCAGCTTCTGACTGACGGGCGGCTCCTGACTGACGGACGGCTCTGGCAGCTCCTGACTGATGGGCGGCTCTGGCAGCTCAGGACAGACGGGCGGCTCTGGCAGCTCAGGACAGGCGGGCGGCTCTGGCAGCTCCTGGCTGACGGACGGCTCTGGCAGCTCCTGACTGACGGCTCTGGCAGCTCCTGACTGACGGGCGGCTCCTGACTGACAGACGCCTCTGGATTATCGACCCCTGCCTGCCTTGACCTGTCATTTGCCTGCCCCTGTAACAATAAACACTGTTACTTCAGTCTGCACTTGGATCTTACCTTGATAACGGATAGCGGCATAGACTGAGGTACAGTAGAATAGTATAGAATACAATATACACATATGAGATGAGTAATGCAAGATATGTAAACATTATTAAAGTGACTAGTGTTCCATTAAAGTGGCCAGTGAGTTCAAGTCTATGTATCTAGGCAGCAGCCTCTAATGTGCTAGTGATGGCTATTTAACAGTCTGATGGCCTTGAGATAGAAGCTGTTTTTCAGTCTCTCAGTCCCAGATTTGATGAACCTGTACTGACCTCGCCTTCTGGATGATAGCAGGTTAAACAGGCAGTGGCTCGGGTGGTTGTTGTCCTTGATGATCTTTGTGACCTTCCTGTGAAATCAGGTGCTGTAGGTGTCCTGGAGGGCAGGTAGTTTGCCCCCGGTGATGCGTTGGGCAGACCGCACCACCCTCTGGAGACCCCTGTGGTTGCTGGCGGTGCAGTTGCCGTACCAGGCTGTGATACAGCCCGACAGGATGCTCTCAATTGTGCACCTGTAAAAGTTTGTGGGCTTTAGGTAACAAGCCAGATTTCTTCAGCCTCCTGAGGTTGAAGAGGCACTGTTGCACCTTCTTCACCACACTGTCTGTGTGGGTGGACCATTTCAGTTTGTCAGTGATGTGTACGCCGAGGAATTTAAAGCTTTCCACCTTCTCCAATGCGGTCCTGTAGATGTGGAAAGGGGGGTGCTCCCTCTGCTGTTTCCTCAAGTCCACGATCATCTCCTTTGTTTTGTTGACATTGAGTGAGAGGGTATTTTCCTGGCACCACACTCCCAGAGCACTCTTTCCTGTAGGCTGTCTCATCGTTGTTGGTAATCAAGCTGACTACTGTTGTGTCGTCTGCAAACTTGATGATTGAGTTGGAGGTGTGCTTGACCACACAGTCATGAGTGAACAGGGAGTACAGGAGGGGGCTGAGCACACACCCTTGTAGGGCCCCAGTGTTGAGGATCAGCGAAGTGGAGGTGTTGTTTTCTACCTTCACCCCCTGGGGGAGGCCCGTCAGGATGTCCAGGACCCAGTTGCACAGGGAGAGGTTCAGACCCAGGGCCTCGAGCGTAATGATAAGCTTGGAGGTTACTATGGTGTTGAATGCTGAGCTATAGTCATGACTGTGATTTGGTGTGCAACTCCGATGATGTTTCAAGGAAAAAGGAACTATTGACCGAAACCATTTATTCATGCAGTAAAGAAAGTGTTTTTCTCTGGAGAACACAAAAAAATATGAATATGAAATTTCACCTGCGAAATGCCCACACATCTCTGATGCTTGACCTCACCTTATTTGTACCTACACACCATGACTGCATGATGGCCCCAAACCACCTATAAAAAGCTATGCGAAACTTGTTTGGACAGCACAGACAGGGAAGCTCTGATTGGGAATCTCCAGGCAGTATTACCAAAGATTTTTTTTAACAATTGAACTGTTTTCCTAGCAGCAGGATATTATGCTAGCAGTATGATCACAGAATATTTTTTTGTTATAAGACTCCACCTGCAAAGACATGCTAAACTTTGTGAATATCTATTTTTTTTGCACTTGTGCAGTACAACTGTTTTTTCACAGCATTGCAACCACTTTTGAAAAAGTTAATGGTTAATTTGATGAATTACATTTTTTATGTTGTATTATTTATACCAGCATTTATTTTAAACATTACACAAGTAATGGCATGTTGAAAGCTATTGTGAAGGCTATGTTTAAAGATATAGACGTTTTATCAAATGCAAATGTATATTATCGTACTTATTCAATAGTCTGCTAAACTTAAATGGGTATCTTCTGCTGTGCAACTGGTTAAAAGCTGCAATATGTAAACTTTTTGAGCTACCTGAACAAATTCACATAGAAATAGGATTTATTGATCTGTCATTGAAAGCATGCCTAAGAAGCTGTAGATCGGTTGGTTCTAAGTACACCAACTTCAAACAGCTGAAAATACAATATTTTTGGTTATAGAAAATATATTTCACCGCGGTTTAGATGGTACAATGACTCTCCACACTACACTTGCTTATTTAGCAGCCAGGAAAAGCTGGAGCGATTTTTGCACAGTGGATCTTAAATAAAATGTTCTGGTGACTCCTTACTCCACCCACTCCAATCACTGCAATTCAATACAAGGTATATGGGATACTTATTGGCTTGCAGAGAGAACTTCTCTATCCGTCTCAGCTAAAGTGGGGTGGGAAATACTCAGTAGGGTCTCTACTAAGAAAATATGTTTCGTTTTGGAGGTGAACTGTGTCACGTGGCCTGCTGCTGGCTTTTCACTCTGCCCCCTCTATAGCGCCTAATGCAATACATTGTAATAGACTGTGCTGTTCCCCGGGCGCCGAAGACGTGGATGTCGATTATGGCAGCCCCCCGCATCTGATTCAGAGGGGTTGGGTTAAATGCAGAAGACACATTTCAGTTGAAGGCATTCAGTTGTACAACTAACTAGGTATCCCCCTTTCCCATACAGTGTCTCCTGACCCCTCCTGTCTCAGACTCCAGTATTTATGCTGCAGTAGTTTATGTGTCGGGAGGCTAGGGTCAGTTTGTTATATCTGGAGTACTTCTCCTGTCCTATTCGGTGTCCTGTGTGAATCTAAGTGTGCGTTCTCTAATTCTCTCCTTCTCTCTTTCTTTCTCTCTCTCGGAGGACCTGAGCCCTAGGACCATGCCCCAGGACTACCTGACATGATGACTCCTTGCTGTCCCCAGTCCACCTGGCCGTGCTGCTGCTCCAGTTTCAACTGACCTGAGCCCTAGGACCATGCCCCAGGACTACCTGACATGATGACTCCTTGCTGTCCCCAGTCCACCTGACCGTGCTGCTGCTCCAGTTTCAACTGTTCTGCCTTATTATTATTCGACCATGCTGGTAATTTATGAACATTTGAACATCTTGGCCATGTTCTGTTATAATCTCCACCCGGCACAGCTAGAAGAGGACTGGCCACCCCACATAGCCTGGTTCCTCTCTAGGTTTCTTCCTAGGTTTTGGCCTTTCTAGGGAGTTTTTCCTAGCCACCGTGCTTCTACACCTGCATTGCTTGCTGTTTGGGGTTTTAGGCTGGGTTTCTGTACAGCACTTTGAGATATCAGCTGATGTACGAAGGGCTACATAAATAAATTTGATTTGATTTTGATTTGATTTGATGTATATGGGCTTACCTTTCTCAGCTAAAGTGGGGTGGGAAATATTCATTAGGGTCTCTACTAACCAAATATGTGTAGTTTTGGTGGGGGACTATGTCGTACATATCCAGCAACACAGCTGTAAATGGACTGGTACTATCCATGTTGCTGAAATCAAAACACACTCAACAACAACAACAAAAACACAAAAAAGCCACACTTTTTTTGTTGTTGATCAAAACAAAAATCTAAATTATTTTTCAAGTTAAATGTAATGGATATTAACCAGTCTATTAGGACACAGTATAATCACACTTTCTGAACAGCAATGGATATCGGCTTCTTACCTATCAAGGTTAGCAGTACACTGTCAAGGCTTATTATCTAGTTAATAATCAAGCTTTCAGAACAACAATGGAGGACATTCATTACAGGTTATAGGCCTCTATGTGTTGCTTTTCTATCAAGGTTAGCAGTATACTGTTAAGTTCTATTAAGCATGTTTTCAAACCCAATAATAGAGACAAGATTGGAAGACGATACATAACTTGCTAATCAGACTTGCTGATTATCAAAAGGTCAATAAAGGCCATTTTCTGTTCAGTTTTAAATGTATTTGTTATTTTCTCTCTGATAACTGATACACAGTGAAACATACTCTCGCATGCCATTTTTACAAAGCGTTTTCACATGGCCCTCTAAGAAGGCTGCTTCAGAGAATAAGCACACATAAAAACACCACAACTACTACCGTCTGACTGTTTTCTAAAATGGATGAGAAAATTCATAGTTTAGTGTCACATCCACCACAAATCTTGCCAGATACTGCAATGCCAGGTATTTCTGAAGTGGAAGTTGTCTATCCTTTAATTGTCTTTCATATTGGCATAAGGAATCGATAAGTGTAAGATTTAATGTAATGCATTTAGTTCTACTAACTACAGTATATGTTGCACAGCTATAACTGTCCCATGTGACTTTAATTTCACAGGCGCTATCACATGATCAACACGCCACCAATTGTGCACCTGTACAGGCACATTTGGCATAACCCCTTTGCTGTCACAAAGCAGACTCTGTAAACCCTGACTCGCAAAAGACACAGGTGACATTAACACACATTTTTACCTAAGGTGTGACTTCAAAAGATAATTGCACCCGGCAATTATTCGGTCATTGAACCACTTGTCCTCATTGCTTAATATTTTATAATCCTCCTTAGTAAGTGGAGATGGAAGAGTTTTCGACACAGATGAGTCAGTCTTTGTGCATTTGTCAGAGTACAGAAGAATTGTGTCTTTCTTAGGGTCCCCTGCGGGAAGGTTGAGCTAATGTAGGCTAATGTGATTAGCATGAGGTTGTAAGTAACGTGTAAGTAATGTTTGCAAATGTATTAAAAATAAAAAACTGAAATATACATTTCCATAAGTATTCATGACCCTTTCCTCAGTACTTTGTTGAAGCACCTTAGGCAGTGATTACAGCCTTGAGTCTTCTTGGGTATGACGCTACAAGCTTGGCACACCTGTATTTGGGGAGTTTCTCACATTCTTTTCTGCAGATCCTCACAAGCTCTGTCAGATTGGATGGGGAGCGTCGCTGCACAGCTATTTTCAGGTCTCTCCAGAGATGTTCGATGGGGTTCAAGTCCGGGCTCTGGCTGGGCCACTCAATGACATTCAGAGACTTGTCCTAAAGCCACTCTTGCGTTGTCTTGGCGTTGTGCTTAGGGTCGTTGTCCTGTTGGAAGGTGAACCTTCGCCTCAGTCTGAGGTCCTGAGCAATCTGGAGCAGGTTTTCATCAAAGATCTCTCTGTACTTTGCTCCATTCATCTTTCCCTCGATCCTGACTAGTCTCCCAGACCCTGCCGCTGAAAAACATCCCCACAGCATGATGCTGCCAACACCAGGGATGGTTCCAGGTTTCCTCCAAACGTGGTGCTTGGCATTCAGGCCAAAGAGTTCAATCTTTGTTTCAACAGACTAGAGAATCTTGTTTCTCATGGTCTGAAAGTCCTTTAGATGCCTTTTGGCAAACTCCAAGCGCGCTGTCCTGTGCCTTTTACAGAGAACTGGCTTCTGTCTGGCTACCGTACCATAAAGGCATGATTAGTGGAGTGCTGCAGAGATTGTGGTCCTTCTGGAATGTTCTCCCATTTCCACAGAGGAACTCTGGAGCTCTGTCAGCGTTACCATCAGATTCTTGGTCACCTCCCTGACCAAGGCCCTTCTCCCCCAATTGCTCATGTCCAATCAATTTAATTTATCACAGAGTTACTCCAATCAAGTTGTAGAAACATGCCAAGAGTGATAGGATGCACCTGATCTCAATTTCAAGCATCATGGCAAAGCGTCTGAATACTTATGTACTTTATGTTTCTCTTGTAAGGTCAAAAATCACCACTGTAATGCGAAACCCTGTATCCCCGTCTCGCTTTATCGATCTTCCAACAGTTGGCAATGAGAGGTTGAACTACAGATTGAGCTCAATAATCTGTCATTCTGAGATAAATGCCAAAAAAGGACTACTGGGCACAGATTACAGTGCATTCGGAAAGTATTCAGACCCCTTGACTTTTCCCACATTTTGTTATGTTACAGCCTTATTCTAAAATGGATTTAAAAAAAAAATGTCCTTATCAATCTACACATAATACCCCATAATGACAAAGCGAAAAAAAACAAAAACAGGTTTTCAGACATTTCTGCAAATTTATTACAAATAAAAAACAGAAATACCTTATTTACATAATATATGGAGTGCTGGTCCAATGAGTACTGCTGCATATTTACTGCATTTTCATGGTTAAGAGTGCTTTTTATGTTTGGAAGTGGAATGCTAAACATTTAAGTTTATAATAAGACAAAGGTCAAGTAATAACCACATGTTTTTTCTCACAAATGACAATTTGGAGAGATGGGCTATGATCCACGAATCAGTCCAAAACCCAAATCCAAGAGGCGATCCTTTGGAGAGATTGCGACCAGAGTGGGTTTAAGAAAATAGTTGGAATACAATACTGTAAGTATCCCACGTACAGTCTATTACAGTGTCTTGCATTATGCGGTACAGAGTGAAGGTGCCGCAGCCCGTCGTGCGACACAGTCCCCCTCCAAAACTAACCATATTTGGTAGAGACCCTACTGAGTATTTCCCACCCCTCTTTAACGTTAGCTGAGACAGGTTGAAAAGTTCTCTCTCTCCAGCCCAATGTTCTCAACATACCAGTGTCAACCAGTATTTTTTCATTATTGGTTTAAAAAAATAATAATTCAACCATATTTTTTAAATTCATTATCATAAACTACTTATTGCATGTTCTTGTTGGTACAATAAAAGTGACCATTGATTCAAATTATGTATCAGTTGAATGCGTTATCCATATTGCAATGTTTTGAAATGTGGGCGTTTATTTTGAAGGTTTCCTCATTACCGTACGACAGTTACGTCATTTTGTTTGGATCGGTCTCAGGAAGAGAAATCTGCAACATCAGTCGGTCAATGTTCGGTTCAGCACCCTGCGTACTGGATACAAGACACGATATTAATTACATCGTAAGTACCACCAGTTATTGCCGTGTACTAGAAGGCGACAACTTGCATCACAGCGCGCCGCAAAAGCCAGATGTAAAAGCGCTAACGTTAGCTTGACAGCCAGCCAGATGTGTAAATTAGCTAGGTGACAGCTAGATCAACATGATCCAACCGTGTGTTAAACATTCATAGTACGCATGTATTCGGGTATCATTTAAAGAAATAAAATCATAATACATATCGATTTTGACAAAACACAGGACCTTGCTAGCCAGTAGGCACAGTAGCGTTAGCTTCAAGCAGCAAAACAGACAGCGGTAGGTAGGTAACGTTAGGCTAGCTGTTAACTTGCTATGCTAGCCAGTTAATCAAACCCATTGACAAGCCAGTGAAGAAAACGAATCACTGACACCACACGAGCTAAAAGCAGCTCCAGCGTATCGCATCGGCGTAACATTAGCTCGCATTTGCAGGAACAGTATTGTAACCTTAGTGACAACGCCAATTTTCCCAATATGTGTTTATTATTATCTTATCTGACTGATTGGTAGCTAAGTGTCGTGCCCAGAGGTTCTGACTACACAAAAACATCTGATTTAATGACCGTATGATGTTTGTCACCATCCTCATCTGGCAGCTAGGTACATACGTCACGTTAGCAAAGTGATTGAATGTGTCAGAGGGAAGACCCTGACCCCTGGGTGAGAACAGTGTAGTAGTTTCATTCGATGAGAGGAACACATATGTCACTATCTAATATCCTCCAGGTAGGCCCTCAGATACACACAGCTGTAGAGATGACATGGAGGGGCTCTTATTAGATTCAGATGAGTCACCTGAACAGCCCTCTATTTCTCTGCTGCATAGTGTGTGTGTTGCTGTGTGCAGTTAGGCTAGTTTTTCTGGAACGTACTCCCTGTGTGTGAATTTGCCTAATTGTGAGTGCTAGACTGTGCATGTTGTTACTTGTGTGTTTTTGTCAGTTGAGTTGGCTCTGGATTGATAAATGTGTTTGTGTATGTTGCTGTTTTTTAACCCATTCTTCTCTCACGTGAGATGGACTAAGCTACTGCCTGGTAGACCCGTGTGTGTATCCCCCCCCCCCCCCTGTCTATGTACTTCATTATTTATGGACACCCTGGAAGAGAACAAAGACAAAGACAAAGAGAGACGTGATGATGGAGACGGGGAGGGGAAAGGAAGACGGAGAGAGTGAAAAGGGAGAGGGCGAGCTCTGGATAGAAAGGGGGGTGGGGGGGGGGGCAAGAGTAACAGAGCGAGATTGCAAGTAGGGGTTAACAATAACAGTTGCCAAGTTCAGCTGGCATCAACATGCCCCCCCCCCCCCCCCCCCCCCCCCCCCCCCACACACACACACACACATATATAGAGGTAGGCGTTGCATAAACCACCACACCTGCCTTGCTGCTCTGTTAAATTCTCCATGTTCCATGTACTGTAATTCTCAGGGGAAACGTCCATTCTATGAAGTCTATTTCTATGGGCCTAACCCTACGGTGCTCTGAAGGGGGACCATAGGGATAAGTGCTCTCTTTTTGACCTAATAGTCACTAAGACCTAACAGGAGCAATTAGCCTTCTGCTGGAGAGAACCAGGACAACACTACTCCACGGAGGCACTTTTAGGCCTAAATAGAGGAGTGTGTGTGTGTGTAAATATTCATGGTTTGACACTTGTAGGAATGACGTTAGACTTGTTTTCTATTGCCTTACACTCTCTCTCTCTCTCTCTCTTTCTCTTTCTCTCTCTCTCTCTCTCTCGTCAGTAGGAGGGCTGTGTCTGGTAAGCGTGGCAGGGGGAGTTGCTGACCTTCATGCTGAGAGGTCACGGAGGAGAAGACCCATGGAAGATGGTAAGGAGGAGAGAGAGGAAGGGAAGAGGTAGGGGAGACCATTGGATGAGGGTGACTGGGAAGTAATAGAAGAGGGATCCCCTTCTCATTCAGAATTGAATTTTAAAAAACTCCTGCTGACATTCCAGTACATCCATGGCCCCTCCATACCTCAAATATCTTCTCGTATCCCATAGCCCCGCCCGCAACCTCAGATTGAGCAATAGCCTGCTCTTCCACACCCCCAGGACTAAGCTCCGCTCCATGGAAGATCTGTCTTTCTGCTCGACCCCCCCCACCCCCCACCTAACCCCCCCCCACCCCCAATGCAATCCCAGTCCACCTGAAGGCACCACAGACTCTGGGCTCCTTTAAAACGGGCCTTAAACCCTTCTCTTTAGGAAGGCCTTCTGTTAGTAATAGCTGTGTTATAGCCTTGTTGTCCTTGTTCCTTGTAGCATCAGTTGTGTTCTTTTGTGTCAGTTGCCCGGTCTTGTTGTGCCCTTATTCTGTCTACGACTTATTTTCATTCACTCACTGCAGCAAATTGAGATTGGCTTTCAATGAAAAGCCTGTTACAAATTCAATGTATTATTATTATTATTAGTGGAGGCAGGGGGAGAGAGAGGTGAAATATGTGCTACGTCCCAATTCTCCACATTTTTCCTGCCGGTCATTGATTTAAAAGCTTGGGATTAGTGTTGACCGGACGGAGTTTCTACCATTGTAAAAACCCATGCATGAAAGTGTGCAAATGCACATTCTGGAAGAAGGGTGAAGAATTGGGACTCAGCCATGGTGAAAGTATATCTGAATGGTAAGATGGAGCTAAACCCGTATTGCTTATACCTTAATTCTCTCAGGTCGTCATGAGCGCCTACGGAGCAGATTAGAATCTCCTGCCGTGTGTAATGACAACAACAGAAGCTCTTGTCTAATCTCTCTTTATCTGCTCCCAGGTCAGTGTGAGAGGGAGGGGCCAGTGTTGTCTGAGGGTGGGGTTGACCTCCACCGCAACCAATCAGACCCCTCGGAACCAAATCAGAACCAAAACCAGAACCGGACGCAGACTCAACTAGAGGATGGTCAGACGGTTGGACGAGACTTCATCCAACAGAACTCTTTAAACAACAATGTGGAGGAAGAGGAGGAGGAAGGTAGAACGGTGAAGGGAGAGGAAGACTGGGATGAGGATGATGTGATTGTGGAAGAAGAGGAGGACAGCAGCGTGACTCACGGCCAATCCCCCGACACTCCTATGACTGACTGTTCCTTCTCAGACACAGGTAAGGTGACACACACACACACACACACACACACTGAGACAGCTTGGTTTATAGATATCAAAATATATTTAGGGGTTTCTAGAAATATATCACCTTTACTTATTTTCAGTTATTTGGTTGGGTACCATTGATCAGGAGGAGGCAGAGGACCAGTCAATTCTATTCATTAAACTGTGTGTGCTTGTGGCCATGGTTGAAGGTCTGGGTTAGTTAATTGGCTGGACTTGCGTGCGTGCGTGCGTGCTAACCCTGTTAACCGGTCAGCGGATCAGATTTGTAGCATACAGACCGGGTCTCACCCAATTAATCACACCCGGTGATGTCCGAGCAACCACATCAGCTACAGTCGGAGAGGGGGAGAGGTAAAGGAGAAAGGGTACAGCAAGGAGGGGAACAGAAGGAAAAGAAGAGGTGGAGAGATAGAAGAGATTAGTAGAAAGTCGGGGAGAAGAAAGGAGAGGAGGAGGGAAGACCGCAGGAAAATAAAGTGGTTGAGATGAGTTTGAGGATCTGAAGCTTAGTTATTTTTTACTGTCCATCTCATTGTCTTTTGTGTATGGTCTCTGAACTGTCCCAATACACACACTCTCTGAGCAAGACCTCGTTTGTGTATGGTGTCTGAACTGTCCCAATACACACACTCTCTGGGCAAGACCTCGTTTGTGTATGGTGTCTGAACTGTCCCAATACACACACTCTCTGAGCAAGACCTCGTTTGTGTATGGTGTGTGAACTGTCCCAATACACACACTCTCTGAGCAAGACCTCGTTTGTGTATGGTGTCTGAACTGTCCCAATACACACACACTCTGGGCAAGACCTCGTTTGTGTATGGTGTCTGAACTGTCCCAATACACACACACTCTGGGCAAGACCTCGTTTGTGTATGGTGTGTGAACTGTCCCAATACACACACTCTCTGAGCAAGACCTCGTTTGTGTATGGTGTCTGAACTGTCCCAATACACACACTCTCTGGGCAAGACCTCGTTTGTGTGTGTGTCGGTTCAAGTGCTCAATGATGCATTATACTATGTATGTTATGTCCCCAGCTACCAAATGCATTTCCCACCATGGGATCATAAAGGATTTATTGACTTGTCAGGACGTGGAATTGCTCAAATGGGCCGTATGGCTTCCACAGCACAGAAACACAAATTGAAAGTACTTAGCGAGAGTGTGTGTAGTCGTTAATGCCAAGCTGAAGTAGGTAGAGGATTTGCTCAATCTCGCTTTTCACTGCTACTCTATCTGGTTTCAGACTTTTATAACAGTTTAACGTTAATGTTTGATGTGCAGTGCTCTCTCTTTTCTCTCTCTCACTCTGTAGGCAGTCCGGTAGCGCTCCGGCCCTCTGTGTCTCCAGAGACTACAGATCCCATCAGCTCCCAAGCAACAAGTCCAGACGAACCCTGCTACAGTGACCCTGCGGGCGAGACACACACCTCCACCACAGGACCCACTACCTCCAGTTCAGAACCTACCACCTCAAGCCCCACCTACACCACAGGACCTACCACCTCCACCACAGGCCCCACCTGCACCACAGAACCTACCACCTCCACCACAAGTCCCACCTGCACCACAGAACCTACCACCTCCACCACAGGCCCCACCTGCACCACAGGACCCACAATTTCCACCACAGGCCCCACCACCTCCACCACAGGCCGCACCTGCACCACAGGACCCACCATTTCCACCCCAGGCCCCACCACAGGCCCCACCTGCACCACAGGACCTACCACCTGCACCACAGGACCTACCACCTGCACCACAGGACCTACCACCTGCACCACAGGACCTACCACCTGCACCACAGGCCCCACCTGCACCACAGGACCCACCATTTCTACCAGAGGACCTACCACCTCCACTGCAGAGCCTATCCCTAGCCCTGCCCTCCTGGCTACCTTAAAGGAGTTAGGGGAACGGGGAGATCACTCCCACCTGCCTCAGTACCTCCATCAGGTGTGTGCCCCTCCCTCTCCATTCTATATATGGTATTTCTACCTGCCTGCGCTGTTCTCAAGTGAACGTTCCTCTGACAGCCAGGCGTGGTTCCCTCTACGTGTGGTGAGCTGTGATTCTGTTTACCAGACTGACTGAACACACACACACACACACACACACACACACAGCCACACAGCCATTACAGGGCTGTCAGGTGTGACTGGGCGTGGTAGAATCCCTGTCATTGTGATACACAGCTTCACCACAGAACTCTACATGAAGTGAAGTGCAAAGTGTATATTCCCATCTCCACCAGTAGGGGGCACTGTTGTCATATCTGATCATCACCTCAGCCTCTCTGTCTACTCCCTACCTTCTTCAAACACATCCTGGGGCGTGTTCAGGAAGGTGCAACGTTACACAAAGTTCAGATAGAAACGTATTGTTCAGACCAGACAGGTCCTAATCCCAAATGGACCCTTGGACCCTATGCACAGATCTGAGAGGCTTTGCTGGGCAATCAATATGGTAATAGCTCCAACTTTCCCTCTGATAGGCTAGGTGAAAGTTTCACCATCCTGCAGGCTTTCAAAGTGATGCGCACCTCCCCAAAGGGGCGGCAGAGAGTTTCAGAGGACGCGTAAAAGGAAAGCCAAATCAAACTGTATTAGGGTTCTCTAAAAATGTGTAAATATTACAGTGCATTCTGGAAAAAAATTCAGACCCCTTGACTTTTTTCACATTTTGTTACATTACAGCCTTATTGTAAAATGTATTAAATTGTTTCACTCGTAACTCTACACACAACACCGCATAAAGACAAAGCAAAAGCAGGCTTAGAAATTTGTGCAAAATAGAAAAACAAACAGAAATATCAAATTTCCATAAGTATTACTCAGTACTTTGTTGAAGCACCTTTGTCAGAGATTACTCGAGTCGTCTTGGGTATGACGCTACAAGCTTGGCACACCTGTATTTGGGGTGTTTCTCCCGTTCTTCTTTGCGGATCCTCCCCCACCTCTGTCAGGTTGGATGGGGAGGGTACACTCTTAAAATGGCACTTGTGGTGTTTAAAAAAGAAAACAAAAATGCAATTCCAACCTGGTTTTCCACCATGGCTTAGGATGTGCAACTGGGCAACATAGTTTTTAAAGGGGCAACGGCGTCTTAAAAGGGCAATGACATACTTTGCATTAGAAACAAAAATGGATACCTGGATATTCTGAAAGCACTTTTATGGATTACATGCTTCTACTAAGTCAGTTGCTTGTTTAAGTCGTACAGAGCATGATTTAAGCCCAAATGTAGGAGTGGGAGACTAATGCCTACAATCAGGAAGCAGTGTCCAAAACTGAAAAAGTTGTTTTAACAGTTTCATTGCAACTATTTGTTTTACAACAGAAGGGAATGAATGTCTCTTAAAAAAAATAATTTCATTCAGTGAGAGAGGTGGGGGCTTGGTTACCTTAATGTTCTCTGAAGGGAGACACACTGTTTTAGACTTTGGAAAGGCTTGGCTTATACCAATCAAATCTTGTCAGACCTCCACAAGCGCATGGGGTCTAGGGCGGGGATCATCAACTAGATTCAGCTCCGGCTGATTTTCTTTCTTGAGTGGATGGTCAGGGGGCTGGAACATAATTACAAATAATTTGTAGACCGCAAATTGGCCGCCCAATAAGCCCAAACGGATATAATATTTGACTAAAACCTCATTTCAAACCTTGCTTATGTTTGTTTATAACAGGGGTTCCCAAACCGTTGTGGCCCGCAACCCCATTTTATGGAAAACTTTTGCAACCCCACCATGTGAAGAAAGAGATGTAATAATAAATAAATAAATAAATATTGGGCTATTACAAATCAGTCTGACAGTCCTTTTGACAGTATTTCAATCTGAAGGAAGTATGGTTTGATGTGACTGAAATGCATCAGAAAGGTATTGGGAAGTTCAGAAGCTCATCAATCAATCATGTTGTATGCTCTTTTGTGTAGAAGAGAACATCATCACTAACCATGTTCCCATCCAACCATTTAATGCGGATGAATTAACCGACACATGAAAAAAAAAGTCAACGACCGGGCTGGTGGAGACATGAAATGCCCGAACAAATTTTATAAATGCCGACAGACAATTTGACCGTTCGACATTGGTGGGACCCATTTTGTGTTGGTAAAATTAATTATGCGAGAAATGGCGATAGAAACTCCTTTATGTGCAAATATTGATATTATAACCATCAATCATATTGAAGTAAACTTGGAGTCACGCGATGATATGTTGTGTGGTCCTCCCACTACGACTCGGGAAAGCATGCAGTTTATTAAGCTACTGATGAAATAAGTTATGATGAACTTCACAGGGTGGTGAAAGTGCAAGGTGATGAGCTTGATGCTACTTTCCAGTAAATATTTAGCGTCTTATTCTGGTGACGTGAAGATTGATGCTTGGCTGCCGTTTGACAAATATAATGTAGGTAGCCTACCCACACCGTATCTGTCAGCGGTTGGCTAGAGCGCATGTTCCAAGACCAGAGTGGGCACATTTTGCTACATAACGCAACCGGTTTTGTGACAAAACAATCAGTAGAGTTGAAAACGCGACAGAAATCCATTTACTTGTATTTTTCATTCGGTGCATGGGAATTTAACAGTAAAGGTCATTTTTGTGTGCCCTACGTCATCATGCATAGCCTTTTATCCGTAAAAAGTCAGTTTGATGGAAACATCTTTGGTGGGAAAATTCGCATATTATTTTATGCAGATTTGAGAATATTTGCATGAAAATCATTTGCAAATTAGATGGAAACCTAGCTACTGATGTCCCCCCCCCTCCCCCCCAATCTGATTTAGTGCCTGGTCTTGTGTGTAGAAGACGCATAAGTGTTCCTGAGAGTAGTAGCTTTCATTGAGGAGGTCATAATATTTTGTAGCTCAAACAGTTCAAAAGACAGTCACATGTGTAGGAGGAAAACCGAAACCACTCTGTTTATTACAACCTCATCTAGCAGCTACCAGGGGTTACTGACATAAACCCGCTTCTATCAACCAAGTGCCCTTTTATTCATTTCATTTGGCTTTCTCTCGCGACCCTCGACCCCGTTTTCAGGGTCGCGACACGCTGGTATACGATCACATCTCTCTCTCTATTATACGTTGGAATACTTTGGAACAGATTTCCAAAATTTTAATCACTTGGAGCTGATTTGCTGGTGTTTTTACAGCCTTTTATGTCCCCAAACACAAACTTGGGGGTCCGAATAAAATCACCCCGCAGGACAAACTCGGACCGCGGGACACCAGTTGGGGAACCCTTGTCTAGGAGGTCATGTGGGATTGGGCCATGGTTATCTGTTGGGTAGAACAAGGAATCGTGTCAGCTCTATTAATTTTCTTTCTGAAACGCTCTGAATGTTTCACCTCACTGAACAAACCTCTAGAGTAACCAACTCGCATCTGTTCACCTCCCTAATCTGATTGGTCGCTAGCCAGATAGCGCTTAGCAACCCCGGGAGTTCTGACCAACCTGAGCCAGCCCTTGTAAGGATAGAATGAGAGTTTGTTATGTCTCCCCTGGTTGAGTTTTAAGGGGGAGCTCTCTAGGAAGAGATTACATTTGATACTGTTAAACTTCCTATGAAAACATTTAGCACACGAGTAAGTCTACTTTTCTCTTGTCTTAGGGGGCAACATAAAGAAGTCTCTGCACACTACCAGTCAGATGCTAATTTATTTAATTGTAACTGTGCTTTCGGTCAGCCGACCTCCGTCAGAGCATCTGTTTTTTAGGGGTAAAAATAGCACATTTGCACTGCTGTAATGTGGTGAAACTTTTTAAACAGTTTAACTGTTTAGACTGCCTTAAAAATAGCCCAATGCCTCAGGACAGCAAGGCAGCAGAATGGTTAAAGCCTATTTCCTTTCTCTCTCACTGCCTCCCTCATTCGCTCTCTATTTCTCCCTCTCTCTCTCTCCCCCTCCCTGTCGCTCTCTCTCTTAAACACCCACCACAAGCAAGCGAAGTGAGCAATTCATATTTATGTAAATGTAGGGAAGCTTGCAACAATGGAGAGCGAGAGAGAGAGAGAGAGAGGGATAGAGTCTGTGTGAAAGAGCGTGCAAGAGAGGCCAGTGGGTTATTACCTCGCTCCTGCTCTATCTTTCACTTACAAACGCTCCTATTCTCTCTCTCTCTCTCTCTCTCTCTTTCTGTCTCCGCTTCTCTCTGTCTCTCTGTCTCTCTCTCTGACAAACTTTCACACACGGGGCTGTTCTCTCTCTCTCTCTGTTCCTCTCTCTCTCTCTCTCTCTCTCTCTTTCTGTCTCCCCTTCTCTCTGTCTCTCTCTCTGACGAAGTTTCAAACACGGGGCTGTTCTCTCTCTCTGTTCCTCCCCCTCTCTCTCTCTCTCTCTCTCTCTCTCTCTCTCTCTCTCTGTCTCCCCTTCTCTCTCTCTCTCTCTGACAAACTTTCACACACGGGGCTGTTCTCTCTCTCTCTCTGTTCCTCTCTCTCTCTCTCTCTCTCTGTCCCGTTTTTGTCCTCTTCAGTCAGCAGGAGAACGATAAAAATAAAAGCAGTCGCAAGAGTCCGTTTGTTAAACAGGCACCCACGGACACATCGCTGCTGCTGCGTCAGGCCCGTTGTGGAGCTCGTCTTACCTCCCGCTAGCTACTGGGGGAACTTTGGAAACTACAAATGCAGCTGTGATCAAGGAGGAATTGAAAGACTCTCCATTTAGTTCCTGTGTTTTCCGCTGTGCTCGCGGGGACTAGCCGTGTTTCTCGTGCTTCTCCACTTTGTTTGTGTGTGTTTATCTTCTTCACTCTTCTTAAGTAGGGGTTTTTGGGGTATCAGTGTTGCGATTCAGGTAAACGTCTCATGCTACCTGGGCATGTTCTGTCTGGGGGTCAAAGTTATACGAGATGTAGTTTTAAGTGTCATTCAGTATTAGGCCTGTAAGATGTTTTAACTATTGATGGTGGCATTTGTCTTTCTTGGCGGAATAAACTCTTTAGTTGCTCTGGGTGACTAGAATGTAAATGAATGTTGTCCTTTAACCCTTTCCACTCTGCCTCCATCTCTTCAGGTAGCCGAGGCCTTTGTCCTCCAGGAAGATTGTATCCTTATTACTTTGTGTGTGTGTGTGTGAGAGAGGTACTGAACAGGTGTGTTATGTCCTCCTAAGTCTAGGAAGATTGTATCCTTATCAGTCAGCTCATGTCTCATGTCTTTCCAGTGAAATTACAGTGCTCTCCGGTTCATTCTAACTCTCAGGTGAAGACTGTGTTCTAGTTGAAAGATTCCACGACATTCCAGCTGCACTGTTTGGATTTGATCTTATCATTGTCCTCTTTGTTTTAGTCTTCATTCAGCCACGACCACTACAGACGGTGTGTGTGTGTGTGTGTGTGTGTGTGTGTGTGTGTGTGTGTGTGTGTGTGTGTGTGTGTGGCTTGTTTCAGCAAAGCTGTGGGCTTTATACAGAGCGCCTCAGTGCCTGTTGAAAGAGAGGAGGACTCATGTTTATGGATGACGGTGGCTAACACAATCCCTCTGTAACACGTGGGATCTCTCCAGTACACTGCTCTGTGTGGGACCCATCCCGAGCCAGCTACAGTCCCTATACAGGACAGTAGGTGCTTTAAACCCTGTGTGGACTTCTCCTTAATAGTAGAGAGTACTCCCGTTCACCCCCCTCCCCAGCTTTCACTGTGTCTGGGGCGCCAGGTAGCCTAGTGGTTGGACTAGTAACCGAAAGGTTGCTGGATCGAATCCCCGAGCTGACAAGGTTAAAAAACTGTCGTTCTGCCCCTGAACAAGGCAGTTTAACCCGCTGTTCCTAGGCCGTCATTGTAAATAAGAATTTGTTCTTAACTGACTTGCCTAGTGAAATAGAAAATAATAATTAAACAAATCAAACACTGACTGGATCACTGAAGGATGTAGGGGGGTGTGTGTGTTTTCTTAACCCTGCGTGGACCAGATGAGCGAGCAGTGTGGTGTGTTCAGCTAGAGAGACTCTACCACCAGCGACTACTAAACAACCTGACAGCACTGCAGGAACAGTGGGGTAACTCTCTCTCTCGCTCTGTCTCTCTCGCTCTGTCTCTCTCGCTCTGTCTCTCTCGCTCTGTCTCTCTCTCGCTCTGTCTCTCTCGCTCTGTCTCTCTCTCGCTCTGTCTCTCTCGCTCTGTCTCTCTCGCTCTGTCTCTCTCGCTCTGTCTCTCTCGCTCTGTCTCTCTCTCGCTCTGTCTCTCTATCTCTGTCTCACTCTCTCTCTCTCGCTTTGTCTCGCTCTGTCTCTCTCGCTCTCTGTCTCTCTCGCTCTCTCTCTCTCGCCCTGTCTCTGTCTCTTTCTCTCTTTCTCTCTCTCTCTCTCTTTCTCTCTCTCTCTCTCTCTCTCTCTCTGTCTCTCTCGCTCTGTCTCGCTCTGTCTCTCTCGCTCTCTGTCTCTCTCGCTCTCTCTCTCTCGCCCTGTCTCTGTCTCTTTCTCTCTTTCTCTCTCTCTCTCTCTCTTTCTCTCTCTCTCTCTCTCTCTCTCTCTCTCTCTCTCTCTCTGTCTCTCTCGCTCTCTCTGTTCAGCCATTGGAAGTCTCATTATGCATCCCACCCTTTCTCTCACCCTCAATCCTTCTCTCGCTCCCCTCTCTCTTTGGGTGTGTTTGTGCCGTGTCGTGCGCCTCTCCTCCTCGACCCTTCTGCTGTTCCAGAGAGGCGGTGCAGGGCAGACGGTCGGGGGGAGAGG
The DNA here is from genome assembly GCF_057628025.1 of Oncorhynchus mykiss. Taxonomy (NCBI): domain Eukaryota; kingdom Metazoa; phylum Chordata; class Actinopteri; order Salmoniformes; family Salmonidae; genus Oncorhynchus; species Oncorhynchus mykiss. The sequence continues at coordinate 57,039,066 of NC_143046.1, read as the reverse complement.
AACAGTGAGACTGATCTGACTGCACAGCAGCTGGACATACTCACACACATCTGCACGACACACCAACGGTGAGGCTGCACCTGTGTGTCCGTGTGAGCGCATGCGTGTGTCCAGTTGTGTGTGTGTGTGTGTGTCTGTGAAGTGGGTGTTTTAGATGTGTTCCTTTACAGCTCAGCACAGGAAAAGGTTGCAGTTTAACAAGGAAAGACCACCTTTTTAACTCATTTTCTAATTAATGGGAAACCTTGAGAAGCTGTGCAGTGATGTACATTGAAACACCTGTGCTCTCTCCGAGGTGGTGTGTGTGTGTGTGTGTGTGTGTGTGTGTGTGTGTGTGTGTGTGTGTGTGTGTGTGGTGTGTGTGTGTGGTGTGTGTGGTGTGTGTGTGTGTGTGTGTGTGTGTGTGTGTGTGTGTACACATACAGCGTGATGGTTTAAACATATGGCCCTTTGCTGTTGCTGCACTTTCAGTAATTTGAGCTACAGCGGTGCTAGAGTTTCAGACGCACACACACACACACGGCACACACACATGCTGAAATAGCTAGGGAAATGTGCGGCTCTAATATTAGATTCCCTGGGAGAGAGCAGGGCCACCTATCTTAGCCTTAGCTAGGCAGAGACCTTCCTTCAATCACGGAGGACGAAAGTGACAGCACTAACTGCCTTTGCACCCCCTCCATCTCTCTCTCTCTCTCTCTCTCTCACTCTCTCACGCTCTCTCTCTCTCTCTCTCTCTCTCAGACCCAGTCCTGGAGAAGAGAAGGTAAGAGATACTCTGTGCTTGATTGACATGATGGCATTGTAGAGACCCTCTGTCTAGCATTACACAGTATTCAGAACTTTGCTCGGTCATTTGTTGATGCTGTATTCACTCTGCTCTCCCCTCTGTTTGTGCGTGTGTGAGACTGTGGACTCTGTGCTGGAGAGTCCTGTTCGTGGTGAGGACAGACTGCCTGCATGCCGCTCAGGTAAGTGTGTGTGTGGTTGAGGAAGCAGGAGTTTATCAGTGCAGGATTACTGTATGTCTGTCGCTCTGCAATGTTTTGAGACGTGAGCCGGTCTGCCTAGTGCTTCCGGAGACAGGCAGCTGACCTGTCAATTATTAAAGAGGACATTTAGAACTCTTCCCCTCCTCTGCTCTCTCTATCTATCTCTCTTTCTTTCTATCTTTCTCTTGCCCTCGCTCTCTCTAGCTCTCTCTCTCTCTCTAGCTCGCTCTCTCTCTCTAGCTCTCTCTCTCTCTCTAGCTCACTCTCTTGCTTGCTCTCTAGCTCGCTCTCTCTCTCTAGCTCTCTCTCTCTCTCTAGCTCTCTCTCTAGCTCGCTCTCTAGCTCGCTCTCTCTCTCTAGCTCGCTCTCTCTCTCTAGCTCGCTCTCTCTCTAGCTCGCTCTCTCTCTAGCTCGCTCTCTAGCTCGCTCTCTCTCTAGCTCGCTCTCTAGCTCGCTCTCTCTCTCTAGCTCGCTCTCTCTCTCTAGCTCGCTCTCTCTCTCTCTCTCTAGCCCGCTCCCTTTCTCTCTCTCTCTCTCTCTTTCTCTTGCTCTCTCTTCCCTCCCCCCAGCCTGTTACCTGGAAACACCTTAGATACATTCCATCATGTTGTGTGTGTTAGGAGAAGTCCCCTGGTCTGGGACTTGGGTTATTGATGAACTGAAGCAGAGCTCCGGGGAGCCATGGGTGTGTGTTACCTAACTGTATACACACACACACACACACACACACACACACACACACACACACACACACACACACACGCGCACATAGTCTAAGGTGTGTGTTGCCTGTGCACAAAGACACAGTGCACTGTGTTCTGCCATGGCCTGGTTTCACTTTCACAACCGAGGCGTGACTACACACACACACTGAGATGACAGTATGTTAAGTTAGGGCGCTCTCAGTGTCAGTGTTCCGGAGGCGTGAGGAGAGTATAACTCTGTCTCTGAGAGGAGAGTACAACTCTGTCTCTGAGAGGAGAGTACAACTCTGTCTCTGAGAGGAGAGTATAACTCTGTCTCTGAGAGGAGAGTATAACTCTGTCTCTTTGAGGAGAGTATAACTCTGTCTATGTGAGGAGAGTATAACTCTGTCTCTGAGAGGAGAGTATACCTCTGTCTCTGAGAGGAGAGTATAACTCTGTCTCTGAGAGGAGAGTATAACTCTGTCTCTGAGAGGAGAGTATAACTCTGTCTCTGAGAGGAGAGTATAACTCTGTCTCTGAGAGGAGAGTATAACTCTGTCTCTGAGAGGAGAGTATAACTCTGTCTCTGAGAGGAGAGTATAACTCTGTCTCTGAGAGGAGAGTATAACTCTGTCTCTGAGAGGAGAGTACAACTCTGTCTCTGAGAGGAGAGTATAACTCTGTCTCTGAGAGGAGAGTATAACTCTGTCTCTGAGAGGAGAGTATAACTCTGTCTCTGAGAGGAGAGTATAACTCTGTCTCTGCGAGGAGAGTATAACTCTGTCTCTGAGAGGAGAGTATAACTCTGTCTGAGAGGAGAGTATAACTCTGTCTCTGAGAGGAGAGTATAACTCTGTCTCTGCGAGGAGAGTATAACTCTGTCTCTGAGTGGAGAGTATAACTCTGTCTCTGTGAGGAGAGTACAACTCTGTCTCTGAGAGGAGAGTATAACTCTGTCTCTGAGAGGAGAGTATAACTCTGTCTCTGTGAGGAGAGTATAACTCTGTCTCTGTGAGGAGAGTATAACTGTCTCTGAGAGGAGAGTATAACTGTCTCTGAGAGGAGAGTATAACTGTCTCTGAGAGGAGAGTATAACTCTGTCTCTGAGAGGAGAGTATAACTGTCTCTGAGAGGAGAGTATAACTCTGTCTCTGTGAGGAGAGTATAACTCTGTCTCTGTGAGGAGAGTATAACTGTCTCTGAGAGGAGAGTATAACTGTCTCTGAGAGGAGAGTATAACTCTGTCTCTGTGAGGAGAGTATAACTCTGTCTCTGAGAGGAGAGTATAACTCTGTCTCTGTGAGGAGAGAGTATAACTGTCTCTGAGAGGAGAGTATAACTGTCTCTGAGAGGAGAGTATAACTCTGTCTCTGTGAGGAGAGAGTATAACTGTCTCTGAGAGGAGAGTATAACTGTCTCTGTGAGGAGAGTATAACTCTGTCTCTGTGAGGAGAGTATAACTCTGTCTCTGAGAGGAGAGTATAACTCTGTCTCTGAGAGGAGAGTACAACTCTGTCTCTGTGAGGAGAGTATAACTCTGTCTCTGAGAGGAGAGTATAACTCTGTCTCTGCGAGGAGAGTATAACTCTGTCTCTGAGAGGAGAGTATAACTCTGTCTCTGTGAGGAGAGTATAACTCTGTCTCTGTGAGGAGAGTATAACTCTGTCTCTGAGAGGAGAGTATAACTCTGTCTCTGAGAGGAGAGTATAACTCTGTCTCTGAGTGGAGAGTACAACTCTGTCTCTGAGAGGAGAGTATAACTCTGTCTCTGAGAGGAGAGTATAACTCTGTCTCTGAGAGGAGAGTATAACTCTGTCTCTGTGAGGAGAGTATAACTCTGTCTCTGAGAGGAGAGTATAACTCTGTCTCTGAGAGGAGAGTATAACTCTCTCTGAGAGGAGAGTATAACTCTGTCTCTGCGAGGAGAGTATAACTCTGTCTCTGAGAGGAGAGTATAACTCTGTCTCTGAGAGGAGAGTATAACTCTGTCTCTGAGAGGAGAGTATAACTCTGTCTCTGAGAGGAGAGTATAACTCTGTCTCTGAGAGGAGAGTACAACTCTGTCTCTGAGAGGAGAGTATAACTCTGTCTCTGAGAGGAGAGTACAACTCTGTCTCTGAGAGGAGAGTATAACTCTGTCTCTGAGAGGAGAGTATAACTCTGTCTCTGCGAGGAGAGTATAACTCTGTCTCTGCGAGGAGAGTATAACTCTGTCTCTGCGAGGAGAGTACAACTCTGTCTCTGAGAGGAGAGTACAACTCTGTCTCTGAGAGGAGAGTACAACTCTGTCTCTGAGAGGAGAGTACAACTCTGTCTCTGAGAGGAGAGTACAACTCTGTCTCTGAGAGGAGAGTACAACTCTGTCTCTGAGAGGAGAGTACAACTATGTCTCTGAGAGGAGAGTATAACTCTGTCTCTGTGAGGAGAGTATAACTCTGTCTCCCCTGTTAAATGACACTTATCTGATAAATAATCTCACATTGAATAAATATTTGGACCCGAGGGACACCTTGTCCTCAGTCTGTTTCTGTTTGTGTTTAACAGTGATGTGTGTGTGTGCATGTGTCTCTGTAGTGGATGAGAGAGTAGACAGGATATGTGTTCCGTTGACATCAAGTTCCCTATAAAACAGCAGCTAAAGGGTAAAAGAGGAGAGTGTTGTGAATAATTGAGTTAGGAGATCTGGGAGGTGTTTTTGAGGATATTGAGGAACAGTGATTCCCTCTTTTTAATGTAGATTAGACAGTGGACTCTGCTGGAGACCAGTGTTACTGGGAGGTTGTTGATGTCTACAGGACTCTAAAGGGAGAGCCTGGGTAGAGAAGGTAAAGGGTTGTGGGGAGGGGGGGCGGGGTCAAGGGCTGTTGTAGTGTTATGTCTATTGTAACATTTCTTCCCTCTGTATGTCTCTCTCTCTCTCTCTCTCTCTCCCTTTCTCTCTCTGTGTCTCTGTCTTCCTCTCTCTCTGTGTCTCTGTCTTCCTCTCTCACTGTGTCTCTGTCTTCCTCTCTCTGTGTCTCTGTCTCTTGCTCTCCTAGTTCGGTTATTTGAGTGTTTGTTGGGGATGGAGGAGGACCAGAGAGGAACAGACTCCACCCTCTCCCAGAGCATCAACCCAATCAAATCAGCCGGAGCCCTGAAGGACAGCCTCAGCTCCAATGACTGTGCAGCTCTGGGTGTGGCACAGGACTGCAGAGACTCCCAGGGGATTGGGAGGGCTGAATTCACAGACTCTCGGAGCGAAGGAACGGGTCAGCAGACGGAGAGTGAGATGGAACACACCACTCAGGAGGGTTGCACTACGCCGGACCGCCCTACGGATGGGGAAATGAGCCAACCCAAGCATGAGGAGCAGCAGGGAGGAGAGGAAAAACAGGAGGAGGTGGAAGAGGCAGAGGAGGCCTTGGCATTAAAGGAAGAGGAGAAAGAGGAGAAGAGAGATGGTGTTGATTGTTTAAAAGCTCCTCTAGAGGAGATCTCAGCCTTAGCAGTGAAGGAGCAGCTCACACTGGAGGAGGCCCAGCTGCGCGAGGAGGCCCAGCTGCGCGAGGAGGCCCAGCTGCGCGAGGAGGCCCAGCTGCGCGAGGAGGCCCAGCTGCGCGAGGAGGCCCAGCTGCGCGAGGAGGAGTATGATATGTTTGGAGTGGACATGGTGGAGACTATCAGAGACCGGGTGGCTTCTCTGGACGACCTGGCCAAACGCATTACAGTGGAGGAGGTGAGTGGGAGAGACTGTGTGTGGACTGAAGTTTTATGACACACACACAAACACACGTTGACACTTACAGAGAGATGTATTGCACAGTTTTGGTACATATTGCAGTTCGGTGCATATTGCAGTCACGGTTCGGTTTTGGTATAGCTGGAAAATGAAATGCCTTTCAGAATGTTCAGCATTCACAATGTTCCTTGCATTGCCTGGTGACTGGATATTTATGTTGGGCCTTTCAAGTTTCTACTCTGATGCTGCGATTGTAACCATGTGGGAGGTTGGAATTTACCAGTTGTGAAGTCAAATACCAGTTGGATACATTTATGTGATTTCAATTGTTGAGAAACACTGATTAGCTAATGGCCAACCAGCTGTCAACCTTGTAAACACATTCTAGAGTTCAAAAACCACTTTAATATATTGCTTATTATAAGTACTGTTTTGTTACATTTAACTGATGAAAGTGCTGTTATAGAAACCATTTTCTTCGTAGGTGACCTCAGTAATCAACATCGGCGCTCAAGGATGATACACGAGTTTCCTACTAGTAATTACCAGTTTAAGGGGCCGTTCGATTGGATCTCTCCCAGTCGTATGTGGTAAATTCACACTTCTCACTTGGTTACGAACGCACCATGAGTGTGTCAATGGCACGGGACATCTCTCACTCTGGGAAAATGTGATGGGCTGTCACTGTTAAGTAAAGCGCAACACAAGGTGCATTGGCCAATTAATGAAAACTTCTGCTTTTGTTTTGCTTATATAGAGCGGGTTCCACCCGTTTCCTGAAATGGGTGGAAGAGCGAAGTTCTTAACGTGGCTCAAGCACTTTCACAAAGTGCAGAAACACCCTGTTCTCAACCACAGAGAATGGGGCGCATATCAGGAGCTATCAGCATACCTTGATTGGGAGTCCCGTAGGGCGGTGCACAATTGGCCCAGCGTCGTCCGGGTTTGGCCCGGGGTAGGCCGTCATTGTAAATAGGAATTTGTTCTTAACTGACTTGCCTAGTTAAAAAAAAGGTTAAATAAAATTTAAATAATAATAAACCAAAAACTATAAACAAATTAGGGCTGTCCCCATATTTAGATATACCCTATGTTTGAATCAAATCAACTATATGTAGGCTACTTTGTCTGATGCTTTAAGCACTGAAATAAAACTGAAGACACACAAATGACCAACTAGGGAGCCAGAGATCAATATAACCAGAAGAGTCAAACCTACTTCCTCCCCTTCCCGCTGCCGACTGCTGCTGGCCTTCGAAGATTCTGACACCTTATGATTTTCACATGCACATTTTCAAGAAAACAGTTTAATTAAGACAAACAGAAATAGTATTGGATCCCCAAATGGGCACATTTATAAGCCTACATTTACAAGTCTACATTTACAAGTCTACATTTACAAGTCTACATTTACAAGTCTACATTTACAAGCCTACATTTACAAGCCTACATTTACAAGCCTACATTTACAAGCCTACATTTGTGTAAGAGTCAGTAATTAGCAAGCAGACAATGTTAGGTCATAATTAGCCCTTGGATGCCAAATATGGAGCTGTGTGTGTGTGTGTGGGGAGAGAGAGGTGTGCCCGTTTTAGTGTAGGTGTGTAATCGATTGCGTATGTTTCTGGCGAGGGAGAGGAACGAGGCCGTCGTGGAGTCACACTGAGGGTGAGGAGGGGGTGGGTGCACGCGATTCACAAGCCTACGTCGTGGAGTCACACTGAGGGTGAGGAGGGGGTGGGTGCACGCGATTCACAAGCCTACGTCGTGGAGTCACACTGAGGGTGAGGAGGGGGTGGGTGCACGCGATTCACAAGCCTACGTCGTGGAGTCACACTGAGGGTGAGGAGGGGGTGGGTGCACGCGATTCACAAGGCTACGTCGTGGAGTCACACTGAGGGTGAGGAGGGGGTGGGTGCACGCGATTCACAAGGCTACGTCGTGGAGTCACACTGAGGGTGAGGAGGGGGTGGGTGCACGCGATTCACAAGCCTACGTCGTGGAGTCACACTGAGGGTGAGGAGGGGGTGGGTGCACGCGATTCACAAGCCTACGTCGTGGAGTCACACTGAGGGTGAGGAGGGGGTGGGTGCACGCGATTCACAAGGCTACGTCGTGGAGTCACACTGAGGGTGAGGAGGGGGTGGGTGCACGCGATTCACAAGCCTACGTCGTGGAGTCACACTGAGGGTGAGGAGGGGGTGGGTGCACGCGATTCACAAGCCTACGTCGTGGAGTCACACTGAGGGTGAGGAGGGGGTGGGTGCACGCGATTCACAAGGCTACGTCGTGGAGTCACACTGAGGGTGAGGAGGGGGTGGGTGCACGCGATTCACAAGCCTACGTCGTGGAGTCACACTGAGGGTGAGGAGGGGGTGGGTGCACGCGATTCACAAGCCTACGTCGTGGAGTCACACTGAGGGTGAGGAGGGGGTGGGTGCACGCGATTCACAAGCCTACTTTGGCCATTTAAACCTCTTTGGCGATGCGGTGGCCGTATTGGAATGGAATGCCCACCAGTCAGGTCTGGGCCACTATGACAAACAACTGAAGAGCTCTGTACATAATGGTTTAGGTGAGAGTAGAGTTGATCTCTGAACAGCTACAATAATAACCTCATTAAAACTGGAGGGGCTTTTCATCGTTCTCTTCTTCTCTCTCTCTCTCATCTTTATATGCCATTTAGCAGACGCTTTTATCCAAAGCGACTTACGGGTGGCCCCAGGAATTGAACCCACAACCCTGGCGGTGCAAGCGGCATGCTCCCCCCCCCCCCCCCCCCCCCCCCCCGTTCCCACTCTCCTCCATCTTCTGTTTTCACCTCTCTCCCTCTCTCTTCTGTCAGGCCTGACAAGAGTGTGACTGAAGGGTGAAACCGATCAAGCGAATGTTGTGAACCTGAGCCTCTCTAGCTGATTGTTCAGAAAGGAGGTGATGTCACCAGGTGACGTCACTGGATGAGATGATATGATGGCATCAGCCGATGTCACTTGATAAGATGACACCAGCGGTCACCAGCACCTAAGACATAGGGCGTGGTCAAGCGGATCTACTTTGTCTAGTCGGTGACCATCGTTGGTAATCTGCCTTTCAAAGTGTGTTGCGTTATGGGGATAACAATTGTCTGACTTGCGCTTACACGTCGACTGCGTGAACTTTACACGAACCCTGAGATCAAAGGTCATGCAGTTTTCTTGATGAAGTCGTCTTCAAGTCGCTGTAGTTGTTTCTCAATTCTAAAGCTACAAATGAAACTGATATGAGACCTCTCTCTAACCAATGAATTGTTCACACTTAATGTTTTCAGTTTGTGAGTGTGTGATATAGGGGTATAGAAAATTGTATTTCTACATTTATTCAGAAAATATTTTATGAACAATAGCAGCTATGTTGACACTGCCATGTGGATCTGAGACTTACTGTTGGAAAACCACTACAGAGTCTGACTTTCGGCTGTCACATATGTGCCTCCGTCGACTTCACTCGCTGACTTTCGTCTGCAGTCGGCTTCGTCTGCAGTCGGCTTCGTCTGCAGTCGGCTTCGTCTGCAGTCGGCTTCGTCTGCAGTCGGCTTCGTTTGCAGTCGGCTTCGTTTGCAGTCGGCTTCGTTTGCAGTCGGCTTCGTTTGCAGTCGGCTTCGTCTGCAGTCGGCTTCGTCTGCAGTCGGCTTCGTCTGCAGTCGGCTTCGTCTGCAGTCGGCTTCGTCTGCAGTCGGCTTCGTCGGCTTCGTCTGCAGTCGGCTTCGTCTGCAGTCGGCTTCGTCTGCAGTCGGCTTCGTCTGCAGTCGGCTTCGTCTGCAGTCGGCTTCGTCTGCAGTCGGCTGCGTTTGCAGTCGGCTTCGTTTGCAGTCGGCTTCGTCTGCAGTCGGCTGCGTTTGCAGTCGGCTTCGTCTGCAGTCGGCTGTGTTTGCAGTCGGCTTCGTTTGCAGTCGGCTTTGTTTGCAGTCGGCTTCGTCTGCAGTCGGCTTACAACTCAAACACCCAGTTTCTCAGAGGTTTGAGGTTGACATGAGAGGGCAGTGTACGCTGACACCTAGTGGGGATACTATGTCTATTACTACCTTTGTGTGTGTGTGTGTGTGTGTGTGTGTGTGTGTGTGTGTGTGTGTGTGTGTGTGTGTGTGTGTGTGTGTGTGTGTGTGTACTGCATGGTGTACTGTATGTGTGTGTATTGATATATATGTAATGTGTATGTGTTTATTGTGTACAGTATGTGCATGTTAATCAGTTGACCTGGCCCTGACCTTTTGACCATGTCCCGCTGACCTCCAGATGACCCCTGTCCCTGGCCTTGTGTCCATACTGAAGAGGAGGAGTGTGTGTGTGGAGGATGTGTGTGTGGCTCCCTTCTCGGCACCACTCAAACACAAACGCCCTGCTAAACGCAGGGTCCGTTTCAAAGTACCTGACGACGGCTTTGACCACGGTAAGTGTGTGTGTGTGAGTGTGAGTGAGTATATGTATACCCAACAATGGTTATGATCAATTGCATGTGTATGTTTGTGCACATACAGTATTATACTGCTATGTGTGTCTGTCTGCATTCCTACCATGTCACCCTCTGTCCTCTCCCTTCTTCCCTCTGTCCTCTCCCTTCTTCCCTCTGTCCTCTCCCTTCTTCCCTCTGTCCTCTCCCTTCTTCCCTCTGTCCTCTCCCTTCTTCCCTCTGTCCTCTCCCTTCTTCCCTCTGTCCTCTCCCTTCTTCCCTCTGTCCTCTCCCTTCTTCCCTCTGTCCTCTCCCTTCTTCCCTCTGTCCTCTCCCTTCTTCCCTCTGTCCTCTCCCTTCTCCAGACAAGAAATAGTTCAATAAAGGTCAGATAAAATAGAATAAACATCTAAACGTGTTTCCTTTTCCCTCCTGCAGACGAGGTGGGCGGAGACTCCTGCCTGCTCCTCTTCCTGCTTTGCCTGGTCACCGTGGTGATCAGCCTGGGAGGCACCGCCCTCTACTGTGCCCTGGGCGATGCCCAGTCCACTGTCTGCACCGACTTCTCCCGTAACGCTGACTTCTACCTCGCACAGCTGCATCGTGGGATGGATCAGCTCCAAAACTGGCTAACCCCCGCGTCTTAGCTGACCCCCAAGAGGAGAGGAGAAGAGAGGGGGAGGAGAAGAGAAATAGGGGGAGGGAAGGAAAGGAGAGGGGGAGAAGAAGGGGACAGAGGAGGAAAACTTCCTCGTTTTGCAGAGTGGATACTCGCCTCTCTTTATGTCCTGCCCTGTTTTAATCTCTCTCTCTCTCTCTCCTCTCTCTGTGAGTCTTTCTCTCTCTCTCTCTCTTGCTCTCTCTCTCTCGCTCTCTCTCTCTCTCTCTCTCTCTCTCTGTGTCAGTCTTTCTGTCTTTACTGGCTGGCCAGTTAGTGTGTTTGTGTGGGAGAGAGTGATTGAACGATGTTTGTGTGGCGGGAGAGAGTGATTGAACGATGTCTGTGTGGTACTGGTAGGCTGCATCCACACTAAAAGTTCCCTAAGACATCTGCAGTGCTGCCTGGTAGGACTGACCTAGGACCTGTAGTATACTGGACCACCCATAGACGTCAAATGTACACTACTGGACGTGGACTGACTCGAAGTCAGCCCAGAGGAATGGATAATATTCATTACCACTGACCTTGAACCTGCTCACTACTACATGGACCTGTCCTCTGGGTCCTTCAGGCATGGACAGAACTGCTCACCTGCGCAGACAGGAAGTGCTTGTGTAGCCATTTCAGAAACCGGCACAGCTCTTTGTTTACTGCCGCCATTTTTAATCTCATCTACACCTCAAAAATATGAACAATTCTGCTGTGGTCAGAAACATTAAATAATGTCTTTAAAATAATCTTCTAATAATGAATGTTTTGTTGTAATGAACCAGATTTGACTTTTCTTTACGTTCCTCACTATTGAGTATTTTTATGTTGTAGGTGTTTCTTTGGGCTGAGGATAGAAGTTGCCCCGAATCACAGATCTAAGATCATATCTTAACCGCATCCTCAACCAGGAGGGGGATGAAATATCTGACCCTGTATCAGTGGATAGGGGAATCTGCTACCCCTTCTGTTCAGCCTGATTGTAGCGTTGGCCCCTTGATGACCCTTAGTGTGTGTCAGACAGAGATATATGCAACACAGACAAGAAAGCAATACATGTCTGTAATCATGTGCGTTAAAGAATGTTGTTTTATTTATTTCGTTCTTAAAAAAAAAAAAAAAAAAGTAAACCCTTTCCCTCCCCAATTTCGTGGTATCCAATTGGTAGTTACAGTCTTGTTTCATCGCTGCAACTCCCGTACGTATTCGGGAGAGGCGAAGGACGCACAATCCAACCAATTCCCGCTTAACCCGGATGCCAGCCGCACCAATGTGTCGGAGGAAACACAGTACACCTGCCGACTGTGTCAGCGTGCACTACACCCGGCCTGCCACGGGAGTCGCTAGTGCGCGATGGGACAAGGACATCCCTGCCGGCCAAACCCTCCCCTAACCCGGACGACGCTGAGGCAATTGTGTGCCGGCTGCGACAGAGCCGGGACTCGAACCCAGAATCTCTAGAGGCACAGCTAGCACTGCAGTGCCTTAGACCACTGCACCACTCCGGAGGCCTGCTCAGGCATATCTATATATTTATCTTTATTGTCAAATAATTATGGGCATCAATCGTGGGATTGTCATGATCAGTCTTACTACAGTTCATTACCTCCTGCGATCAATGGACTCAATTTATTTCTTTTCCATGTAAATTTTTTATTTGTGCTTTTTTTCTTATTTTTTGGACTTCTAGTCTATTTAATCAATGAGCTGTTATATTTTTTTTGTGACAGTTGGTGGAAATGCACAAAGTCAGTGTGTCTTAGTTTCGTTAGGAAAAGTTCTGTAGACGTGGATGATTTGATGGCGCAGGCTGGGCAGTGACTCTCAGGCTACATCCCAAATGTCAAGTGCCTTCCTCTCCTTGTCTACTCTCCTTCCACTCCTCCCTCTTCTCACCTACTCTCCTTCCTCTCCTCGTCTACTCTCCTCCCTCTCCTCGTCTACTCTCCTCCCTCTCCTCGTCTACTCTCCTCCCTCTCCTCGTCTACTCTCCTTCCACTCCTCCCTCTTCTCACCTACTCTCCTTCCTCTCCTTGTCTACTCTCCTCCCTCTCCTCGTCTACTCTCCTCCCTCTCCTCGTCTACTCTCCTCACTCTCCTCGTCTACTCTCCTCCCTCTCCTCGTCTAATCTCCTCCCCCTTCTCGTCTACTCTCCTCCCTCTCCTCGTCTACTCTCCTCCCTCTCCTTGTCTACTCTCCTCCTCCTTCTCGTCTACTCTCCTCCCTCTCCTCGTCTACTCTCCTTCCACTCCTCCCTCTTCTCACCTACTCTCCTTCCTCTCCTCATCTACTCTCCTCCCTCTCATCGTCTACTCTCCTCCCTCTCATCGTCTACTCTCCTCCCTCTCATCGTCTACTCTCCTCCCTCTCATCGTCTACTCTCCTCCCTCTCATCGTCTACTCTCCTCCCTCTCATCGTCTACTCTCCTCCCTTTCCTCGTCTACTCTCCTCCCTCTCCTTGTCTACTCTCCTCCCTCTCCTCGTCTACTCCCTCTCCTCGTCTACTCTCCTCCCACTCCCCGTTGACCCTCCTCCCTCACCTCGTTTACTCTGATCTGAAAACACAAGACCGGTGAAACCAACAGCAAAATATAATCATATTCAGATCTGTTGTAAAATGCACAATAAACTGTAGATTCATTAATTAGCTTGGAAGAATGCCAGGAGATTGACTTTAGTCTCTTGTACTTTCAGAGGTGTGCAGATGGAGTGGAGACGAGGACAGGAAGCCACTGTAGACTATTGAGATGCAGCCTTGTTTTAATTCATAGGTGTGCAGATGGGATGGAGACGAGGACAGGAAGCCACTGTAGACTATTGAGATGCGGCCTTGTTTTAATTCATAGGTGTGCAGATGGGATGGAGACGAGGACAGGAAGCCACTGTAGACTATTGAGATGCAGCCTTGTTTTAATTTAAATGTTATTTTCACTCGTCCTCTGGCTGGTTCAGATGACTATCTTACTCTTGGAATCTGAAGTATTTATATAGCTGCACAATGTAGGGGGAGAGAAAACAAACGATCAAATCTAATCTTTATGTGCATGTCTTTTTCTGTTGTTTCTCTAGTTTTGGCTTGTTGTGGGTATCGTAGATTCATTTTTTCACGTTTGTCATCGTGGTTTAGATTTGTCTTTACAGTCTGGAGGGATTACTGTGTGGTGGGTACTTTTAAACACCTGTTTCTCTCTGATAATAATAAACCTTATTGTGGGGACTGGTCTGACAATTGTATACTGTTATAAAGTTCCATTAAGTTAGTCATACAGCTGTTAAGTTGTTATTACGTTTGTAAGTTGTTAATCATTCACAATAGTCTGATAAACCCAGATACAAAAGCCAGAGACCAAATACAAAACACTTCTTTCTGAACGACACTCTTTTAGGGGACAGCCATTAGAGTCAGCCTTGAACAGCTGCACCGCAGTTGCGCAGACAATACACGTTTTAGGCGAAACCAAATTAATATTTGATTTCGCAATTATTGGTGTTCTCAGTTTGGTGAAAGTGATACGAGAAATATGTGTGTGTGTGTGTATATATATATATATAATGTATGTATTTTTTTTCATTTCCAGTCAAACAGGCGAAAACACCCCGCTTCTAAGCAGACCGGAACCATGACCATTTTTCAATGGTAAACGGCATGAGTAAGACATCTTAATTTATCCACCATCTTTGGTCTGACGGCCATTTGCGGATGTAAACACAATTTCCCCAGTTCCACATGCGTGCGAGATCGGGATGGCGTCAAAGTTCGAACGTTTTGCCTCTGCAGGGAAAGGGAATGGTTTACGAGCGACACACGAAATACACGCAGGTGAACTCCTGTATACGGCGGAACCTCTAGCATACTGCGTGTCCAACACATGCGCCAAATACTTCTGTCACAGCTGCTTCTCACGGTAAGCTGTTGACCTTTTCGTTCTGACTTGACACTTATCTAAAGTAAGTTTTTGCGTTTTACCCAATAGGATTTGTGGAGGATAAACTGACCCTCTATCCGTGCCTACGTACAATTTCTTCGTTATTGCGTTCTGGACCCTTGTTGGTCGGGTTGTTGTCAGATACTGCTATATAATTAACAGATAGCTAAATGCCTTTTTATAGCTCACCAACACAGCCATAAACGGCTCTTATTATTAATTTCCAACGAAACGGAGTGTAGAATCAACTACAACAGTACAACAACGTTGATACACTACCACTGGGCTGACGTGAGCTTTGCTGATGTACTCAAACTGGACGCTAGATGGCAGTGTTGCTTTTCCATTTTCTTCAGCTCTAGACAATCTTTGTGTATCGGAATCTATTGTAGCAGTAGGCTATGAGATTTACAGGTGATCGAGTTAATTATGTATGATAAGGGGCTAGTTCTCACTCATCTCAGAGAGCACACTTCCATAAAGATCTTCACTAAGAACCCAATTGTAAATTATATATTTTTAATAGAGACATTGGCCAACTGGGTAATTTGCTAATTGCAATGTTTGCATATCAATCCTAGGCCTGAATCCTCATACAGTGCCTTCAGAGTATTCACACCCCTTGACCTTTTCCACATGTTGTTGTTACAAAGTGGGATTAAAATAGATTTGATATTTTTTTGTCAATTATCTACACAATATTCTGTCAAAGTGGAAGAACAATTCCAACTTTTTTTTTTATTCATGGAAAATTAAACACTAATATATCTTAATTAGATAATTATTCAACCCCCTGAGTAAAACATGTTAGAATCACATTTGGCAGTGATTACAGCTGTGAGTCTTTCTGGGTAAGTCTCTGAGAGCTTTGCACACCTGGATTGTATAATATTTGCACATTATTCTTCAAGCGCTGTCAAATTGGTTGTTGATCATTGCCAGACAACCACTTTCAGGTCTTGCCATATATGTTCAAGACAATTTAAGTCAAAACTGTAACTAGAGCACTCAGGAACATTCAATGTCATCTTGGTAAGCAACTCCAGTGTATATTTGGCTTTGTGTTTTAGGTTATTGTCCTGTTGACAGGTGAATGTGTCTCCCAGTGTCTGTTGGGAAAGAGGACTGAACCAAGTTTTCCTCTAGGATTTTGCCTGTGGTCTGCGCTATTCCATTTATTTTTCCCTCAAACTCCCTAGTCCTTGCCGATGACAAGCATACCCATAACATGATGCACCTACCACCATGCTTGAAAACATGAAGAGTGGTACTCAGTAATGTGTTGTGTTGGTTTTGCCCCAAACATAACACTTTCTATTCAGGACATCAAGTTAATTTCTTTGCT
The DNA here is from genome assembly GCF_057628025.1 of Oncorhynchus mykiss. Classification (NCBI taxonomy): domain Eukaryota; kingdom Metazoa; phylum Chordata; class Actinopteri; order Salmoniformes; family Salmonidae; genus Oncorhynchus; species Oncorhynchus mykiss. Next base: position 57,023,320 of record NC_143046.1, on the reverse strand, counting down.
GTTTTTTTTGCAGTTTTACTTTAGTGACATATTGCAAACAGGATGCATGTTTTGGAATATTTCTATTCTGTACAGGCTCCCTTCTTTTCCCTCTGTCAATTAGGTTACTGTTGTGGAGTAACTACAATGTGGTTGATCCATCCTCAGTTTTCTCCTATCACAGCCATTAAACTCTGTAACTGTTTTAAAATCACAATTGGATCCCTGAACTGTTTCCTTCCTCTCCGGCAACTGAGTTAGGAAGGAAGCCTGTATTTTTGTAGTGACTGGTTGTGTTGATACACCATCCAAAGTGTAATTAATAACTACACTATGCTCAAAGGGATATTTAGTGTCTTTTTTATTTTTTACCCATCTACCAATAGGTGCCCTTAATTTGCGGACCATTGGAAAACCTCTGGTCTTTGTGGTTGAAAATGTGGTTGAATTTCACTGCTCAGCTGGGGGATCTTACAAATAATACATTAGGCCAACTGTTACATGCCTGTGCTCATCAACATATATTTTTTTAAAGGAAAAGTGAAATGACTCACAGCTCAAATAATATGAAACAACTCCCTGACATCGGACATGATACACATTTTAACAGCACAACAAAATAGATAAAACATGTTATTTTGCAGGTGCCTTTTCATTTGTACATCAGTGGTGCAACTGTCTTTCTAACTGCACGGAACTATATCTGTGGTGCAACTGTCTTTCTAACTGCACGGAACTATATCTGTGGTGCAACTGTCTTTCTAACTGCACGGAACTATATCTGTGGTGCAACTGTCTTTCTAACTGCACGGAACTAAAGCTGTGGTGCAACTATGTCTTTCTAACTGCACGGAACTAAAGCTGTGGTACAACTGTCTTTCTAACTGCACGGAACTAAAGCTGTGGTACAACTGTCTTTCTAACTGCACGGAACTAAAGCTGTGGTACAACTGTCTTTCTAACTGCACGGAACTATATCTGTGGTGCAACTGTCTTTCTAACTGCACGGAACTATATCTGTGGTGCAACTGTCTTTCTAACTGCACGGAACTAAAGCTGTGGTGCAACTGTCTTTCTAACTGCACGGAACTAAAGCTGTGGTGCAACTGTCTTTCTAACTGCACGGAACTATATCTGTGGTGCAACTGTCTTTCTAACTGCACGGAACTAAAACTGTGGTGCAACTGTCTTTCTAACTGCACGGAACTAAAGCTGTGGTGCACAGGAGAGAAGCAAAACTTTCCAGTGGGCAAAATCCTTTATCTTGAGGTTACGGAGGAGGGGTTGTAAAATGTACCAGTCAAAAGTTTGGAGACAAACTCATTCCAGGGTTTTTCTTTATTTTTTACTATTTTCTACATGGTTGAATAATAGTGACGATATCCAAATATATTTGAGATTTGAGATTCTTCAAAGTAGCCACCCTGTGGCTTGATGACAGCTTTGCACACGCTTGGCATTCTCTCAACCAGCTTCATGAGGTAGTCACCTGGAATGCATTTCAATGAATAGGTGTGCCTTGTTCATTTCTGGAATTTCTTTCCTTAATCCATTTGAGCCAATCAGTTGTGTTGTGACAAGGTACTGTAGGGGTGGTATACAGAAGATAGCCCTATTTGGTAAAAACCAAGTCCATATTATGGGAAAAACAAAGAGAAACAACAGTCCATTGTTACTTTAAGACATGAAGGTCAATTAATCTGGAACATTTCAAGACCTTTGAAAGTTTCTTTAAGTGCAGTTGCAAAAACCATCAAGGACTATGATGAAACTGGCTTTCATGAGGACCGCCACAGGAAAGGAAGACACAGAGAGACCTCTGCTGCAGATGATAAGTTCATTAGAGTTATCAGCCTCAGAAATTGCAGCCTAAATAAATGCTTCAGAGATCAAGTAACAGACACATCTCAACATCAACTGGTCAGAGGAGACTGCGTGAATGCCTTAATGGTTGAATTGCTGCAAAGAAACCACTACTAAAGGACACCAATAAGAAGAGACTTGCTTGGGCCAAGAAACATGAGCAATGGACATTAGACCGGTGGAAATCAGTCCTTTGGTCTGATGAGATCAAATTTGAGATTTTTGGTACCAACCGGCGTGTCCTTGTAAAAGACAGAGTAGGTGAACGGATGATTTCCACATGTGTGGTTCCCACCGTGAAGCATGGAGGTGATGGTGTGGGGGTGCTTTGCTGGTGACACTGTCTGTGATTTATTTAGAATTCAAGGCACACTTAACCAGCATGGCTACCACAGCATTCTGCAGCGATACGCCATCCCATCTGATTTAGTGGGACTATCATTTGTTTTTCAACAGGACAATGACCCAACACACCTCCATGCTGTGTAAGGGCTATTTGACCAAGAAGGAGAGTGATGGAGTGCTGCATCAGATGACCTAGCCTCCACAATCACTCGACCTCAACCCAATTGAGATGGTTTGGGATGAGTTGGACCGCAGAGTGAAGGAAAAGCAGCCAACAAGTGCTCAGCATATGTGGGAACTCCTTCAAGGCTGTTGGAAAAGCATTCCAGGTCAAATCCAATTTTATTTGTCACATACACGTGTTTTAGCAGATGTTATTGCGGATATAGCGAAATGCTTGTATAGGTGAAGCTGATTGAGAGAATGCCAAGAGTGTGCAAAGCTGTCATCAAGGCAAACGGTATCTACTTTGAAGAATCTCAAATATAAAATATATTTTGATTTGTTTAACACTTTTGGTCACTACATGATTCCATATGTGTTATTTATAGTTTTGATGCCTTCACTATTATTCTACAATGTAGAAAATAGTAAAAATAAAGAAAAACCCTTGAATGAGTAGGTGTTTCCAAACCTTTGACTGGTACTGTATAAAATGGACATATCTCTGTTAATACAGAGTAGCTCAAAATATTTCTAATCATTAAAAAGGACAAATTATCCAATGGATCATAATACTTTGCAGCCCTATTTTGTAAGTGGGGATGCAGCTTCTCCATTTGCAACATTGCTCAGGCGCCCCTGTGTGTGTGTTGTTGACGTGTTTATGGGGTCTTATTGATGTTGTTAGCTGCTTAACACTGAACACCCATCACTTTAAGAAATGACTTTACCCCAGCATTCAGTTACACACTCACTCACTCACTCACTCACAGCAAGTGTGTGTGTCCGAAATGATGAGCCACTGACCTGAGAGCAAAGTGGTTTATTATGCTCACATCCACAACGGAATGCAGGCGGAAATGTTTGAGAACCAAAACAAAAGCTTGTCTAAGCCGACCCCTGTCCCCTCTGCTCATCATGACATCATCACCTCCCACCTCCATTCTGTCTGCTCCATCTATTAGATACTGCTAGTCCAAAAGAGAGAGAGAGAGTGTGTGTCCAGATGGCATAGAGATAAACAAACAGGAAACCCACTGATTAATATTCATCCCCCTTAGTGTAGAAAAGTCTATAGGTATTTTCATTGAAATATTTTCCTGCGTGTTTGGTTCAGTCATATTTTATTGGACATCTCTGGCCTTTTCAGAGCTTTCACGCTTTATGTTGACAGATCTCATATTCAATTTAGACAAGTAGGACATTTTCACTGAGATGCGTACCTTCTCTCTGTAAGCGGGCGGACATGGGTGTGAATTATAGGAGGGAAAAGGGGGGGTGATAATTTAAAAAATATATTACCTGCAACGGTGATTTATAGTTGTCAGAACCTGGTAATATGTAATATGTAGGTTGGGACATAAACCTAAACGTCAATGGCTAATTTCTCTGAATATGGGAAAATAACATTACTAAATTCACTGGGAATTCATTACATAGAATGAAGAAACAATACCCTAAGCCGCAGCGCCATATTACTTGTCAAACATAGGCAACTGATACTAAACTCAGCAAAAAAAGGAACGTCAACTGCGTTTATTTTCAGCAAACTTAACGTGTAAATATTTGTATGAAGATAAGATTCAAAAACTGAGACATAAACTGAACAAGTTCCACAGACATGTGACTAACAGAAATGGAATAATGTGTCCCTGAACAAAGGGGGGGTCAAAATCAAAAGTAACAGTCAGTATCTGGTGTGGCCACCAGCTGCATAAGTACTGCAGTGCTTCTCCTCATGGACTGCACCAGATTTGCCAATTGTTGCTGTGAGATGTTACCCCACTTTTCTACCACGGCACCTGCAAGTTCCCGGACATTTCTGGGGAGGAATAGCCCTAGCCCTCACCCTCCGATCCAACAGGTCCTAGACTTGCTCAATGGGATTGAGATCCGGGCTCTTCGCTGGCCATGGCAGAACACTGATATTTCTGTCTTTCAGGAAATCACGCACAGAACGAGGAGTATGGCTGGTGGCATTGTCATGCTGGAGGGTCATGACAGGATGAGCCTGCAGGAAGGGTACCACATGAGGGTGGAGGATGTCTTCCCTGTAACGAACAGCGTTGAGATTGCCTGCAATGACAACAAGCTCAATCCAAAGATGCTGTGACACACCGCCCCAGACCATGATGGACCCTCCACCTCCAAATCAATCCCGCTCCAGAGTACAGGCCTCGGTGTAATGCTCATTCCTAAGATGACAAACGTGAATCCAACCATCACCCCTGGTGAGACAACCGCGACCCGTCAGTGAAGAGCACTTTTTGCCAGTCCTTGTCTGGTCCAGCGACGGTAGGCAATAGGCAATGTTGTTGCCGGTGATGTCTGGTGAGGACCTGCCTTACAACAGGCCTACAAGCCCTCAGTCTAGCCTCTCTCAGCCTATTGCGGACAGCCTGCGCACTGATGGACAACTCGGGCAGTTGTTGTTGCCATCCTGTACCTGTCCTGCAGGTGTGATGTTCGGATGTACCGATCCTGTGCAGGTGTTACACGTGGTCTGCCACTGTCCGTCCTGTCTCCCTGTAGTGCTGTCTTAGGCGTCTCACAGTACAGACATTGCAATTTATTGCCCTGGCCACATCTGCAGTCCTCATGCCTCATTGCAGTATGCATAAGGCATGTTCACGCAGCTGAGCAGGGACCCTGGGCATCTTTCTTTTGGTGTTTTTGAGTCAGTAGAAAGGCCTCTAGTGTCCTAAGTTTTCATAACTGTGACCATAATTGCCTACCGTCTGTAAGATGTTAGTGTCTTAACGACCGTTCCACAGGTGCATGTTCATTAATTGTTTATGGTTCATTGAACAAGCATGGGAAACAGTGTTTAATAAACCCTTTACAATGAAGATATGTGAAGTTATTTGGATTTTTACTAATCACCTTTGAAAGACAGGGTCCTGAAAAAGGGGCGTTTCTGTTTTTGCAGAGTTTATATACTTGTTGGGGTGGGATTGGCCTAGGGGTTTGGGTGTGGCTTTTGACTATTTTGGTCAAGTTTGGTACAAATCGGATGTTAGTTACTATATTATATGAATCCTATAAATTTAAAATTGGCAATTTGGGTGCATTCAATTAGCTTAATTTCTTAGAGATCAAATCATATTACAACCACAATAATGTTGCTGTAATGCTAATTTTATCTGTTTTTACTAACAGAAACAATTTCAGAACAATCTGAGATGGTGGGTGTAAATCCTCTTTTATTGTGTTTTTTGAGGTGGAATGACCCATATGCTCAAGTTCTTGTCGCACACTATGCACTCCGATAAACCTGTCTGTCTCTCTTAGCTTCTACACACAGTGATCTACATAGCTATACTATACACCAGTGCTGCTAGACTGTTTTGTACCAGGTATTTCTATTGACTAGGTTAGGCCTATCTGAAGTACTTTACACATTGTTTCAGACACCCCAACACCCAACCCCTCCTCTGTCCAACATGTTCTCCATTACTGTCCCAAAAGGATCTGTAGTCGTGGAGTTATAGTGTGTGAGTGTGATGATGGTGTCAGCTTGCGTGACCAGTAACCCCCCCCCCCCCCCCCTGAGACTCTTATCTTCCTAAGTAAAGGCCTATGTTGGTCTGTAAATGTGCAAGCGTGTGTCTGTGATTTAAACTAGCCAGAGGGGCGTTTTTAAAGGAATTAAAGCCACATCAAAGCTGGAGGTAATTGCTGCCTGGCTGATCTCTCTCTGCTGTTTGTTTTTAATGAGAGCTAATCGCTAGGGGTGCAGTTGACAAACACACACACACACACACACACACTCAACACAGCGTTGTCTTGCTAGCCACAGGTCAACAAACAAACAAATAATTTGCAGTTCCTCCAGTCACAGGAGAGAAGAGGGAGGGGGGATAGAAGGAGAGAAAGTGTGTTTGTGTGTTTATGATCATAGTGATTGGTATGTCTGACAGTTCAAAGGGAGTGTTTAGCTGTGTTATCAGTGGTTACTTGTGTGTGTGATTATTATCAATATGACCTAATGTTAGAATTTAGACCCACATTAAACTAAAATCACAGCAACATCTCCTGGCAGAGACAACGCCTGGCCTAATTACAAGCACGAGATGTGGGTCTAATTTCTAACTTTGGGTCATATTGATAATAATTGCCAGAACAATGTGATATGGTTTTTGGCTACGCAGGTGTGGAATCGCTCAGGAATAGTTTACTAGAGCAAATTATTCTTCACACGCGCGCCACACAGACCGATTTAATAATCCTCCGATATGAGGAAAAGAGCTGACTGTATGCAGTCTGTCCTGAAGCATACAAATACCTACTTTAGATAAGAGGGGAAAGATGCAATGTTCACAGAAAATCTCCAACGCAAAGTCGAGATGAGAACAGGGGGATTTGTTGACAGGCTTGTCAGCATTCCTCTCCATCCTCTTTTCTCTCTCTCGCTGTCTCTCTGTCTCCCTCCAGGTAAAATCTAATGCCTTCATTCCATCCGAAATGCATAGCTAAGTTATTGAATACTTTAGCAACGTCACCTCTCAGATCGGTCAAATGAGTTGTGGTTTTGAGTAGAAAGACATGTCTTTGCAATTAGAATGACTGCAAATGTATGATGAATACAGTGTGGTGTTAGTTGTTGTTTTGGATAATGTCTAGGCCTATATTATCAGGAGCTATACCATGGCTGTATGACTACGTTGTATGAATAGCAAAGGGATATAGCAGGTAGACCTTTTTCAGTCAGTTCGACAATAAATAGCCAATGTGCCCCGACTCCGTGGCTGGCTATATAGGCCTATGAAACACGCAGAAGAAAATGAAATGAATGTGCCACAAAACAAATTTAAGTGGATTTCAACTCATCGTTACCATTTACATGGGACGTGCTAATTCACTCACATGAAACTCCTCATGCTCTCTCTCCCTCATCCGTGAAAATAAATTTGACCGCAGCCGACCACAGCGCGCGCGCCTGTCCTATCAATAGGTCACTAGAAGATGCGTAGAGTCTATCGTTTGTTCTAGCGGGAGAAGGATATACAGACCTTTCTGACTTACGAATTGAAACTTTTAATTGAAAAGAAGCCTAGTTAATGAAGTGGAAAAGTAGCCGGCTGACAATGAGTCTGTTGTTGCTTATGGGAAACACACACACACACACACTGTTCAAAGAGACCACCAGATGAATTAGTCACCACCATTACAATGGCTATTAGGTTTGACTTTTAAATGAGTCAAATTAGAGAGTTAAAACATCCTAAACAACACACCCATTCACACGAAACCATGAGCTCAGCACCATAGCATTTAGCGCAACATCTCTCTTTTACAGCCTGGGTCGATCCGTGTGTGTAAGTAGTAGGGCTTTCCCCATCCCAAAAAAATAATCTTGGCTGACCGAGAGTTGTCTGTTCTTTCGAACCATTGATTGTTTAGAAATTTTGAAACGTGTTTTTTTTCCCATATAGACACACCCTATGTTTGAATAAAATCAATTATATGTAGGCTACTAAGCTTGTCTGGTGCTTTAAGCACTGCTATTAAAAATGAAAACACAACTACTAAATACGAGCCAGAAATCAATATAGTCTACAAGGCGTGAGTCAGACAGGTGTCTCATGTGCTTTAAAATAAAAGATACACTACCGTTCAAAAGTTTGGGGTCACTAAGAAATGTCCTTGTTTTTGAAAGAAAATCCCCCCAAAATTGTCCATTTTAAAAGAACATCAAATTGATCAGAAATACATTGTAGACGTTAATGTTGTAAATGACTATTGTAGCTGGAAATGGCAGATTTGTTATGGAATATTGACATAGGCGTACAGAGGCCCGTTATCAGCAACTGTCACAGGCTAACCACACCACTCGTGAGCGTTGCAAAATAAGTTTATGAATCTATGTTACTCAATTATTGCACCCACACTGCTCTCGCATGTCAACGAGTGTCTGCATTGCTAAGGGATAAAATAGAAGTCATTCCTATTTCTGACGCAGATCGCGCTGCAAGTCCCGCCTCTCCCATCACCTCATTGGTTTATAGAAGCAGGTACCCACGTGCCATCTCCTCATTGGTTATGTCCACGTGGGTGATTGAAAGACGAACTGTGTTGCCGGTTGGTGTAGTAATACTATGAAGGTTTAGATGCCAATCACCATATAAGTTCAAACATGAAAAGGCCTGGAAGGAGGCAAAATGACTAGAAACGATTTGGTTGACCGTTTAATGTGTGGATTAATTGTCGGAGTAGAGGACCAAGCATTTCAGGTAAAATAACAACTCAATGTTTATATCCCAAGACAAATTAGGTAGCAACAGCAAGCTAGCTAAATAGGACAAATTAGTCATTAAGTGCAAGCTAACTAGCTACATTTACAGAAATGTTTAATGCTTTTCGACCTGTCCCCAAATTAATGTAATTGGTTCAGAGTTTTTGATATTTCAACCTGTGTGTCATGATCGTGTTTGGTGTAGGGGGACAAAATACATTTATGCACGATGGCGCACTCATGCAGCCCGTTTGGGTTCCGTGTCACTCCTGTGTTCCAATAGCACGTTGTGTTAGCTAATCCAAGTTTATCGTTTTTAAAAGGCTAATTGATCATTAGAAAACCCTTTTGCAATTATGTTAGCACAGCTGAAAACTGTTGTTCTGATTTTAAAGAAGCAATAAAACGGGCCTTCTTTAGACTAGTTGAGTATCTGGGACATCAGCATTTGTGGGTTCGATTACAGGCTCAAAATGGCCAGAAACAAAGACATTTCTTCGGAAACTCGTCCGTCTTTTCTTGTTCTGAGAAATGAAGGCGAGAAATGCGAGAAATTGGCAAGAAACTGAAGGTCTCGTACAACGCTGTGTACTACTCCCTTCACAGAACAGCGGAAACTGGCTCTAACCAGAATTGAAAGAGGAGTGGGAGGCCCCGGTGCACAACTGAGCAAGAGGACAAGTACATTAGAGTGTCTAGTTTGAGAAACAGACGTCTCACCAGTCCTCAACTGACAGCTTCATTAAATAGTACCCGCAAAACACCAGTCTCAACAGTGAAGAGGTGACTCCGGGACACTGGCCTTCTAGGCAGAGTTGAAAAGAAAAAGACATATCTCAGACTGGCCAATAAAAATAAAAGATTAAGATGGGCTAAAGAACACAGACCCTGGACAGAGGAAGATTGGAAAAAAAGTGTTACGGACAGACAAATCTAAGTTTGAGGTGTTCGGATCACAAAGAAGAACATTCGTGAGACGCAGAAAAAATGTAAAGATGCTGGAGGAGTGCTTGGCGCCATCTGTCAAGCATGGTGGAGACAATGTGATGGTCTGGGGGTGCTTTGGTGGTGGTGAAGTGGGAGATTTGTACAGGGATCTTGAAGGAACGCTGTAACTCCATTTTGCAACTCCATTTTGCATCGCTGTGGACAGCGCTTAATTGGAGCCAATTCCCTCCTACAACAGGACAACGACCAAAAGCACAGCTCCAAACTATGCAACCATTTAGGGAAGAAGCAGTCAGCTGGTATTCTGTCTATAATGGAGTGGCCCGCACAGTCACCGGATCTCAACACTATTGAGCTTGACCATATGGTACGTAAGAAGTGCCTATCAAGCCAATCCAACTTGTGGGAGATGCTTCAGGAAGCATGGGGTGAAATCTCTTCAGATTACCTCAACAAATTGACAACTAGAATGCCAAAGATCTGCAAGGCTGTAATTTCTGCAAATGGAGGATTCTTTGACGAAGGCAAAGGACACAATTATTGTTTAAATTAAAAATCATTATTTATAACCTTGTCAATGTCTTCACTATATTTCCTATTCATTTTGCAACTCATTTCATGTATGTTTTCATGGAAAACAAGGAGATTTCTAAGTGACCACAACTTTTTAACAGTAGTGTAGATTTGTGATTACTCGATTTAAAAAGATATTGGTCAACCAAACAATTGACAAATGGGGTCAGCTCTAGTAAGTAGGTGTGTGTGTGTGTGTCATCGATGCCGTGGTAAAGTTTTAGACGTTCAAATATATGTGGTCATATAGGTCATATGTGATTTTTATTGACCAGTGCAGCTGTAGCGGTTAGAATCTAGTCAAATCTTGATTAGCATCATAGTGACATTATCACTCGGACACCACGGTCTTGTCCGCTATAGCGAAATGGAAAACAAAATGTGCGTTTATTTAGGCAAGTACCTGTTTCACTGTGTTTGAAAAGTTTATCTTCTGTCGCCATCAAACCTAGAGTTTTCGTGGTATAGAAGGATTGACAATACATTATTTGTTGTGGCCTTAATAATAATCATTTGTGTGTCGAGTAGGGTTGGTCTTTGTCCACATTTTCATACCATCATACCGTTTCTGTACGGTATTACCGGAAGTGCACGCAAGGGGCCCTATTTGAGAAGGGGGGTGAAAACGATTTTTTATATATTTTTTTATACACAAAACAATTTAGTCAACCGGGATCTTGATCCAGGAGGGGATTGAATGTCTCTGCTGTAACCAAGAAGCTTGATCTGCACACTTTTTAAATAGCACGTTAGCAAACCAAATGTATAGCTGGAACCCTGATCTGGATTCCGTTTATTGGACACATCTTAGATTGAACTTTATAAGTAGCATGCACCCCTGCAGCCTCCGAGTCTTCATCTATCGCTATTTCACAATACCCCGGTAAACGATATCAACTGTACATCGCTCAAGCCTACCGTCCAAAGCCTCTCTTTTCCCAAGACGGCCTCTTCTATCCTGCCGTGTCCCTGGTCAGAAGATCAAATGTGGGCTTTGGTCACACAGCAGCTTACATTAGAATGCTCCAGGCATTACAACCTGCTATATACCATCTTAAACCTTGCGCATGCACACACAGACTTGTCAGATCAGAGGCCTGGAAATGAGAAAATCAGTCAGGCACGATGGGCAGCCCGTGGAAAAGGGCCCCGCTAATTACTACCTAACACTGAACCATCGCTATACAGCTTACTGAGGAAATGAATTACCATGCACACACTTCCATCAAAGGACACTTCCATCTTCATTCATCATGTACAGTACCAGTATTCCATCTGATGAGAGTAAGAGAGAGAGAGAGAGAGAGAGAGAAAGGTACTTTAATTCTATATTGCTTGTCAACTTTTCTTAATAAACTCACTTTAACATAGTCATGAATATTGATTAGGTGCCAGGATACGGATTCTCTCAAGCGGAACGTCATCACCTGCTAAGTCAACTAAAATACGCTCAGACGAGAGAGGGAGAGAGGGACAGGCAGGGGCTTTTTTTGTTGTTGTGATTTTTCCCTTTAAAATGTATACCAAACAAAAACCAATGATTGCAAAGATAAATGTAGTCCTTGCGCATATAGTTGAACTATTTCCACAGAACATTTAGCAAAAACACATTTACTTGAAGAACGGTGCAGATACGAAGTTTGGTAACAAAATGACCTAGAGAGAGAGAGAGATGAAAGTCATGAGATGTGGTGGGGGGGGAGAAAAATAAAGATTCAGATGAGAGGAGAAGATGCACATTTTGGGTACAGACCCCGAAGATGGACATATCTACAGTAGTCCTTGCCTTGAACTGGAGAAAGAGAACATAACAGAGATCTAATCGACTCAATAAAATAGGTCTTAACAGGACCAGGCCAATGAATTAACCCAATAACAGCAGTAGTCAATCTGTGTACTGTAATACTGATATTTACAGAGAAAGTAGACTGATTGAGGTCAACACAATAGTGTGAGTCTGTCGGGGTGTCTACATGGTATGTATGTGTGAAAGCATATGAGGTCAGTAGAGCAGACCGGATTATTCACACTCACTGTTGATCTGATGGTTCCAAATGTATCCCAGCATTCCTTGTGTGTGCGTGCACTGGTTTATTCCACAACCTGTAGCCAGGCCCAGTAATTACAGGACTGAGATGAAGGCTCTTTGTTCTCGTGTGTGTGTGTGTTGAGAGAACCCCATGGTTAGTGTAGATGTCCATCTTTCTCTGACTGGCTCTCTTTCTCGCCATAGGATCTCAGAACGATTAGCTATCTGCATGTCCGGCATATCATTAACAGATGCTTCTCGCTCTGTCTCTGTTTCTCTGTCATTCTACATCGATAATGTTATTGGTCATCTTTGAACAAAAGCAGTACTGGCCAAGGACGCAGGCACGCATGCGCGCACACACACACACACACACACACAAGGTATAAATCCCAGTGTTTGCCAGGTCCTTATCCAGAGGAAGTCCAGTCCAAGCTGTTAAGGAAAATGCTCTGAGTGATGTCATTACACAGAGCCTATATCCTGCCCAAGATAAATAGAGATAAAAGTAGTTCAAGTCCTGTAAAAGTTGTGTTGGGGAAAGCGTTCATGGGTGAACTGAATAATAAACAGAGCCATGGCATGAGATAGCCCACTGCTGTATCTGAAATGCAACTGGAAGGCTGTAGGTTTTATCATTCTGTTTGATTTACTATGTATCTGATCAGGATACTGGAGTAGTCTCTGGTGTATGTTTCAGCTCCTAGCTTTGACTTGATTCTTCACAAAACCACCACCAGGACAAAAAAATACTATGATTTTGGGGGTATTTCACAAGATGTAATCTCTAAAATGGTCCTTAGTAGGAAAGATTGTTGACGTCTTTGTGAAATTTTTATCTAAAAGCATCATTGAGAAATAGTTCATCATATTTATGACATTGTGGCCTACCCAGGCCTCCTTTAAGACTTTGCTTTGTAGGTGCTACAAAGCAAACATTGGTCTCATATGAAGTATTAGCACTTTCTCTGTGATATGAGTCGTATTTGGATTTCTAACAATTTTCTTACATTCATTTATTTATATAAAAATATAAACATGATTTAAAAAATAGGAAATGTTTGATTTGGATATTTTTCAATTTTTTGTTTAACATAATATTCTTTATGGGCATATCAAAGTCCCAGAGTGGGGTCTCTGCTACTTTTAGAGTTATGATCCAATTTGTAAGCATTACCAACAGAGTGAATGTGAAAATGGATTCAAAATGGTCGCCCTCTGCTGGAAATTTGCAGGACAAACAATGATACAAGTAAAAGGAGGGCTGTGATTGGTTAGATGGCCTACTATGCCAATAGGGCTCCAAGGAGTGGTTCTGTAACTGTGTTCTCAATCTTCATAAACCGTGGTGATATTAAATATTAGCAATATTACTGCGCAACGTAGACGTTCTATTTTCTCCTAATATTGCAAAACAATTCGTATGTTCATGTAGTGCCCATCGGTTATGATTGTTTCAACCTCTGTGTTGAAGTCGTGTTTTTACTGTCAATTTCTGGTTTCAAATTAGCACCAAAAACTACACTAACCATGAGCCTAAGTGTTTCTGCCGCCACAGAAACAGATCCTGGGTCTGTTCTAACGCACACGACAAGTTCAGTTTGCGTCTGTGACGGTGCTATCGCGAGTGCCGTCATATATGTTCGTTAACAGATGTCATGGTTTATTTTCGGGACGAAGAGAAGTGTGAAATGCATTCTCTATAAAATGAGCAGTCAGCAGCACAGCAGTGTCGTGTGTATGCGTGTTCGATTCATAAAAAATAGAAGTATCCTTATATTATGTTAATAAACATCACAAGCTTTCTAGTGGTTGTTTTCCGCCTAGTAGAGAAGACTAAAGCTAGCACAGACAAAAGGGGAAACCTTTAGTTATCAGTATCTTTGATGCTACTGTGTACGGTTACTTAGCAAGCTAATTAGAAATTTTAAACAACCGCCATGTTTCAAGAATGCCAGTGGTCACGTGACTTGTATATGTTCTGGGATTGGACAATACAAACCGCAGTGCTGTGTGGGATGAGTAGTTTGTTTGCCCCCTAATTCTGGTATGTACACGGTCTTGTACACAACTTTTTTTTCTTTCATAAAACAGAGTGCTTTTTAATTAAAGCGATTTGTATATTTTAATATATGATTCACCCCGTGTGTGTGTGTGTGTGTGTGTGTGTGTGTTTATGTTGAAAAGGTAAAAAAAAAATAAAAAATAATATATAGATATTTTTTTTAAAAACCTATTCAACATTTGGAACCACAGTAACGAGCATGTTGTTGAAATTGGTATGTGGCATGTCAGTTCTGGAAATACGGTATAACCACGGGAAGAGGTGCGTGGCCCGTTGGAGTCCTGTTTCTCTGTTTAAAATGGGCCTAAACTTTAAAACTGGCAGAGATCCCCCTCTGGAACTGTGACATTCCCCTAGAGTATATTATATTCAACAATATATACAAACATTTGCCAAATCTACATTGTTTTATTTTCAATATTCATGTTTCTTTTTTATATGCACAAATAAATGTAAGAAAATTGTTATTCAAGTTAAAATACTACTCATATCACAGAGAAAGTGGTAAAGCTTCATATGACACCAATGTTTACTTTGTAGCACCTACGGATTAAACATTATGGAGTCTTAAAGGAGGCAACAATGTCATAAATATGCCATGTCTTTTTTTTCCTGGTTTCATGAAGAATCACTCTTATAGACTTCACAGACCATTGAATGTTTTTTACAGTCAAGTCTGTAGCTTTTCATCATTCTCTCCTCTGACTTCCCTTATCTCTCTGCATGTTATAGAAACAGACCCAGGAAATGCCTGTTGGAAGATTTTAAGTGGTTCTGACCCCCATATATAGTTGTGTGTGTGTGTGTGTGTGTGTGTGTGTGCGTGTTAGGAGGAGGTTATTAGGGAATAGGGAGGGTAAGTGTGTTAGCTGCGTCTCCGAGAGCCAAAAACAACTGCAAAGTATTTGAACCATTCTGACAAATGAATGGATAGGAAACACTCAATGTCTTTCATGCTGAGAGGAAGCAGGCCGCTGCCAGCAGTGTGTGTGCTTGTGTGTGTGCAGCCTAGTAATGTGAGCTAAGATTACGTCCTTAATGTCACATTCTCATGCGTCAGTGGCAAAATCATAAGGACCACTCATAATACTTCATGATTAGATTACATATGTTTGGATTGTAGGACCTGCAGCTTTCTGTTGGAATTACTTTACAAAGGGAGAAAATAAAACATGTGCACACACACACACACACACACACACAGGCACACAAGCCTCAGGCACAGACCGACGTAGAAATGCTGAACACAGAACATTGAGCGAGTCATGTTGATTTGACTGGAGCAAGCTATTAACCAGATATACCCAGGGGTCGTGTCTATCCGTTGTCAGACATCATGCACACACAATTCAGGAGACTGAGAGATTTGAAGAAATATGTTAAGTAGACACACACACACACTTACTGCTTGATACATACTGCTGATGAAAGTGTGGTTAGTCATGCCATTCAAGTTATGTCTTGGGGGCATACTGTACACCAGTGACTGGTTTCAGTGGATCCTCTTCAGGTTCAGAAACAAAACCTGTGTCTCAAATGCTACCCTATTACCTTTGGTGCACTACTGTGGCCACTTACCACCCCTAATGTGTCCCAGGTCAAAGGTAGTGTATTATCTAGGACTAGGTTATAGGGTGTCATTTAGGGCAGTGTTTCCCAACTCCGGTCCTCGAGTTACCCCCAACGGCACAGATTCTTCATTTGAAGACACCATATTTCATGATCTGGGTATCTGAGATACAGTGCTTTCAGAGGGTATTCACAACCCTTGACCTTTTGGCATTTTGTTGTTGGAAGTTGGAATTAAAATTGTTGACAAAAAAATATGACAATTAAATCAATCTAAAGAAAATACTGTGGAAGAACAAATAAGTGGAAGAACAATTCTAACATTTGTAAAAAAAAATATATAAAAAAATAATGTCAAATACAACACTAATATTTCTCGATTCCACACCTGGATTTGCCCATTATTATTTTCAAAATTCTTCAAGCTCTGTCAAATTGGTTGTTTATCATTGCCAGACAACCACTTTCAGATATTGCCATAGATTTTCAAACAGATTTTATTGAAAACTGTAACTCGGCCTCTCAGGAACATTCACCCTCTTCTTGGTAAGCAACTCCAGTGTTGATTTGGCTTTATGTTTTAGGTTATTGTCCAGCTGAAGGGTGAATTAATTTCCCAGTGTCTGGTGGAAAGCAGACTGAACCAGGTTTTCCTCCAGGATTTTTCCTGTGCTTAGCTCCATTCCATTTCCTTTTTTGTTTGTTTTTATCCTGAAAAACTCCCCAACGATTACAAGCATACACATAACATGATGCAGCCACCACTATGATTGAAAATATGGAGGTACTCAATAAATATGGTGGTACTCTGCAATATGTAGTATTGGTTTTGCCCCAAACAACACTTTTTTTATTCAGAACAAAAAGTTAATTGCTTTGCCACATTTTTTGCAGTATTACTTTCGGGCCTTGTTGCAAACAGGATGCGTGTTTTGGAATATTGATTTATTCTGTACAGGATTTCTTATTTTCACTCTGTCATTTAGGTTAGTATTGTACATTAGTATAGTATAGTTAGTATAGTATAGTAAATACAATGTTTTTGATCCATCCTCAGTTATCTCTTATCACAGCCATTAAACGCAAACTGTTTTAAAATCACCATTGACCTCGTTGTGGTTTCCTTCCTCTCTGGCAACTGAGTTAGGAAGGACGCCTTTATCTTTGTAGTGACTGAGTGTATAGATATTCAATAGGTTCGCCTTTGCAAGACATTATTTAGGCTTGCCATAACAAAGGGGTTTAGTACTATTGACGTCTTGAGTCAATAGTATTTCACCCATTTTGTTATGGAAAGCCTCAAGTTCATGAGTAAACATTTGCATAGTTACTTAAGCTTTTATTTTTTTAATGAATTTGTAATAATGTCAAACAATTCCACTTTGACATTATTGTATGTCACATTCTCAGTGTATGCCTGTGACGACAAATCTCAATTTAAAATTCAGGCTGTACCCCAACAATGTGGAAAAAGTCAAGGGGAGTGACGAATACTTTCTGAAGGCACTGTATGTGGGGCACTGCCTCAGAGGAAAAACTCCCCAAATCAACTGTGAGTTAATGTTGTTTCTCTCTCTCGGTCTACCTCTCCCCTCCCCTGTCTCTCTCTCTCTCTGTCTCCCACGCTCTTTCTGTCTCTTTAGGCGTGAAACCCTCCTGAGATGTTCTCAGTGTAAGGTAGCGCGGTATTGTGACGTCACCTGCCAGGTAAGCAGCCCAACTAGAAGTTCTCTCATTTTGTCCATTGCTGTTTCCACTCATTCAAGTACCTAAAGAAAGGGAAGATAACCATATTGTAGGGGAACAATAGACCTAGGGATGTGTGTGTGTGTGCAGTGTAACATCTGAGACTGACCTAATTCCTACATCAGCACATGATGTCACCTAATGAAATGAATGACACAATGCTGTCCACTGCTGCTCCCCATATAAACTGGTTTCCATTACACAACAGGTGTGCGTTTGTGACAAATGTGTGTGTGCTCATCTATCTCATCCTTCTGGGCAGTGTTTCCCCTAGAGTATTTCCAGGCATGGTGCAAAGCAACATCCAGCCCCTGTTGCACCAAAATTGAAATCAACAGAAGTCTTGTATAGTGCAAACACTGCTTCTGTGTAAATTAGAATCGGACATGCACAGATCTCAAGCCAACACGATATATTCACCTTTTAGCCATCTTTCTTTCACATCGACGCTAACCTTTACATTTAAGGTCACTTTATTGGTCAATTGCACACAAGGTCCTATCGAAATTTGACTTGTGCTTTTAATCCCCCCAACTGTGACCTTATACTGATAGGGTAACCCCTAACCCTAGTGTAGCCTCCTCCGCTCCTCTCTGATATGACACGTCACCATTCACCTCTGATTTCCAGCTAACAAACGCCTCTGACTTCCCAACCCACTCACTCGCACACGCATGCACGCACACAGCCATACACACATGCACACTATGCACATCTGCCTGTGTGTGTTTGTAAAGTGCACACAATTTTTCCCCTCTCTTCCACTTCACGTTGCCTTAACTTTTATTTTCAAGAATTCATTCCCTTCAGTTTTTTTTCCAATTCTCTCGACGCCTTTTCAGTTTGTACTGGTCCTATTCCTATATCTTTTCTACCCATATGAATACAAATCAAATATTTTTTAAATGATGTGTTTTCTCTCCAGAAACAGGCATGGTCGGACCATAAGAGGGAGTGTAAATGTCTCCGCAGCCTCCATCCCAGAATCCCCACTGACTCTGTCCGTCTGGCAGCCAGGATCATCTTTAGATTGGTACGCCTCCCCTGACTCGCTCAACGATTGGTTCAATGTTCTGAATTGTCTGGTCAATCCGTTTTTCAATCCAGTCATTTCAGGAAGTGATTTGAAACTCATTTCAGAAGTTGAAAAATCCTCACAGAAAATGAAGATGGAATTGAGCCCAACCCTTTACTAGGGTTAACAGACCTGGATGAGAAAGGTTGTTTCGTTTTTAGACGGTTCTCGTGATAAATAATTGATCTCGTCTAGTTTTACACTTCTTCGTCTTTTATCCATTTTCCTCTTTGTTTTTCCACCATTTCTACTTCCTACATCTCTCTCCCTCCTCCCCCTCTCTCTCCCTCTTCTCTTCCTTTAGTTGAGTCCATCGCAGACTTCTCCAGGGCTGTGTTCTTTAGAGGAGCATGAGTCACGTAAGTCTCTCCCACCTCCCCTACAAAAGTGACATTCAATACTTGTTTTGCCTTTCTCTTCTAACAAAACAACAAAAATACTTATGGAAAGATACAGAGTCAATCACAATATCCTCCAAACACAAACATCAACTCAGACAGCAGGAGAAGTCCTTTCTAGCCTGGCATGGCCGTGCATCTGCAGGTGGTGTTTACATGTTGTCCCCAGGTCTCAGATTAAGTACACAACGTCAGCTACAGGACCAGGTGTTGGTTAGACGTGACAGACAAAGTGGGGACAGTATTAGACACAGGGACATTGTCAGACATATTGGGGACATCATACCTAGTTGAGACGGTACCAGACACCGTTTCAGACATAGTTTGGTCAGTGAAAGACATAATGGGGACATTAGATATGATAAGGACAGTGTCAGACATAATGGGGATATTAGACAAGATATTTATATCTGTCTGGCTAAAACCTGTGGCTCTCTTCCAGTCTCTTAGTCTAGCTAGCAGCTTCCCACAACATGGGAATATAACCAGAGCATCACTCCTCATGAAATGTACAGGAAGCGGTCAACAAGGCAGCTCAGATGTGACCAAAGCATTCTTCTCATTATAACGGTGATCATGAAGTCTCTGTTTTGACTATGTTGGTCGACTAACATGCAGATACTGTATATGGTAGAAACAGTATGGTGTCGGTGACCGTAACCAGTATTAATGGACCCAGGTTATTTCACTTGTAATTATCAGAAACTAAGATGGCGGCAGAGAGACCCCTCCAAGTACCTACTGTGGAAACCACTAGGAAGGGAAAGGGAAGGAAAATAATAGGCACCACCACTAGATTATGGTTTTTTGAAGATTTTTCTTTTCATTTTGTTCCCCCACAATTTATTTAACCAGGGGAAACCCATTGAGATCAGGGTCTCATTTTACAAGGGTGCCCTAGGAACAATACATCAACATGGTCAGTCTCAATACAACACTGTACATTTACAATTACACATTAGAACAAATGCAATTCGAAAGCAGCAGATACAATTACACATCCGTCAACACAAGTGCAGTTACAGTGCATTCGGAAGGTATTCAGACCCCTTCTCTTTTTCCACATTTAGTTTCGTTACAGCCTTATTCTAAAATGTATGTGGTTTTCCTCATCAATCTACACACAATAGCCCATCAATATCCCATAATGACAAAGCGAAAACAGGTTTTTAGAAATGTTTGCAAATGTATTACAAATACAAACAGAAATACCTTATTTACGTAAGTATTCAGACCCTTTGCGATGAGACTCGAAAATGAGCTCTAGTGCTTACAGTGCATGTCAGAGCAAAAACCAAGCGAGGAGGTCGAAGGAATTGTCTGTAGAGCTCCGAAACAGGATTGTGTCGAGGCACAGATCTGGGGAAGGGTACAAAACATTTCTGCAGCATTGAAGGTCCCCAAGAACACAGTGGCCTCCTCCATCATTCTTAAATGGAAGAAGTTTGGAACCACCAAGACTCTTCCTGAGCTGGCCGCCCGGCCAAACTACCAATCGGGGGAGAGGGCCTTGGTCAGGGAGGTGACAACCATCTCTGCAGCACTCCACCAATCAGGCCTTTATGGTAGAGTGGACAGACGGAAGCCACTCCTCAGTAAAAGGCACATGACAGCCCGCTTGGAGTTTGCCAAAAGGCACCTAAAGGAACCAGTACATGAGAAACGATATTGTCTGGTCTGATGAAACCAAGATTGAACTCGTTGGCCTGAATGCCAAGCGTCATGTCTGGAGGAAACCTGGCACCATCCCTACGGTGAAGCATGGTGGTGGCAGCATCATGCTGTGGGGATGATTTTCAGCGGCAGGGACTGGGAGACTACAGGACAACAACCTGTTGACAACAACAGGACAACAACCCTAAGCACACAGCCAGACTTGAACTCGATCGAACATCTCTGGAGAGACCTGAAAATGGCTGTGCAGCAATGCTCCCCATCCAACCTGACAGAGCTTGAGAGGAACTGCAGAGAAGAATGGGAGAAACACCCACCAAATACAGGTGTGCCGAGCTTGTAGCGTCATACCCAAGAAGACTCGAGGCCGTAATCGCTGCCAAAGGTGCTTCAACAAAGTACAGAGTAAAGGGTCTGAATACTTATGTCAATGTGATATTTCAGTTTTGTATTTGTAATGCATTTCTACAAACCTGTTTTTGCTTTGACATTATGGTGTATTGTGTGCAGATTGATGAGTGAAAAAAAACAATTTAATCAGTTGTAGATGATATGGCTGTAATGTAACTAAATATGGAAAAAGTCAAGGGGTCTGATTACTTTCCGAAAGCACTTCAAGCATTTTCAGTAATGTCACGGTGACGGAGAGCACCCACGCAGCAATGGAGAGTCAGTTGGATTTCCTAATGGAGCGATTACTCTGGTACCACAGCGCTTTCATCACATATCGCTCCAGGGGGATGCACATCATCAAGAAAATGTTGACAAAGAATAAGAGAAAGAAATGTACGTAGAATGTTTGAGTAAATCCTAACGGTTGTCCCCTGGTTATGAAATGCACAGCCCTGATTGAAGACCCAGATGAGATCTGAGATGAGAAGATGGATGACAAATATAACAGGAGCCACGTTAGTAGCTCCGACGTAACAGAGTATAGCTAGCCACATAGATAGCAGGCAGAGCAACACAGTACAATATGAAATCAATGGTCGCTTCGAAAACTCTTTGAGTGACTATTCATGTTCAGGAGATCTTAAGTATTCCAGGTTTTTTCCCCAGCACAGAATACCATATCTGAGGAGTCATTGGGTATGACGTATGCTCCATTTCTATTTTAGAGTACAAGTTTGTGAGAAGTTCTGAGTGTCATTTGTGTTGTGCATCTTGTCTTCTATATAGAATCTCATGTGATATCCATAGCTGAAGTACATTTCATATAGGCCTGATTTTATGTGTGTTCTGTGTATTAAACTGTGATCAACGAACTGCAGCTCGTCAGTTTTGGGTTGTTGATCGTCTCATGTGTATATCATATATTCTTTGTGTATTTTATGTTTTCAAGTGTTCCAAAATATATGAGCGTTCAATTGTTTTATCCCAGACTGTAGAGTTTACAGTAGACTGGTGAGCCACGTATATTCATTTACCCACCACAAACAACACAGTAGCAGGGACTTAAACGTCACTGAACAGAAACCTGTTAGACCGGTGTTTCCCAACTCTGCTCCTTGAGAACCCCCAACAGCACTCATTTTTGTTGTAGCCTCTGACAAACTCACCTGATTCAACTCATTGAGGGCTTGATGATTAATGTACAAGTTGAATCAGGTGTGCTTGTCTGGGGGCTACAATAAAAATGTGTGATGTTGGGGGGTACTGGGGGTACTGGAGGTACTGGAGTTGGACCATAGAGAATAGTCAACAGACATTTTGATCGTTTCTGATGTGGGGATTGATTGTATTTATTTGACATTACTTCATTCTTTTCATGATAATGAGGCCCGCATAAGTATAAACATTTTGTAATATACTTCAACACATCACTATAGCACGGAATATTGATCTGCCCAATACATTGATCTTTTCTTGATATACTGTTGACACCATTCTGAATCAGGTCATATTTATTTCTGTAAATCAAGTGTCATTTGTAGTAGTTACTTATAGGATAGCCAATGTTGTGCGCACCTCTCTTTGTCTGTGTGGATCGTTACCGGTCTTCCTCTCAGCAACAAATATAGCGTAGATTTCTTTTTTTTTCTTCATACTTACATGTTGATTACTTAGCAGGAAATATGAATAATGCGAAAACAAAGACCGGCCGTGTCACTGTGCTCGTGAGGCTCCACTGACCGCTCTTTCTCCTATACAGACCTGTGTGATATGGGAGAGGAGAGGAGGGAGGGTCTTTCTCAGCTGAGCTCCATGCTCCAGCTCTACATCCAACAGGAAGTCCCCAACATCATGCAGGAACTACCTGCTGTGGACCCCCTCAGCCTGCTGGCCAAGGTAGATCACTGCAGCTGTGTGTTTGTGTGTGGCTTGCATGCATGCGAGACAGACAGACATAGAACGATGTGTTGTCCCAATGATGTGAAACAAGATGGAGTAGTGAAGAGGCAGGGCCCACACTATAGTACCCAGTCTCTCTCACTGCAGCCTGTTTCTCTGCGCTGTTGGTGGGCTGGTCATACCTTCACATATGTCTAAAAGATTCCCAGCAGGCCTGATGTGTAAATGGTGTGTGTTTGTAGACAGTAAAAGTGTGTTGTTCCTGGTATTCCTGATGATCTCAATGTGTTTCTCAGCATGAAACCGGACCTCACTCCTCCCAGGTCTTCAACCTGCAGCTGCTTTCCACTCATGTACTTCTCTAGGCTGTTTCTGTCTCTTAATCAGGTGTGTGTGTCGCATGAGTATACGTTTGTGTGTGAGATGAACTGTTGTAAAAAGTAACAGCTGTTTTACATTACATGGCTAGCTAGCCTCCTGGGCCCATCTCTGTCTTTATAAACCATCTCACACCAAGACCTGGTTCTGATAACCATCACTGTTCAAATAGCAAACATAAACACGTGTGTGTGTGTGCGTCACTCGTGTGTCAGAGAGAGACAGATGCTCTCTAAAGTGAATCCTTCTGTGGAACTCCACATCTACATAATGCAAATCAGTCCAAGTCCAGATTTCCTGGACAGAGAAGGTGAGTTAAGGGGAGAGAGGAAGGGGGTGGGGTGGACAGACGGGGATGGACCGACGGACAATGAGACCGTCAGACTGCTGGACTGACAGACAGACAGGCAGACAAAAATAGCTGAATGACATTTTTAATATCAGACAGGATTCACACTGCCCCTGGGATAACACACATACACACCAACACACACACCTAGCTAGTCCCTTGGAAAGAAGGGCTCTCTTTAGTGATGAATGGGATGTGTTTCACTTTAATAAAAAAAAATGTGTCATGTGAATTGAGGCTGTTCTGAGAGCAAAAGGGGGTAAAAAACGCTATTAGGAAGGACAGTTTATTAGGTACATCTAGAACTGGGTCAGAACCCCTTTTGCCTCCAGAACAGACTGAATTATTTGGTGCATGGAAACATTGCTCAATTGGTATCAAGGAGTCTAACGAGCAACAGGAAACCATTCCCCACTGCCACCAGCCTGTACTGTTGAGACCAGGCAGGATGGGGCCATGGGCCCAAATCCTGATTCTGCCATCAGCATGACCCAACTGGAATCGGGATTCGTCGGAGCAGGCAATGTTTTTCCACTCCTCAATTGTCCAGTGTTGGTGATTATGTGCCCACTGGAGCTGCTTCTTGTGTTTAGCTGATAGGAGTGGAACCCGGTGTGGTCGTCTGCTGCAATAGCCCGTCCGCGGGCACGAGTTGTGTGTTCCGAGATAACGTTCTGCGCACCACTGTTTTTATTGCGTCGTTATTTTCCTGTTTGTGGCCCGCCTATTAGATTGCACGATTCTTGCCATTCTCCTTTTTTACCTCTCATCAATGAGCTGTTTTCGCCCACAGGACTGCTGCTGACTGGATGTTTTTTGTTTGTCGCACCATTCTCGGTAAACCATAGATACTGTCGTGCTTGAAAAGCCTAGGAGACCTGCCGTTTCTGAGATATTGGAACCAGCGCGCATGGCACCGACTATCATACCACGCTCAAAGCCGCTTAGGTCACTCATTTTGCCAATTCTATCGTTGAATCGAACAGTAACTGAATGCCTTGATGCCTGTCAGCCTGCTTTAACCATTTTCATTAACGGGGTGGTGTACCTAATAAACAGTCCACTAAGTATGATTAAAAAATAGAATATTACTAACACAGTAATTTGATTAATAAAATGTTTAATCAATCGTCTTCCTCAAATGGTCCGGAGAATGAAGGAAATTATGATGCACTCTTTGCGAGAGGGAGGGAATCTGATTTGATTGGTCCTCAACTCAAGGCTCAGACTCTTATTTTTAGGATAAAGTGAAGTTAGCCTGCCCCAGAGCAGGTTACATTCGAAGGATTCGTTACCATAGAAATTTACCTGGTGTCGTGACTTTACATTCATTAATTATTTAATCCACTAACGATGTTTAATTGTTATCCAATTGAAATTAATCATGTAACACTTAACTCATTAGGATTTGGGGCACCACGGAAGAGGTTGTTTTAAAGAGTCACCATCTGAATTAAACTCTAAGGTCTATTACATCGATAAACAGTCATCCTATAAATCTTATCATATCCTCATTCTGACAGTCATAGCCACATGCATCTGCAAAAACCACAGCATGATTTAGTACTGCACCAATTGGTTTTAATTATTTATTTACTAGCTAACTAAATAATAACACAGAATAAACATACAACCTTTACATGAGACAAAGGTCCCTAGCGGACTGACACTATGGCATTTTACCCAACGACATGGGGATTGAGAAAGGGACACGTATCGGGGATACATTCTGTAACTATTTTCACAATCATATAGTTTGCACACGAACCGCTGCCCATTGGAAATAAGAAATCATAAATGTATTTACGTGTGGGTGCTCTTGTCCGTTGTGTAGTCCTGAACAGAACTACAGAGTTCACTCTTCCATTCGCTCCTGAAGCTGCTTATTTGAAGATAAGCCAGTCGTGATGATGGTTCCAGTGCGGTGAGGAGAGTAGTGTACTGCGATGGTTTGAGACTCGTAGTAGGATGGGATGGTTTGAAGAGTTTGAGGTACCAGCGATTGTCTGAGAGGGGAGTTTTACGCCTCTTCCTCCTCGTGTTGATAGTCAGGATTTAGACCACGTCTTTCCTGTTCTAAAGAAAGGTGAGTTTATTTCTTCACCTCATGTTGAGGTTCAAAGTTCCAACCATTTCAGACATGTAGCTATTGCGGCACACTTTTCTGGTCTAAAGTTAATTTCGTTACCAAGGCTTTTTATGCACACTGGCCAAAGAGGACGTCTCCTTCCGTCTAACACGTTTTCTGACCTCACTCGGGGCGTGGCAACTTAATGTGCAAAGGATATGATTGGAAGTTCTCTTATGACTCCTAAAATCACATTAATATCATAACAAAAATTTTTCAGCATTTTTTCATATCCTATGCACAACGCATTGGATGGAAACTTGACAGGTAAAGGGGGTATCCTTTTCAATTTAGTATTTTGTCCATACAGTTTTTAATGACATCACAAAATTTAAAAACAATGTGACATCAGATTTCTATAACTCCCCACTGACCATTCAGGACATTCTTTGTTAGAATTATTGTTCCATTATCTACTTTTTTGGACATTATAGCTTTGGGTGGGCAAAAGTCTGGAGACAAGACATTCCTTTAGGCAATATCGGAGCGTAGAGCAAGAGTCCTCTCCTGCTTAATTACGACCGGGTGAGGTGTCAAAATCCACACACCAGGTCTCTCCTCCCCTCTGCGGGTGAGAGAAGGTCTGGTTACTGTCAGCCATTGCCAAACTGATCTGACCCAATGTGATCCTCACAAGACAGCCATGACACTGGCTAAAAGGTGATCCACTTTTGTGTCAACGGGTATTCCGAGTTGAACTCAGAATTTACCAAAGCTAGCTCGTCAAACTCCTCTATCCCGTGTCGTAATACGCCCCTCTGATTTGTATGTTTTTGTACACAGTTAGTGTGTTGTTCCTGGTATTCCTGATGATCTCGTTGTGTTTCTCAGCATGAAACCGGAACTCACTCCTCCCAGGTCTTCAACTTGCAGCTGCTCTCCACTCATGTACTTCTCTAGTCAGGTGTGTGTGTGTGTGTGTGTGTGTTGTGTGTGTGTGTGTGTTTTTTTGTTGTGTGTGTGAGTGAGCGCATTTAAATGAATGTCTTGTTTAAATTCTTTATTTACAGTTGCGTGATTTGTTAGAATTTTGTGTGTTATCCCAGACTAGAATTGGAACCAGAGAGGAGGTTAGTTAAGGTGATGGTCTTGTCAGGGACGCACAAACAACTGTTGTGTGAATGTACATTTGTGTGTGTGTGTGTGAGAGAGATGAACTGTTATAAAAAGCAACAGCTGTTTTACATTACATGGCTAGCTAGCCTCCTGGGCCCATCTCTGTCTTTATAAACCATCTCACACCAAGACCTGGTTCTGATAACCATCACTGTTCAAATAGCAAACATAAACTGTGTGTGTCAGAGAGAGACAAAGACGCTCTCTACAGTGAGTCCTTCTGTGGAACTCCACATCCTATAGTACATAATGCAAAAGGGAGAGCGGTACAGACCGACAGGCGGACAGAACTGGTCTGATTAGGCTGAGGCGTCATGGAAGGAAGGTATAATCTCCATTACAAATGAGTGAGTGGGCTGTTTCTCCACTTAGTGTAGTCTCTTCCCCGAACGAATAGTTCAATATCAAACAGGATTCACACCGGCCCTGGGATAACACATGCACACACTCTGGGATAAGTGGGTGTTTTGTGTGTGTTTTCACTATTATTGTATTTATTTATTCGTTATTAAGTCAAAATTATCCTCGGCCTTGACTGGTGTGGAGGAGGAATTCCCAATTAGTGTGGGATAGAAAAAGTGTCTGTGGAGATGAGAACTGGAAAACCCTGATTTTTAAACAGGAATGCTCCGATGGGACCTCTAACATTCCGAGGGAGGAAAAGAGCGATGGAGAGAGGAGTATCGATTCGTTTAATTAAAGTTGCGGAGCGAGGGTTGGTTGTCACCCTGGAGAAAGGGAGCGGGAGAGAAGGAGATTGTATGTGTGAGAGAGTTATTGAAACAGAATACTCCTCATGCATTCATGAGCACAGATAGAATATATTCTTCTGTAAGGTTCTGTTACTGTTGGAATCTTTCAGCTCTTGTTTGACTTGCTTGGTTTCTTTTAGTTTCTGAAGAATAACTGAGTAAATTACCCTATGCAATGGGGTGCTGACTGGATGAACATACAGCTCAGACTTATTTTGGTTTTGGTCAATAACTGATATCTCATACTTGGCGAGGGTGAACCAGAGATGGATGGAGAGAGCGATGAAGTGGCAGACAGAAAATGACAGGTCTGTATCCATCTACCCCGGGAGTAAAAGAGAGCTGGAGAGTCGGGGAGAGAGACCACCCACTCAGATGTGTGTGTGTGTGTATGTGCGCGTGGTGTCTGGCCTTTTGCACTTTGCCCTTTGAACATACGTGTGACATATGTTGGCATCAGGTCTGAGACACTCCTCCTCATCACTCACTCCCTTTCACTTTTCCCTCCTTTCATCTCTCTCTTCCCCCAGGCTGAATATTGCTTTTGGTCATTCAATAATAATATTGTGTGTGGGTGTGGCTGCCTGAGGGAGGGCCAGTGCAGACACACTCATAATTACCCTTGAGGTCATTGAGGTCAATGGCCATACGGCAGACCACCAAAATCATATACTGGTATAGACACATAGCACACACAGTATTCCTGATAATCCCATTATGGGAACGTGGAGTTGACAGTGGGAGAGAACCACAGCACCTGGGAATGATGGCTGTTGGATGGAATACTACACTGTTTCAGCTCCATGGAATTACCACTAATTCTCATAGTTTATTATGGTTTGTCCAGTATTCCATGGCAGTGTTTCTTAACCTTTTTTTTATTCCAGGGACTGCCATGGTCTTTTCTGGGCAAGGAACAGGCAAGCTATGGCCCTTCCTCCTTGGGTTTATATTACATCTAACACTATAGATCCAATTAAACGAGTGTCAGGCTTCTGACTATCTCAGGGACCGCTCAGCATTATCCTAGGGACCGGTAGTGGCCCCGGACCGCAGGCTGAGCAACACTGCTCCCTGGCCTCCCTGTCAATTGATCCCAGGTGCTAGGTAGCACCTCGGTATAGGGAGGGAAACTTCACCTGATAGTAGCTGAATGTAACATGAATGCAATACACCATCATATTATTATGTAGTTGTAGCCAATGCTAGGCTTATGACCATGATAATTCACTGATATTAAATCCTCTCTATGAAGAGACACTGAAAACGTTCAAGAGAGCTGAGGGCCGTAGGTAGTAGTTTGCACATACACACACACACACACACACACACACATCGGGACCAAGGCGATGTGCATTGTTCCACAGTGACTTCCTGTGGGAGAGGAAATTATGCACCTCCGCTGTCCCATCAACCTCTCCTTCTCGCCCCACTGACCTAGCGCGCGCACGCACACACACACACACACACACACAAATCTATGTAGGAATGAATTAAGACTATATACGTATATGAATGAGCAATGTCAGAGCGGAACGGACTAAGATTACTGGAGAAGTATAGAGAACAGTATATACATATGAGATGAGTAATGCCAGATATGTAAACATTTTTAAGTGACTAAGATAACGTAGAATAGTATAGAATACAGTATTAACATATGAGATGAGTAATGCCAGATGTAAACATTATTAAGTGACTAAGATAACGTAGAATAGTATAGAATACAGTATATACATATGAGCTGAGTAATGCCAGATGTAAACATTATTAAAGTGACTAGTGTTCCATTCCTTAAAGTGTCCAGTGATTTCTAGTCTATACCTATAGGCAGCAACCTCTAATGTGCTAGTGATGGCTGTTTAACAGTCTGATGGCCTTGAGATAGAAGCTGTTTTTCAGTCTCTCGGTCCCAGCATTGATGCACCTGTACTGACCTCGCCTTCTGGATGATAGCGGGGTGAACAGGCAATGGCTTGGGTGGTTGATGTCCTTGATGATCTTTTTGGCCTTTCTGTGACTTTGGGTGCTGTAGGTGTCCAGGAGGGCGGGTAGTTTGCCCCCGGTAATGCGTTGGGCAGACTGCACCACCCTCTGGAGACCCCTGCGGTTGCGTGCGGTGCAGTTGCCATACCAGGCCGTGATACAGCCCGACGGGATGCTTTTAATTGTGCATCTGTAAAAATCTGTGAGGGTTTTAGGTGACAAGCCACATTTCTTTAGCCTCCTGAGGTTGAAGAGGCATGACATCAGTGTTACGGTGACCTTGTACTAGTAACCTATATCTCTGTGGTTTCACATGTATTGTAATGCAGCCTGCCATTCTCTATGCCACTAACAGGGGGCACTGTGTTCTCAGGTATGAGCCCACTCTCTTGTTTTAACTCTCTTCTCTCTCTCCCCCCATTTGTCTCTTTTTCTCTCTCTCCTGCTGGAATGGGTAGAGTAGATGAATAATGCATAGGTGGATGGGGCAAGAGGGAAGGAGGGCTAAGAAAACATGTTTTAAAGATATGATTAGGTACCATGTTTTTGGAATGTTCCGTGTATAGGCACTTTATATGAGCTGAAGGTGTGTGTGTGTGTGGGTGGGTGGTAGAAGGCTCTGGTGAAAGGCTAGTGGGTTTTAGCTGTAAAATGCCCCATTTAAGATTCCACTCAGTTGCAGAGAGCCTTATTTGGTGTGTTTGTGTGTGTGAGCACTAGTTAATCATTCTTCATCTTAACAATACTACCTTCCCTTACCCATGTCCTACTGCCCATTTAAAATTAAGCCTCATCATTGTAATGTTCAGTGCCTTGCAAAAGTATTCATCCCCCTTGGCGTCCTATTTTGTTGCTTTACAACCTGCAATTTGAATGGATTTTTATTTGGATTTCATGTAATGGACATGCATAAAATAGTCCAAATTGGTGAAGTGAAATTTTTTAAAATACGTTTAAAAAAAGAAAAAAAAAAGAAAAAAAACAGAAAAGTGATACGTGCATATGCATTCACCCCCTTTGCTATGAAGCCCCTAAATAAGTTCTGGTGCCACCGCATACCTTCAGAAGTTACATAATTAGTTAGATTGCACACAGGTGGACTTTATTTAAGTGTCACATGATCTGTCAAATGATCTCAGTATACATACACCTGTTCTGAAAGGCCCCAGAGTCTGTAAGACCACTAAGCAAGGGGCACCATCAAGCAAGCGGCACCATGAAGACCAAGGAGCTCTCCAAACAGGTCAGGGACAAAGTTGTGGAGAAGTACAGATCAGGGTTGGGCTATACAAAAATATTCAAAACTTTTTTTGAAATCCGTTATTCAAACATTTAAAGAATATGGCACCACAACAAACCTGCCAAGAGAGGGCCACCCACCAAAACTCACGGACCAGGCACGGGGGGGCATTAATCAGAGACGACAAAGAGACCAAAGTTAACCCTGAAGGAGCTGCATCAAGGAAAATGCTATGTCTGGCGCAAACCCAACACCTCTCATCACCCCGAGAATACCCATCCCCACAGTGAAGCATGGTGGTGGCAGCATCATGCTGTGGGGATGTTTTTCATCGGCAGGGACTGAGAAACTGGTCAGAATGATGGATGGCGCTAAATACAGGGAAATTATTGAGGGAAACCTGTTTCAGTCTTCCAGAGATTTGAGACTGGGATGTAGGTTCACCTTCCAGCAGGACAATGACCCTAAGCATACTGCTAAAGCAACACTTGAGTGGTTTAAGGGGAAACATTTAAATGTCTTGGAATGGCACAGTCAAAGCCCAGACCTCAATCCAATTGAGAATCTGTGGTATAACTTAAAGATTGCAGTACACCAGCGGAACCCATCCAATTTGAAGGAGATGGAGCAGTTTTGCCTTGAAGAATGGGCAAAAATCCCAGTGGCTAGATGTGCCAAGCTTATAGAGACATACTCCAAGAGACTTGCAGCGTTAATTGCTGCAAAAGGTGACTCTACAAAGTATTGACTTTGGTTGAGTAGTTACGCATGCTGACGTTGGCCAGTCTGCGTGGCTGTATTTTAGAGGCCCCCATAATGGTGGTGTAGATAATTTTTTGTTTTGCCTTTTTAAGCAAATTTCCTGGAATTGTACAAATTTCTCCATGGAGCTGAGAGATTTATTAGCAGTTTTAATGCTAATTTACTGCAATTCTATACATTTTTCCATGGCTAATGGTGTTCTTTTGCTCAAACATAATAACAAAATCAAAACTGCTAAATTCAATATTTTGTGAATTTTCAATTCTCTGTGACTGTCTAGTTTTTATATTTGATTGATTGTTAGTTCTCACAGTTTAGTCAGTTAGGAAAGCTAAGGCTAGCTTTTTCAAACAGAATTTGCATCCTGTAGCACTAATTCCAGAAAGTTTTGGGACACTAAAGACCATGGAGAATAAAAGCACCACCTCCCAGCTGCCCACTGCACTGAGGCTAAGAAACACTATCACCACCAATAAACCTACGATAATCGATAATTAAAAAAATTATAAGGCTGACCATGCTTTCCACCTGGCTACCCTTACCCCGTCCAACAGCAAACTTGCCCCCCCCCCGGCTTCTCCTTCATTCATCCAAATCCAAAAAGCGGATGTTCTGAAAGAGCTGCGAAATCTGGATCCCTACAAATCAGATGGGCTAGACAATCTGGACCCTCTCTTTCTAAAAGTATCTGCTGAAATTGTTGCAACCCCTATTACTAGCCTGTTCAACCTCTATCGCCTGAGATCCCCAAAGATTGGAAAGCTGCCGCGGTCATCTCCCTCTTCAAAGGGGGAAACACTCTAGACCGTACCTTCTCCACTATGCAATCTGGTTTCCGAGCTGGTCATGGGTGCACCTCAGCCACGCTCAAGGTCCTAAACAATATCATAACCGCCATCGATGAAAGACTGTGGAGCTGTCTTCATCGACCTGGCCAATGCTTTCGACTCAATCACCACATTCTTATTGGCAGACTCAATAGCTTTGGTTTCTCAAATGACTGCCTCGCCTGGTTCACAAAATACTTCTCAGATCAAGTTCAGTGTGTTAAATCGGAGGGCCTGTTGTCTCTGGACCTCTGGCAGTCTCTATGTGGGTGCCACAGGGTTCAATTCTCGGACCGACTCTTTTCTCTGTATGTCAATGATGTCAGTCTTGCTGCTGATGATTCTCTGTTCCACCTCTACGCAGACGACACCATTCTGTATACTTCTGGCCCTTCTTTGGACACCTTGTTAAATAACCTCCAGACGAGCTTCAATGCTGTACAACACTCCTTCTGTGGCCTCCAACTGTTTTTAAATGTAGTAAAACTAAATGCATGCTTTTCATCCGACTGCTGCCCGCACCTGCCTGCCCGACTATCACTACTCTGGATGGTTCTGACTTAGAATATGTGGACAACTACAAATACCTAGGTGTCTGGTGAGACTGTAAACTCTCCTTCCAGACTCACATTAAGCATCTCCAATTCAAAATTTAATTTAGAATCGGCTTCCTATTTTGCAACAAAGCCTAATTCACTCATGCTGCCAAACATACCATCGTAAAACTGACTATCCTACCGATCCTTGACTTCGGCGATGTCATTTACAAAATAGCCTCCAACACTCTACTCAGCATACTGGAGTCAGTCTATCACAGTGCCATCCGTTTTGTCACCAAAGCCCCATATACTGCCCACCACTGCGGCCTGTATGCTCTCGTTGACTGGCCCTCACTACATATTCGTCGCCAAACCCACTGGCTCCAGGTCATCTATAAGTCTCTGCTAGGTAAAGCCCCGCCTTATCTCAACTCCCTGGGCACCGTAGCAACATCCACCCATAGCATACGCTCCAGCAGGTATATTTCACTGGTCATGCCCAAAGCCAATTCCTCCTTTGGCCGGTTTTCCTTCCAGTTCTCTGCTGCCAATGACTGGAACGAATTATCACTGAAGCTGGAGACTTATATCTCCCTCACTAACTTTAAGCATCAGCTGTCAGAGCAGCTTGCCGATCATTGCACCTGTAGACAGCACATCTGTAAATAGCCCACCCATCTACCTCATCCCCATATCGTTATTTATTTTTTGCTCCTTTCTCTACTTGCAGATTCATCTTCTGCACATCTATCACTCCAGTGTTAATGCTAAATTGTAATTATTTTGCCTCTATGGCCTATTTATTGCCTTACCTCCCTAATCTTGCTACATTTGCACACACTGTACATAGTTTTTTCTATTGTGTTATTGACTGTACGTTTGTTATGTGTAACTCTTTTGCTTTTGTCGCACTGCTTTCCTTTATATTGGCCAGGTCACAGTTGTAAATGAGAACTTGTTCTCAACTGGCAAAGTTTATAAAAAATATATGTGCACTATATATAAAAAAAGTATGGACACCCCTTCGAAGTTAGTAGATTTGTCTAGTTCAGCCATACCCTTTGCTGACAGTTGTATACAATTGTGCAGACAGCCATGCAATCTCCATAGACAAACATTGCCAGTAGAATGGGCTTACTGAAGAGCTCAGTGACATTTCCAACGAGGCAGATCGTCAAATGTATGCCCTGCTAGAGCTGCCCCGGTCAACTGTAAGGGCTATTATTGTGGAGTGGAAACGTCTGGATGTGACAATGGCTCAGCCACGCAGTGGTAGGCTACACAAACTAACAGAACGGGACCACTGAAGTGCTTAGAGGGTAAAACTCATCTGTCCTCTGTTGCATCACTCACTACCGAGTTCCTAACTTCCTCTGGAAGCAACGGCAGCACAAGAACTGTTTGTCGAGAGCTTCATGAAATGGGTTTCCATGGCTGAACAGCTGCAAACAAGAATAAGATCACCATGCACAATGGCAAGCGTCGGCTGGAGTGGTGTAAAGCTCGCCGCCATTGGACTCTGGAGCAGTTGAAACGTGTTCTCTGGAGTGATGAATCACACTTCACCATCCGTCAGTCCGACAGACGCATTTGGATTTGGCGGATGCCAGGAGAACGCTACCTGCCCGATTTGCATCATGGTAACTGTACATTTTGATGGAGGATGTCTGGGGCTGTTTTTCATGGTTTGGGTTAGGCCCCTTCGTTCCAGTGAAGGGAAATCTTAACGATCGAGCATACAGAGCATACAAAGCTCAATAATAAGCTAAAGACCCTGGGACTAGACATCTCCCTCTGCAACTGGATCCTGGACTGCCTGATGGCCCGCCCCCAGGTGGTAAGGGTAGGTAACAACACATCCGAAAACATTTGGCATGGGTCCTCAGGTCCTCAAAAGGTTCTACAGCTGCACCATCGAGAGCATCCTGACTAGTTGCATCACTGCCTGGTATGGCAGCAGCTGCTCGGCTTCTGACAAGTTTACTTTTGGCCAAGTAGTGAATGTCCTCTATCTTTTCTACACACTTCCTATCTGTTTTTAGTTGTTTAAGTTTACATTGATAGCGTTCTTCCATCCCGAAAAGTACAAATAAAACAATTGGGGACCTGGGCTTCCCCAAAAAACGTGTATGCAGTCCACCCAAGGATTTCAATGGCAGTGTGTGTGGGTGTGTGTCCAGGCAGATCGCTCAAGAAATGCGATGCCATTCCAGCCTGTTACCATCAAATAGGCTTGTGGTTTGCTAGGGTGTTGGGAGCAGGGATGGGTTGTGTTCGATCCCAGTGCTTAAAACACAATGTAACTCCAAGTCAATCACACTTCTGTGAAATCAAACTGTCCACTTAGGAAGCAACACTGATTAACAATAAATTTCACATGCTGTTGTGCAAATGGAATAGACAACAGGTGGAAATTATAGGCAATTAGCAAGACACCCCCAATAAAGGAGTGGTTCTGCAGGTGATAACCACAGACCACTTCTCAGTTCCTATGCTTCCTGGCTGATGTTTTGGTCACTTTTGAATGCTGGCGGTGCTTCCACTCTAGTGGTAGCATGAGACGGAGTCTACAACCCACACAAGTGGCTCAGGTAGTGCAGCTCATCCAGGATGGCACATCAATGCGAGCTGTGGCAAGAAGGCTTGCTGTGTCTGTCAGCGTAGTGTCCAGAGCATGGAGGCGCTACCAGGAGACAGGCCAGTACATCAGGAGACGTGGAGGAGGCCATAGGAGGGCAACAACCCAGCAGCAGGACCGCTACCTCTGCCTTTGTGCAAGGAGGAGCAGGAGGAGCACTGCCAGAGCCCTGCACAAAGACCTCCAGCAGGCCACAAATGTGCATGTGTCTGCTCAAACGGTCAAACAGACTCCATGAGGGTAGTATGAGTGCCCGACGTCCACAGGTTGGGGTTGTGCTTACAGCCCAACACCGTGCAGGACATTTGGCATTTGCCAGAGAACACCAAGATTGGCAAATTCGCCACTGGCGCCCTGTGCTCTTCACAGATGAAAGCAGGTTCACACTGAGCACATGTGACAAGAGTCTGGAGACGCCGTGGAGAACTTTCTGCTGCCTGCAACATCCTCCAGCATGACCGGTTTGGCGGTGGGTCAGTCATGGTGTGAGGTGGCATTTCTTTGGGGGGCCGCACAGCCCTCCATGTGCTCGCCAGAGGTAGCCTGACTACCAATAGTTACCGAGATGAGATCCTCAGACCCCTTGTGAGACCATATGCTGGTGCGGTTTGCCCTGGGTTCCTCATAATGCAAGACAATGCTAGACCTCAGTGTGTCAGCAGTTCCTGCAAGAGGAAGGCATTGATGCTATGGACTGGCCCGCCCGGTCCCCAGACCTGAATCCAATTGAGCACATCTGGGACATCATGTCTCGCTCCATCCACCGACGCCACGTTGCACCACAGACTGTCCAGGAGTTGGCGGATGCTTTAGTCCAGGTCTGGGAGGAGATCCCTCAGGAGACCATCCGCCACCTCATCAGGAGCATGCCCAGGCGTTGTAGGGAGGTCATACAGGCACGTGGAGGCCACACACTACTGAGCCTCATTTTGACTTGTTTTAAGGACATTACATCAAAGTTGGTTCAGCCTGTAGTGTGGTTTTCCACTTTAATTTTGAGTGTGACTCCATATCCAGACCTCCATGAGTTGATAAATTTGATTTCCATTGATCATTTTTGTGTGGTTTTGTTGTCAACTATGTAAAGAAAAAAGTATTTAATAAAAATATTTCATTCATTCAGATCTAGGATGTGTTATTTTAGTGTTCCCTTTATTTTTTTGAGCAGTGTATATATTTATTTTTTAACACTATCCCAAACCTTAACTGTTCAGAATTAATGCCTAAACTTTCGAATTGTGATGTTTATGGCCAAACGTCGGACTCTGAGGTGAGGCTGTGAGAGCGTGTTGGTGTGTCTGTGCTCTGCTGTGGTGCAATAAGCAGGGTCAGATTACATCTGGCCATGCTATGTTTTATTGCTTCCCCTTGAACTTCCCGTCAACATGCCTTATTGTTATGCTGCTTCACCTCCCCCTGGACTGGGAACCATTTTACACACCGACGCGCGCTCGCACAACGGTCGGCATGTAACCCAGTGAACGACATAGAGCCTCTCCTCCTATCTCCTGAACTCCCACTTTCTATATCTGTCGCTCTCTACTTCTATCACTCCCCCCCTTGCTCTTTCTCTCGCTCTTTCTCTTCCTCTCGCTATTGCTCTGTGTAAATATCTCTACCTCTCTCTCCCTCTCTGGAGGGATGGAGGCACAGATTTAGTGAGCGAGGGATGAGGGGGAGATACTGTGGAATAGAGGAGAGTAGAGAGGTATACAGACTCTTTCAGCACCATCCTTTTCCATATTATGTCTTTCCATATTATGTCCATCTCTGATCAGCTACACAGGAAAGGGATGAAAATAGCCCATATTAATATAGGTTGTCTTAGAAATAAGGTTCATGAAGTCAATAACTTGCTAACATTAATATATTAGCCATTTGAGACTCAATTCCTTTGATACGGCAGTAGCAATACAAGGATATAACATCTATAGAAGAGACAGAAATGCTTATGGGGAAGGTGTTGCTGTATATATTCAGAGCCATATCCCTGTAATGCTTAGAGAAGATCTCATGCCAAGTTGAAGTGTTGTGGTTGCAGGTTCAGCTGCCTCATCTAAAGCCTTTTCTTTTTGGGTGTTGCTATATACCAAGTGCTAACAGTCAGTATCTAAATAATGTATGTGAAATGCTTGATAGTGTATGTGATGTAACCAGAGAGGTCTACCTTCTTGGGGACCTGAATATTGACTGGCTTTCATCAAGCTGTCCTCTCAAGAGGAAGCTTCTCTCTGTAACCAGTGCCTGTAATTTTGTATTTTTAAAATTTATTTCACCTTTATTTAACCAGGTAGGCCAGTTGAGAACAAGTTCTCATTTACAACTGTGACTTGGCCAAGATAAAGGAAGGCAGTGCGACACAAACAACACAGAGTTACACATGGGATAAACAAACGTACAGTCAATAATACAGTAGAAAAATCTATATACAGTGTGTGCAAATGTAGCAAGATTAGGGAGGTAAGGCAATAAATAGGCCATAGTGGCGAAATAATTACAATTTAGCATTAACACTGGAGTGATAGATGTGCAGAAGATGAATCTGCAAGTAGAGAAAGGAGCAAAAAATAAATAACGATATGGGGATGAGGTAGATGGGTGGGCTATTTACAGATGTGCTGTCTACAGGTGCAATGATCGGCAAGCTGCTCTGACAGCTGATGCTTAAAGTTAGTGAGGGAGATATAAGTCTCCAGCTTCAGTGATAATTCGTTCCAGTCATTGGCAGCAGAGAACTGGAAGGAAAACCGGCCAAAGGAGGAATTGGCTTTGGGGATGACCAGTGAAATATACCTGCTGGAGCGCGTGCTGCTATGGTGACCAGTGAGCTGAGATAAGGCGGGGCTTTACCTAGCAGAGATTTCTAGATGACCTGGAGCCAGTGGGTTTGGCGACAAATATGAAGCGAGGGCCAGCCAACGAGAGCATACAGGTCGCAGTGGTGGGTAGTATATGGGGCTTTGGTAATCTGGTTCAGGTTATTAATCAACCTACCTGGGTGTTTACAAACACTACAGGAACAAGATGTATTGATGTATTCATCACATTTTTCTAACACTGAATAACTGTTCTTAAGATCTAGACCTGTTTAATTGGATGCAGTGATCTACAGTACCAGTCAAAAGTTTGGACACACCTCCTCATTCCAGGGTTTGTCTTTATTTTTTACTATTGTCTACATTTGTAAAATAATAGTGAAGACCTCAACTATGAAATAACACATGGAATCATGTAGTAACCAAAAAAGTGTTAAACAAATCAAAAATATATTTTATGTTTCAGTTCTTCAGAGTAGTCACTCTTTGCCTTGATGACAGCTTTGCATCATCTCTTGGCATTCTCTCAACCCTCTTCATGAGGTAGTCACCTGGAATGCATTTCAATTAACAGGTGTGCCATGTGAAATTAATTTTGTGGAATGTCTTTCCTCCTTAATGTGTTTGAGCCAATCAGTTGTGTTTTGACAAGGTAGGGGTGGTAAACAGAAGATAGCCATATTTGGTAAAAGACCAAGTCCATATTATGGCAAGAACAGCTCAAATAAGCAAAGAGAAACGACAGTCTATCATTACTTTAAGACATGAAGATCAGTCAATCCGGAGAATTTCAAGAACTTTGAAAGTTTCTTCAAGTGCAGTTGTAAAAACCATAAAGCGCCATGATGAAACTGGCTGTCATGAGGACCGCCACAGGAAAGGAAGACCCAGAGTTACCTCTGCTGCAGAGTATAAGTTCATTAGAGTTACCAGCCTCAGAAATTGCAGCCAAATAAATGCTTCACAGCATTCAAGTCACAGACACATCTCAACATCAACTGTTCACGGCGTGAATCAGGCCTTTATGGTTCAATTGCAAAAAAACTACTACTAAAGGAGAAGAGACTTGCTTGGGCCAAGGAACATGAGCAATGGACATTAGACCGGTGAAAATCAGTCCTTTGGTCTGATGAGATCAAATTTGAGATTTTTGGTACCAACCGGCGTGTCCTTGTAAAAGACAGAGTAGGTAAACTGATGATTTCCACTTGTGGTTCCCACCATGAAGCATGGAGGTGGTGGTGTGATGGTGTGGGGGTGCTTTGCTGGTGACACTGTCTGTGATTTATTTAGAATTCAAGGCACACTTAACCAGCATGGCTACCACAGCATTCTGCAGCGATACTCCATCCCATCTGGTTTGCGCTTAGTGGGACTATCATTTCAACAGGACAATGACTCAACACACCTCCAGGCTGTGTAATGGCTATTTGAACAAGAAGCAGAGTGATGGAGCGCTGCATCAGATGACCTTGCCGCCACAATCACCCGACCTCAACCCATTGAGATGGTTTGGGATGCAGCCAACAAGTGCTCAGTGTAACAGTATAATTTTAGACCGTCCCCTCGCCCATACCCGGGCGCGAACCAGGGACCTTCTGCACACATCAACAGTCACCCTCGAAGCATCGTTACCCATCGCTCCACAAAAGCCGCGGCCCTTGCAGAGCAAGGGGAACTACTACTTCAAGGTCTCAGAGCAAGTGACGTCACTGATTGAAACGCTATTTAGCGCCCACGCTAACTAAGCTAGCCGTTTCACATCCGTTACACTCACCCCCCTTTTGACCTTCCTCCTTTTTCCGCAGCAACCAGTAATCCGGGTCAACAGCATCAATGTAACAGTATAATTTTAAACCGTCCCCTCGCCCATACCCGGGCGCGAACTAGGGACCTTCTGCACACATCAACAGTCACCCTCGAAGCATCGTTACCCATCGCTCCACAAAAGCCGCGGCCCTTGCAGAGCAAGGGGAACTACTACTTCAAGGTCTCAGAGCAAGTGACGTCACTGATTGAAACGCTATTTAGCGCCCACGCTAACTAAGCTAGCCGTTTCACATCCGTTACATCAGCATATGAGGGAACTCCTTCAAGACTGTTGGAAAAGCTTTACAGGCGAAGCTGGTTGAGAGAATGCCAAGAGTGTGCAAAGCTGTCATCAAGGCAAATATATTTAGATTTGTTTAACACTTTTTTGTTACTACATGATTCCATATGAGAGGTGGAAAAATTATATATTGATCAATATTGACAATTGACAACTTAGATGGATAGCTTCTGAGGCTGGTAGCTGAGTTAATAGACACTCCTATCTGTCATACAGTGCCTTGTGAAAGTATTCGGCCCCCTTGAACTTTGCGACCTTTTGCCACATTTCAGGCTTCAAACATAAAGATGTAAAACTGTATTTTTTTGTGAAGAATGAACAACAAGTGGGACACAATCATGAAGTGGAACGACATTTATTGGATATTTCAAACTTTTTTAACAAATCAAAAACTGAAAAATTGGGCGTGCAAAATTATTCAGCCCCTTTACTTTCAGTGCAGCAAACTCTCTCCAGAAGTTCAGTGAGGATCTCTGAATGATCCAATGTTGACCTAAATGACTAATGATGATAAATACAATCCACCTGTGTGTAATCAAGTCTCCGTATAAATGCACCTGCACTGTGATAGTCTCAGAGGTCCGTTAAAAGCGCAGAGAGCATCATGAAGAACAAGGAACACACCAGGCAGGTCCGAGATACTGTTGTGAAGAAGTTTAAAGGCGGATTTGGATACAAAAAGATTTCCCAAGCTTTAAACATCCCAAGGAGCACTGTGCAAGCGATAATATTGAAATGGAAGGAGTATCAGACCACTGCAAATCTACCAAGACCTGGCCGTCCCTCTAAACATTCAGCTCATACAAGGAGAAGACTGATCAGAGATGCAGCCAAGAGGCCCATGATCACTCTGGATGAACTGCAGAGATCTACAGCTGAGGTGGGAGACTCTTTCCATAGGACAACAATCAGTCGTATATTGCACAAATCTGGCCTTTATGGAAGAGTGGCAAGAAGAAAGCCATTTCTTAAAGATATCCATAAAAAGTGTTGTTTAAAGTTTGCCACAAGCCACCTGGGAGACACACCAAACATGTGGAAGAAGGTGCTCTGGTCAGATGAAACCAAAATGGAACTTTTTGGCAACAATGCAAAACGTTATGTTTGGCGTAAAAGCAACACAGCTGAACACACCATCCCCACTGTCAAACATGGTGGTGGCAGCATCATCATGGTTTGGGCCTGCTTTTCTTCAGCAGGGACAGGGAAGATGGTTAAAATTGATGGGAAGATGGATGGAGCCAAATACAGGACCATTCTGGAAGAAAACCTGATGGAGTCTGCAAAAGACCTGAGACTGGGACGGAGATTTGTCTTCCAACAAGACAATGATCCAAAACATAAAGCAAAATCTACAATGGAATGGTTCAAAAATAAACATATCCAGGTGTTAGAATGGCCAAGTCAAAGTCCAGACCTGAATCCAATCGAGAAT
The DNA here is from genome assembly GCF_057628025.1 of Oncorhynchus mykiss. Taxonomy (NCBI): domain Eukaryota; kingdom Metazoa; phylum Chordata; class Actinopteri; order Salmoniformes; family Salmonidae; genus Oncorhynchus; species Oncorhynchus mykiss. Next base: position 56,981,291 of record NC_143046.1, on the reverse strand, counting down.
CTGTGGAAAGAACTGAAAACTGCTGTTCACAAATGCTCTCCATCCAACCTCACTGAGCTCGAGCTGTTTTGCAAGGAGGAATGGGAAAAAATGTCAGTCTCTCGATGTGCAAAACTGATAGAGACATAGAGATATACCCCAAGTTAATACTACAAAGTATTAACTTAAGGGGGCTGAATAATTTTGCACGCCCAATTTTTCAGTTTTTGATTTGTTAAAAAAGTTTGAAATATCCAATAAATGTCGTTCCACTTCATGATTATGTCCCACTTGTTGATTCTTCACAAAAAAATACAGTTTTATATCTTTATGTTTGAAGCCTGAAATGTGGCAAAAGGTCGCAAAGTTCAAGGGGGCCGAATACTTTCCCAAGGCACTGTATTTGCACCTCTCCCTGTAGGCTTTTTAAATTGTATTATTTATTACAGAAAAACCCAAGGAAGGGGTAACAAAGTATTAGAACATGAAGGACAAACACTACCGCATCAAGACACTATCAAACATGTATCAGTCTTTCTGCAGCAGAGCCATCCTTGTGTGAGGGTGCATGTGCATGATAGTGATATAAAATATATGCAAAAAAAAACACACACAAAAGGTCATCTAGGACAACTGAAATCATAACAGCAATGCCTACTTTGTGTTTGTGTGCATGTCTGGCACTATTACGTGTGTGTTCTTGTATGTGTTTATTTGAATGTGAGTGTGTGTGTGTGTGTGTGTGTGTGTGTGTGTGTGTGTGTGTGTGTGTGTGCATGACTACAAACACCTGCACGGCATCAGCCTCAGGCAAACCGGCATTAGTTGTAAAAACACTGCCACTTAGTGTCATTCAAATGTACTTTTATTATGTTTTATATATTCCCGTACAATTCTGATAACTCCATGAAGAACATAACTCTACCATTACAATTTACAATATCATTTAAGAACAAAATACCCTTTTCAAACATCTATCCCATTAATACAGGTCTTTTATCAACCAGCACATTTTAGTTCAGCCATAATATTTGTTGTAACATTTGTTCTATCTTTTCAGGGGGATGAAATTGAAATTGTATCCAGCTCTGCAATGCTCGTTTGAAAAAGGCAGATACTTTTTTTCAAAGTGTCATTTTTCAATAAATAAAAATGAGACATGGCAGTCTGCACAAAGGCAAAAAGGCAATTTTTAAACAATGGATGAGCTTTTCTTATTAATCTACTTGAGAACCATTTAGGGTTCAAATAAACCTTTTGAATGAGTGAAGCTTTCAGAGAGGTTTAGTGCTTTAATATTTAATAAACTCAACCCACCCAGTTCAAATTCACTATATAGATAGGCTCATTTTATTTTGTCTGGTTTAGCGTCCCAGATAAAGCTACATATTTTTTGCTCATATGATTTGAAAAAACAAATCATCAGGAGTAGGCAGCGCCATAAGTAAGTGAGTAAACTGAGATATGACTAAGGAGTTAATCAGGGCCATTTTTCTATAAATAGACAGGTATTTACCTCTCCATGGTTGCAGGATCTTGTCTATTTTTACAAGTTTTCTATTGAAATTCATTGGGGAAAGCTTATTTATATATTTTGTGATTTGAATACCGAGTACGTCTACTTCACCATCAGCCTATTTTGTAGGTAAGCTGTAAAAGTTGTATTTTTGTTAAGGATCCAATACCTACACTTATCATAATTAGGTTTTAGTCCAGAGAATACAGAAAATCTTTAATGAGAATCTTTAATGATGAATCTTTAATGAGACATTGCAGGGATCTAGCTTGCGGACTTAACATAAAACTTGAGTCATCGGCATTGTTTAACTCCTCTTGACAATTCAAAACTCTCTGAGAAGTAGCCGTTATTTACTATTTTTCACCTGGGGTTGCTATACACATTTTCTACCCATTTTAAAAGAGAATTACTGAAATTCTAAAAATCCAGACCTTTTATAAATAAAATCCAGTCTTACTTTATCAAATGCTATAAATACCATTCCTTGTTTCTTATATGTTTCATGATGTTCTATTATTTCTAGTAGTTGTCGTATATTATTGTCCATGTAAAAAAACCTGTCTGATCAGGATGAACAATACCTGGTCAAACCCTATTAATTCTGAGCGCTATGCATTTTGCTAGTATTTTTGCATCACAACATTGAAGTGGAAGGGGCCACCAGTTTTTTAGATAGACAGTCTTTATATTTGCCATGTTTTAATAATAGAGAAATCAGACCTTCCTGCTGAGTACCTGACAGACTACCATTTCTATAGGAGTAGTTAAAACAATCTAACAATGGAGCTTTTAGTATATCAAAAAAATACTTGATATACAGTGCCTTGCGAAAGTATTCGGCCCCCTTGAACTTTGCGACCTTTTGCCACATTTCAGGCTTCAAACATAAAGATATAAAATTGTATTTTTTGTGAAGAATCAACAACAAGTGGGACACAATCATGAAGTGGAACGACATTTATTGGATATGTCAGCCCCCTTAAGTTAATACTTTGTAGCGCCACCTTTTGCTGCAATTACAGCTGTAAGTCGCTTGGGGTATGTCTCTATCAGTTTTGCACATCGAGAGACTGACATTTTTTCCCATTCCTCCTTGCAAAACAGCTCGAGCTCAGTGAGGTTGGATGGAGAGCATTTGTGAACAGCAGTTTTCAGTTCTTTCCACAGATTCTCGATTGGATTCAGGTCTGGACTTTGACTTGGCCATTCTAACACCTGGATATGTTTATTTTTGAACCATTCCATTGTAGATTTTGCTTTATGTTTTGGATCATTGTCTTGTTGGAAGACAAATCTCCGTCCCAGTCTCATGTCTTTTGCAGACTCCATCAGGTTTTCTTCCAGAATGGTCCTGTATTTGGCTCCATCCATCTTCCCATCAATTTTAACCATCTTCCCTGTCCCTGCTGAAGAAAAGCAGGCCCAAACCATGATGCTGCCACCACAATGTTTGACAGTGGGGATGGTGTGTTCAGCTGTGTTGCTTTTACGCCAAACATAACGATTTTCATTGTTGCCAAAAAGTTCAATTTTGGTTTCATCTGACCAGAGCACCTTCTTCCACATGTTTGGTGTGTCTCCCAGGTGGCTTGTGGCAAACTTTAAACAACACTTTTTATGGATATCTTTCAGAAATGGCTTTCTTCTTGCCACTCTTCCATAAAGGCCAGATTTGTGCAATATTGTTGTCCTATGGACAGAGTCTCCCACCTCAGCTGTAGATCTCTGCAGTTCATCCAGAGTGATCATGGGCCTCTTGGCTGCATCTCTGATCAGTCTTCTCCTTGTATGAGCTGAAAGTTTAGAGGGACGGCCAGGTCTTGGTAGATTTGCAGTGGTCTGATACTCCTTCCATTTCAATATTATCGCTTGCACAGTGCTCCTTGGGATGTTTAAAGCTTGGGAAATCTTTTTGTATCCAAATCCGTCTTTAAACTTCTTCACAACAGTATCTCGGACCTGCCTGGTGTGTTCCTTGTTCTTCATGATGCTCTCTGCGCTTTTAACGGACCTCTGAGACTATCACAGTGCAGGTGCATTTATACGGAGACTTGATTACACACAGGTGGATTGTATTTATCCTCATTAGTCATTTAGGTCAACATTGGATCATTCAGAGATCCTCACCGAACTTCTGGAGAGAGTTTGCTGCAGTGAAAGTAAAGGTGCTGAATAATTTTGCACGCCCAATTTTTCAGTTTTTGATCTGTTAAAAAAGTTTGAAATATCCAATAAATGTCGTTCCACTTCATGATTGTGTCCCACTTGTTACAGTTTTATATCTTTGTTTGAAGCCTGAAATGTGGCAAAAGGTCGCAAAGTTCAAGGGGGCCGAATACTTTCGCAAGGCACTGTACCTCTACCGGTATGCCATCAAGCCCTGGGGTTTTTCCAGACTGAAAGGATTTAATAGCCTCAAAGTTTTTCCTCTGTAATTTGGCCTTCGCACTATTCTTTCTGTACATTTGTAAATTTTCCATTTTTTTAATATTATATGGAAAGAATTCCTTACCGTAATCTTCATTCAGTGGGAGAGGATGAGACGGAAAAGAGAACATCTGCCTAAAATAATTAGCTTCCTCTTCTAAAATATCATTCAGAGAATCATAGATGACTCTGTCTTCAGTAACGAGTTTCTTCAAATTATTTTTGTTCCTGTATTGGAGATTCAGGAAGAATTGTGTGCATTTTTCTCCATATTCCATCCAGTTTGCTTTATTTTTGTAATAGATTACATTACATCGTTCTTGAATAAGTTCCTCAAGTTCTTTTTGTTTTTCCTCTAACTTATTTTGTATCTCTGTGCTATCTACCTGTACTATTAGTTCATGGATTTCCCTTGTTAGTCTGGTTTCTTTAGCCAGCAACTGCTTTTTTATTATTGATGAATATTGAATTGAATGACACCCGAAGGTACATTTAAAGGTATCCCAAACAATAAGGGGATTTGCTGAACCTGTATTATACTGGAAAAATTCAGTTATAAATGATTTTGTCTTAGTTAAAAATAAGCTGTCCTCCAGTAAACTTTGATTAAATTTCCAATATCCCCGTCCACGTGGAAACTCTATAAGAGTTATGTGAATGCCAATTAGATGATGATCCGATCGCATTCTGTCTCCTATTAACCTTTGATGAAAGAGACAAGAAAGTAGTCAAGACGACTAGCTTGATTAAGACTCCTCCATGTATATCTCACTAGGTCGGGGGTTTTTTAGTCTCCAAATATCCACTATTTCTAATGTGTCCATAATATTTGTGATTTCCTTAAGGGCACGGTGATGAGGTACAAAACACTGTTATAGTCTCCTACCGTAATGATTAGATCATTTGTTGCCTGTAAGTTCAATAAATTGGTATAAATGTTTTCGAAGAAGTATGGATCATCCTAATTTGGACCATATAGATTAATGAGCCAAATCTCTTTTTCGTCCACTTTCATATTCAAAAGGATCCACCTTCCTTGCGAATCATTCCTGATTATTTGCACATTCAGATCGACATGTTTTTAAATTAATATCATCACACCCTTTGAGTTCCTTTGTCCATGTCAGAAAATTATTTCACCACCCCATTCCTTTTTCCATGCAAATTCATCTCCCTGTAGGCTTTACAGATGCTCCCCACCCCTTGGCTGCATCCATTTTAATTTAGTGTACCCCACGCGCACAACCCATGTGGAATTCTCTCAGAATGATGTTCTTGACCCTAACCAGGCTTCAAGATGGGTCACTCAACCGAGACTGCTCTTCTCTGTGTCACGGAGGCTCTCTGCACTTCCAAAGCTGATTCTCTATCCTCTGTTCTCATCCTCCTAGATCTATCTACTGCCTTAAACACTGTGAACCATCAGATCCTCCTCTCCACCCTCTCAGGGCTGGGCATCTCTGCTGCTACTAGTGTCCCACAGGGATCGGTTTTAGGCCCTCTCTTCTTCTCTCTATACCCCAAGTCACTTGGCACCGTTATATCCTCACATGGTCTCTCCTATCATCGCTATGTGGATGACACTCAACTACTTTTCTCCTTCCCCCTTCTGACACCCAAGTGGTGACACGCATCTCTGTGTGCCTGGCAAATACAGTATCTCAACTGTCGGCCCACCACCTCAAGCTCAACCTCGACCAGACCATGCTGCTCTTCCTCCCGGGGAAGGTCTGCCCGCTCAAAGACCTCTCCATCACGGTTGACAACTCCACAGTGTCGCCCTCACAGAGTGCAAAGAACCTTGGCGTCTTCCCTGACAACACCCTGTTGTTCTCTGCAAACATCAAAGCAGTTACTCATTCCTGCAGGTTTATGCTCTACGGCATTGGTAGAGTACAACCCTACCTCACACAGGATAGGGCGTAGGACTTAATCCAGGCATTATCCTCTCCTGTCTGGACTACTGCAACTCGCTGTTGGCTGGGCTCCCTGCTTGTGCCATCAAACCCCTGCAAATTATCCAGAACGCTGCAGCCTGCATGGTTTTCAAAATTCCCAATTTCTTTTATGTTACCCCGCTCCTCCACACACTCCACTGGCTTCCAGTTGAAGCTTGCCTCCACTACAAGACCATGTTGCTTACCTATGGAACAGCAAGAGGAACTTCCCCTGCCTACCTTCAGGCTTTGCTCAAACCCTACATCCCAGCAACCTCAGGTCTTTTGGACCTCTCACCCCTACAGAAGGTCCGCTCCTGCTCAGCCCAGTCCAAGCTCTTCTCTGTCCTGGCACTCAAATGGTGGAACAAGCTTCCACCTGAAGCTAGGACAGCAGAGTCCCTGTCCATCATCTGAAAACGTCTGAAACCCTACCTCTTCAAACAGTATCTTAAATAATCCTCGTCCTCAACTCGAAACCTGAACCAGCACTTGCACTTGACCCCCCCCCGCCCGCCGGCCTGCCACGTCATCCCTATGCTATCTTAAATTGAATGCACAAACTGTAAGTCGCTCTGGATACGAGGGTCTCCTCAATTATACAAATATATGTATTATATACATGTGTACAATAAAATACATAATATGATCCTGACAGTAGTTTAGTAACAAAGGGAAAGAAATGCGAAACCGAGGAGGGAGTCATTATGGGTGTCAGCCAGACAATGGAGGGAAGGAGAGAACGGATGAATGGAGGAGAGAATATGCAGCACTGTAATTATACTCTATCAGCTGGAGTCAGAAATGTCTTAATCCTGCCCTGTGTGTCACAGTAGTGTGTGTGTGTGTGTAGCGTTATCTCACTAGCATGTTCTGCCCCAGCCCATGCCAGTCATCCCACCCAGACACTACCATGGATCCTCTGCTAATTAGTTTATCCACATATTAGTGTAATGATTACAGGACCAGTGTGTCGGCAGACATATGGTTTAAGACACAGATGGAGGAACACATTAGTTGTATTGACTTACTGTCGTGGTGCGTGTGTGTGAAATAATGTTAATGTATCAGAACAGCCTACCCCCTTCCATGCTGTTACTCTGCTGAAATGGAATGTAGTCCCATTTGTTATAGTGTTTACTAGACTGAAGAATTCATGTGGAGGAGGGGAGGGTGGAGGGTTTGAGGAGAAGAGATGTACTGTAGGGGTGTGTGTGTGTCCCTGCTTATTTGTTAGAAATGATGGTGGGTAGAGGGATGTTTTAATAGAAATTGGCTCTAGCAGTGACAACCAAGCTATTCCCTCTATATTGCTCTTCGCTTTTCTCTCACTCCAACATTTACAGTAATTGCTGTCCTTTGGTCTGAGGCAGGCTTGCAGGGAGAGGATGTATTATTAGCATGCACATCTGTGTGTGTGTGTGCGTGCGTGTGCGCATGCTTGTGTCATAAACCTTCAACCTGACAGACATCTGTAAAACCGCACACAGGCAGGATGAGGAATGCGAATGACTCCCCTTTGGAGTTATCGACACAGACTCAGTGGGACGTCTATCTGTATTTGGATCACTGTAATCCAACACGTTGTTAGATAAAAACAAAGTTGTTTTGAGATCTGACAAAGCTACTTCAATGCTGATATTCTATTCATTCTGGGTTGGCTCTATCAATATGGAAGGTTCCTGGTGCTGGAGCTCTGCTCCATGGCTTGTTTCTCTATTCTATCTTCTATCACTTCCTGGTCTTGTCAGAGGCCAAAACGAGAACCCATGCGGCCCTGTGAAGGACATGGTGTTTCATACTGGGAATAGAGCCAAACACACTCACCGTGTGTGTTTTCATGTACTGTATGGAGAATACATTCATTGGAGCCAAACTATAGTTGATTGATGGGGAATCTGTGGTTGTTTGTCTGGTTGTGGTTAAAACACTCTTGAGGCGGTTGGAAAGAAGTCAACTGAGTGAAGCGGCGTTCGGTTACCGTGGCGTAGCATTTCTATGTGTTCGTTTTCCTTTTATGGTCGTCCATGCCGCTGAGCTTCCTCTCACCAGCCTCGCTAATGACCCAGGGCTGATCAGCGATGCTAATGAGGGCTAGTTGATGTGTTTGTTTGTTTGTTTGTTTGTGTGTGTGTGTGCGTGTGTGTCTGCCTATTTCTTTATGCTTGTTCTTTTCACTTCCACAGTGTGTGCATGTTTCTAAATGAACCTTAACCTCTCTAGTTACTGCTCTGAGAGAAGTGCCTACTTACAGTGCCTACTGTCTAGAACTGGCAACACATTTAGCTATTTTTCAGTTAAATGTTCTGAGTAAACCTACCTGGTTAAACAAAGGTGTCAGGCCTGTTCGCTCAACAGAGGGTCAATGGCGAACGTGCAGCAAGATGGCAGAATTCAGATATGACGTCATTGTTGTAACACTATCCGCTGAGTTTTGAAACTACGGCGCGCGACATGGTTCAATGTGCCAGTAAATCAGCACAATCTACTTTTTTGGTTTTTCAAATTGCTGGCATCTTAAAATAGGGATCATGTTTTCTCTGCTAATTACCATACAAGAAAAGAGTAACGGATAACCGTGTATAATACGGCGGACTTAGCGAAGTGAGAAATTTGTGGTAGGCGCAGACCTTTTCCTCTCTGACAAAATCCATCCAATCCATAAATAAGGGGATATAATCAGGATTTTCCAGCCTTCTCCCCTTTCTCCCAGAGTGAATCTACAGATGTCTTTCCCAGTGTGTCTGGGGTCGTTGGTAGGAATGGAAATGCCAGGTGAGGGGGATCGCAGAACGGCATAGAGCATGGCCGAAACAAGCAGCTCAGAGTTTTACTGGAGGACCATGGAGAGATGCCCTGGGGAGACAGGAGAAACTGTAGACTTTAATGGACTTTCCCATCATATGACCTCCCATTAGACCATCTGATGGATCAACTCGACACTGACTATAGTACCCACTGGTAGAGTCAAGGTTTCAGGAACAACACCGGTTGGGGCATCATATGGAATTCACTTTCCCCAAATCTCAAATCTCTTCAAGTTAACAAATTCCTTACTTCAACAGTCACTTGTCTTGAGGTTTTAGCAACTTCCCCAAATGGTGACCAAACTAGGATCCAATTAAGTTGAGAGAGAGGTAGCTTCTGGCCACAGTAGTGGAGTCCTGCTGTTGCTATTCAAACTTTAAACTCTCTCAGGTGCAGGTTTAGGGAGTGAAGCTGGAAAAAATAAAATATATATTTGTAGGTATATTATTTAAAAAATGTATGTAAAAAAAAAAAAAAAAATTATTATAATAAAATATGTACAGTTTAAGTCAGAAGTTTACATACACTTTATATACACATACGTTTTTCAACCACTCCACAAATGTCTTGTTAACAAACTATAGTTTTGGCAAGTCTGTTAGGACATCTACTTTGTGCATGACACAAGTCATTTTTCCAACAATTGTTTACAGACAAATTATTTAACTTATAATTCACTGTATCACAATTCCAGTGGGTCAGAAGTTTACAAACAGTAAGTTGACTGTGCCTTTAAACAAATTGGAAAGTTCCAGAAAATGATGTCATAACTTTAGAAGGTTCTGATAGGCTAATTGACACAATTTGAGTCATTTGCAAGTGTACCTGTGGATGTATTTCAAGACCTACCTTCAAACTCAGTGCCTCTTTGCTTGACATCATGGGAATAACAGAAGAAATAAGCCCAGACCTCAGGAAAAAAATTGTAGACCTCCACAAGTCTGGTTCACGTTGTGTCTCCTAGAGATGAACCTACTTTGGTGTGAAAAGTGAAAATCAATCCCAGAACAACAGCAACGGACCTTGATGCTGGAGGAAACAGGAACAAAAGTATCTCTATCCACAGTAAAACGAGCCCTATATCAACGAAACCTGAAAGGCCGCTCAGCAAGGACGAAGCCACGGCTCCAAAACCGCCATTAACAAAAGCCAGACTACGGTTTGCAACTGCACATGGGGACAAAGATCGTACTTTTTGGAGAAATGGCCTCTGGTCTGATAAAACAAAAATAGAACTGTTTGGCCATAATGACCCTAATTATGTTTGGCGGAAAAGAGGGGACGCTTGCAAGCTGAAGAACACCATCCCAACCGTGAAGCACGGGGGTGGCAGCATCATGTTGCAGGGGTGCTTTGCTGCAGGAGGGCTGGTGCACTTTAAAAAATCAATGGCAACATGAGGCAGGACAATTATGTGGATATATTGAAGCAACATCTCAAGACATCAGTTAAAGCTTGGTCACAAATGGGTCTTCCAAATGGACAATGACCCCAAGCATACTTCCAAATTTGTGGCAAGTGGCTTAAGGACAACAGTGTCAAGGTATTGGAGTGGCCATCACAAAGCCCTGACCTCAATCCTATAGAAAATTTGTGGGCAGAACTGAAAGTGTGTGCGAGCAAGGAGGCCTACAAACCTGACTCAGTTACACCAGCTCTGTCAGAAGGAATGTGCCAAAATTCACCCAACTTATTGTGGGAAACTTGTGGAAGGCTACCATTTTAAAGGCAATGACACTCAATTAGTATTTGGTAGATATAAACTTCTGACTCACTGGGAATGTCATGAAAGAAATTATTATTATTCTGACATTTCACATTGTTAAAATAAAGTGGTGATCCTAACTGACCTAAGACAGGGTATTTTTACTATGATTAAATGTCAGGAATTTGTATTTGGCTCATGTGTATGTAAACGTACGTACGAAGTCGGAAGTTTACATACACCTTAGCCAAATACAAATGACCTATTTGAACTTCTCAAACTTTACCACGGCATCAAGGACACACACACACCTACTTACTAGAGCTGATCCCATTTGTCAATTGTTTGGTTGACCAAGATCTTTTTAAATCGAGTAATCACAAATCTACACTACTGTTAAAAAGTTGTGGTCACTTAGAAATCTCCTTGTTTTCCATGAAAACATACATGAAATGAGTTGCAAAATGAATAGGAAATATAGACATTGACAAGGTTATAAATATTGATTTTTAATTTAAATAATAATTTTGTCCTTTTGCTTTTGTCAAAGAATCCTCCATTTGCAGCAATTGCAGACCTTTGGCATTCCAGTTGTCAATTTGTTGTAATCTGAAGAGATTTCACGACATGCTTCCTGAAGTACCTCCCACAAGTTGGATTGGCTTGATGGGCACTTCTTACGCACCATACGGTCAAGCTACTCCCACAACAGCTCAATAGGGTTGAGATCCGGTGACTATGCTGGCCACTCCATTATAGACAGAATACCAGCTGACTGCTTCTTCCCTAAATAGTTATTGCATAGTTTGGAGTTGTGCTTTGGGTCATTGTCCTGTTGTAGGAGGAAATTGGCTCCAATTAAGCGTCGTCCACAGGGTATGGCATGGCGTTGCGAAATGGAGTGAAAGCCTTCCTTCTTCAAGATCCCTTTTACCCTGTACAAATGTCCCACTTTACCACCATCAAATCACCCCCAGAACATCACATTGCCTCCACCATGCTTGACAGATGGTGTCAAGCACTCCTCCAGCATCTTTTCATTTTTTCTGCATCTCACGAATGTTCTTCTTTGTGATCCGAACACCTCAAACTTCGATTCGTCTGTCCACAACACTTTCCCCCCCCCCCCCCAATCTTTCCCCAATCTCATCTTTTCTTTGCAACTCTGCCTAGAAGGCCAGCATCCCGGACTCGCCTCTTCACTGTTGACATTGAGATTCGTGTTTTGCGGGTACTATTTAATGAAGCTGCCAGTTGAGGACTTTTGAGGCATCTGTTTCTCAAACTAGACACTCTAATGTACTTGTCCTCTTGCTTAGTTGTGCACCGGGGCCTCCCACTCCTCTTTCTATGCTGGTTAGAGCCAGTTTGTGCTGTTCTGTGAAGCGTTGTACGAGATCTTCAGTTTCTTGGCAATTTCTCGCATGGAATAGCCTTCATTTCTCCGAACAAGAATAGACTGATGAGTTTCAGAAGAAAGTTCTTTGTTTCTGGCCAATTTGAGCCTGCAATCGAACCCACAATTGCTGACGCTCCAGATACTCAACTAGTCTAAAGACGGCCAGTTTTATTGCTTCTTTAATCAGCAAAATAATTTTCAGCTGTGCTAACATAATTGCACAATTTTTTCAAATGATCAGTTAGCCTTTTAAAAACGATAAACTTGGATTAGCTAACACATTGGATCACAGGAGTGATGGTTGCTGATAATGTACCTATGTAGATATTCCATTAAAAATCTGCCGTTTCCAGCTACAATAGTCATTTACAACATGTAAATACAATGTGTACAGTCGTGGCCAAAAGTTTTGAGAATGACACAAATTTAATTTTCACAAAGTCTGCTGCCTCAGTTTGTATGATGGCAATTTGCATATACTCCAGAATATTATGAAGAGTGATCAGATGAATTGCAATTAATTGCAAAGTCCCTATTTGCCATGCAAATGAACTGAATCCCCAAAATATATTTCCACTGCATTTCAGCCCAGCAACAAAAGGACCAGCTGACATCATGTCAGTGATTCTCTCGTTAACACAGGCTTGAGTGTTGACGAGGACAAGGCTGGAGATCACTCTGTCATGCTGATTGTGTTTGAATAACAGACTGGAAGCTTCAAAAGGAGGGTGGTGCTTGGAATCATTGTTCTTCCTCTGTCAACCATGGTTACCTGCAAGGAATCACATGCCATTATCATTGTTTTGCACGAAAAGGGCTTCACAGGCAAGGATATTGCTGCCAGTAAGATTGCACCTAAATCCACCATTTACCGGATCATCAACTTCAAGGAGAGCGGTTCAATTGTTGTGAAGAAGGCTTCAGGGCACTCAAGAAAGTACAGCAAGCACCAGGACCGTCTCCTAAAGTTGATTCAGCTGCGGGATCGGGGCACCATCAGTACAGAGCTTGCTCAGGAATGGCAGCAGGCAGGTGTGAGTGCATCTGCACACACAGTGAGGAGAATACTTTTGGAGGATGGCCTGGTGTCAAGAAGGGCAGCAAAGAAGCCACTTCTCTAGAGGAAAAACATCAGGGACAGAATGATATTCTGCAAAAGGTACAGGGATTGGACTGCTGAGGACTGGGGTCAAGTCATTTTCTCTGATGAATCCCCTTTCCGATTGTTTAGGGCATCCGGAAAAAAGCTTGTCCGGAGAAGACAAGGTGAGCGCTACCATCAGTCCTGTGTCATGCCAACAGTAAAACATCCTGAGACCATTCATGTGTGGGGTTGCTTCTCAGCCAAGGGAGTGGGCTCACTCACAATTTTGCCTAAAAACACAACCATGAATAAAGAATGGTGCCAACACATCCTCTGAGAGCAACTTCTCACAACCATCCAGGAACAGTTTGGTGACGAACAATGCCTTTTCCAGCATGATGGAGCACCTTGCCATAAGGCAAAAGTGATAACTAAGTGGCTCTGGGAACAACATTTTGATATTTTGGGTCCTAAGCCAGGAAACTCCCCAGACCTTAATCACATTGAGAACTTGTGGTCAATCCTCAAGAGGCGGGTGGACAAACAAAAACCCACAAATTCTGACAAATTCCAAGCATGATTATGCAAGAATGGGCTGCCATCAGTCAGGATGTGGCCCAGAAGTTAATTGACATTATGCCAGGGCGGAATGCAGAGGTCTTGAAAAAGAAGGGTCAACAATGCAAATATTGACTCTTTGCATCTTCATGTAATTGTCAATAAAAGCCTTTGACACTTATGAAACGCTTGTAATTATACTTCAGTATTTCATAGTAACATCTGACAAAAATATCTAAAGACACTGAAGCAGAAAACTTTGGAAATTAATATTTGTGTTATTCTCAAAACTTTTGGCCACGACTGTACACCGTGTTTGATCATTTTGATGTTATTTTAATAGACAAGCACATTTTTTTTCTTTCAAAAACAAGGACATTTCTAAGGGACCCCAAACTTTTGAACGGTAATGTGTGTGTGTGTGTGTGTGTATATATATATATATATATATATATATATATATATATATATATATACACACACACACACACACACACACACACACACACACACACACACACACACACACACACACACACAGAGAGAAAGCTCCCCAGTTGTAGAATCTGCACACGTCCGCTGTTTTCCGTTGCGTCAAACAATTTGTCCTCCTGAGTGGCCGATATATATATATATATATATATCTCTTTCTCTCTCCTTTCTTCCATCTCCACGGCAACAGAACACTTTCTCTCACCCTCTTTCTCTCTTCCTATCTCACCCCCCTCTTTTTCTCTTTCTCTCACTCTCCCTCTTTCTCTCCCATTCTCTTCCTGCTGTTCCTCTCTTCAGTCTTATAATAATTAGGTTATCATGATTAGAAGGACTGTTATTCAGTACCGTGTGTGTGTGTGTGTGCACATGCATGAATGGAGAGAGCGGGGGGATCTCTCCCTCCTCCCTTTCTCTCTGTACTCCTTCATATTTAGACTAACAACTCTTTCTTCCTCTCTGAAGGTCACGTCACAACCCTCCTTCCCTCCCCCTCTCTCCCGTCGCAACTCCTTTTCAAGTGTTTCGGTCTTGAGTCCAACTTCCCGCCCACTCATTGGTCCATGACCAGTGTTTCCATGGAGATCTGTCCATCAAAGACATTGAGGAAGTCTTTTTTTTTTCTCTCTTTGCTTTTTAGAACTTAAATAAAGTCTCCATCTTTCTATCTCCTGCTCGTTGGCGCTCTCATTGATGAGCAGTAATTCCAATGTAGAATATCTCTTATCTGGAATAAACATTTCCCTCGTGTGTGTGTGTGTGTGTTGATCTTTCCCTCAGCCAGGCTTGATTTTTCTTGTCAGCACTTTTCGCATCCATGTTAGGGGATGCAGAGTTAGAGGTGTGTGTGTGTGTGTGTGTGTGTGAGAGAGAGAAATTTCTCAGTCCTCTGGGTAATCACGCATGCCCTAGTCCTGAAACAGTGGCTACACACAGAGTAATTACACTCGGAAGTGGGGAAAATGAATTGACTCCGCGACTTGTCTCTAGGTCCTGGTCGGTGCAATGTGTACGTGTGCACACTCTGGACACTGTGATCGATAGGGGTGATATGCAGATGCTGTGTCTCTGCTCTAGGCTTTGTGTTTCTGTCTTATCTGTTTGTTTTTTGTCTCTATATCTATACTTCTATCTGCCTGTCTGTGTCTTGAATGTAGTTTGAATGTTTCACAAGGCTTTTTTAATTTTTTTTTTATTTTTTTAACTGTATCCAGGGCGACGCGCGCGTACACACACACACGAAAACACTGCTGTTTAGTCCTTCCAAGTCAAGGACAAACCTTAGCTTCTCAGGTAAAATAACACAAGCTATTTCTGTACCTTTCAGGGAGGGGGTACTAGGGGAGGGACGAATAAAAGCAAAAGGAAGACTTCAAACCCCCAAAGAACACCAATAAGGGTTTCTACTATCCTGCTTTCATTTCTTGGAGTTACACGCTCACGAACACACAGACACACACACACCTCTAACACTGCAACCCAACACCGTGTCAGCCAGAGCAGTACACGAGTACACCGTTTTTGGTCTGTCTATCTTCTGTAGTCTTCATCTGTTCTTAATTAGACCAATTTAAGACGATTGAATGTCACCCAAACTGGGGCACTGTGTGTGTGATTATCCAGACATCCTCTAAGACATCTATAGAAGGGCAGTGTGCCACAGTGAGAGCCTACAGACAGTGGTACCCTACCCTCACCGACACACAAACACACACATACCGTGAGCACAGCTGTAATGGTCGATGTGTGTGAGTTTTAAATGAGGCTTTTCTTTGTTTGGGGACAGAGAGACCGAAACAGAAGGTGACACCTCTCTTTCTCCTCACCTTTCTCCCTCTAGTCAGTCACATCCAAAGCCATTGCAGTTCACTCTGATGTTTCAAACTGGGAAGGGCCTCTTTCTGCCCTTCTTTTTCCCCATTACCCTCCTTCCCCATCCCTACCTCTCTCTCTCCCTCCCCTCGTCCTCCCTCCTTTTGATCTGTCTCTGACATCACATCAGAGCTTGTCTGTTCGTTATTGATCTGGCGTTAGCACTAAACAGAAGCGATAGTCTCAGAAGGGAAAGTTCCTCTCTGCTTACCCTCTCCTTTTCCTCCCTCCATTTCCAACCCTCTCCTCCCGCTCTCCTCCTTCCATTTCCAACCCTCTCCTCCCGCTCTCCTCCTTCCTTTTCCAACCCTCTCCTCCCGCTCTCCTCCTTCCATTTCCAACCCTCTCCTCCCGCTCTCCTCCTTCCATTTCCAACCCTCTCCTCCCGCTCTCCTCCTTCCATTTCCAACCCTCTCCTCCCTCTCTCTTCCCACTCTATCCCCTAGCCCCTACCTACAATATGGTTACTGTCTCACGTTGCTTTCTCATAGGCTGACTGGAATTGTGGCCATATTGCGCGCACACACACTGACGCACCACAATCAGGTACACATTGGGTTGTTATTCACCTCATTTCACAGGGTGGCAGGGTTAGGCAGGGTGACCTGTGCAGCTGGTGTGTGTGAGCTCCACTGAGCAGAAAAAGCACACTGTACACACAGTCACCTGTGGTTGGCCTCGTTTTAGCTGACTAGTGTTGCTGCCCTTCAACCTTCAACCAGAGAGAGAGAGACTCTTTGAAGCTGAAAGGTAGCCTCTGGACAGTCACCATCTCTACAGCAGGCGGTGTTTATTTTCACACCCGTACAGTATGTGTACGGCTACCACACACACACACACGGAGGCGGGGGTTCTCACAGACACAACTCTGAGAGAAACTGTCAGCCTGTGCAGTACACTAGTACACAGTTTTTTGGTCTGTCTATCTGCTTGGAGGAATGTCTTCATCTGTTCTAATTAGAGCAATTTAATTAAGACTACTGTATGCCACCCAAAGTGTGTGTGTGATTATTACCCAGACAGGGTTGGGCAACTCCTTGAGGGCCTGATTTGGTGTCACACTTCTCCACCCCTTGCAAACACAGCAATCAAATTGCATTCTAACCCGAAGATCATGATTCTGTGATCATTGGGGTCAGGTGTGTTAGCTGGGGAAAAACTGTGACACCAATCAGGCCCTTGGGACTGGAATTGCCCACCCCTGCTATAAGATCCATAGAAGGGCAGTGTGCCACAGTGAGAGTGGTGCCCTACTCAGGTAGCCTAGCGGTTAGATCGTTGGGCCAGTAACCGAAAGGTTGCTGGTTCGAATACCCGAGCTGACAAGGTTGCTTCATCAGGTTGTCACCTGGAATGCATTTCAATTAACAGTTGTGCATTGTTAAATACATTTGTGGAATTTCTTTCCCTTAATGTGTTTGAGCCAATCAGTTTTGACAATGTAGGGGTGGTAAACAGAAGATAGCCCTATTTGGTAAAAGACCAAGTCCATATTATGGCAAGAACAACTCAAATAAGCAAAGAGAAATGACAGTCCATTACTTTAAGACATGAAGGTCAGTCATTCCTGAAAATGTCAAGAACTTTGAAAGTTTCTTCAAGTGCGGTCGCAAAAACCATCAAGTGCTATGATGAAACTGGCTCTCAGGAGGACCGCCACAGGAAAAGAAGACACAGCTGCAGATAAGTTCATTTGAGTTAACTGCACCTCAGATTGCAGCCCAAATAAATGCGTCACAGAGTTTAAGTAACAGACACATCTCAACATCAACTGTTCAGAGGAGACTGCGTAAATCAAGCCTTCATGGTCGAATTGCTGCGAAGAAATGATCTCCACAGGTGTGGTTCCCACCGTTAAGCATGGAGGAGGAGGTGTGATGAAGTGTAGGTGAGTTATTTTGAATTCAAGGCACACTTAACCAGCATGGGTACCACTGCATTCCGCAGTGATATGCCATCTGGTTTGCCCTTAGTCCCACTATCATTTGTTTTTCAACAGGCCAGTGACCCAACACACCTCCAGGTTGTTTAAGGGCTATTTGACCAAGAAGGAGAGTGATGGAGTGCTGCATCAGATGACCTGGCCTCCACAATCACCTGACGTCAACCCCATTTAAGATGGTTTGGAATGAGTTGGACCACGGAGGGAAGGACAAGCAGCGAACACTCAACTCCTTCAAGACTGTTGGAAAGCATTCCTCATGAAGCTGGTTGAGAGAATGCCAAGAGTGTGCAAAGTTGTTATCAAGACAAAGGGTGGCTACTTTGAAGAATCTAAATGTATTTTGATTTGTTTAACACTTTTTTTGGTCACTACATGATTTCACATGTGTTATTTAAAAGTGCTGATGTCTTTACTATTATTCTACTATTTAGAAAATAGTCAAATAAAGAAAAACCCTTGAATTAGTGAATATGTTCAAACTTTTGACTGGTACTGTATATATCATCAGAGTCATATATATATATATATATATATATATATATATATATGTATATATATATATATATATATGTATATGTATATATATATATATATATATATATATATATATATATATATGTATATATATATATATATATACACACCACGAGAACAGCTGTGATAGTAAATGTGTGTGAGTTTTAAATGAGGCTTTGCTCCCTCTAGTCAGTCACATCCAAACCATTGCAGTTCACTCAGCTGTTTTAAACTGGGAAGGGCCTCTCTGCCCTTATTTTTCCCCATTACCCTCCTTCACCATATCTTCCTCCTCTCTCTCCCTCCTTCCCCTCCTCCCTCCTTTTGATCTGTCTCTGATGAGGATCACATCGGAGCTTGATGACATCACATCAGAGCTTGTCTGTTCATTAGTGATTTGTCATTAGAGTTAAATAGAAGTGATGGTCTCTCTCTTCCCTCCATTTCCAACTCCTGTCTGAAGGAGAGTGATGGAAAGAATCTGTCTCTGATGAGGATCACATCAGAGCTTGATGACATCACGTCAGATCTTTTCTGTTCGTTAGTGATCTGTCGTTAGAGATAAACAGAAGCGATATTCTCTCTCCTCCCTCCATTTCCAACTCCTGTCTGTATCTTCCCTCTCTTTTCCCTCCATTTCCAACCCATGTATTTTCCCTCTCTCCTCCCACTCTATCCCCTAGCCCCTACCTACAATATGGTTATCGTCTCACCTTGCTTTCTCATAGGCTGACTGGAGTTGTGGCCGTATTGCTCCCAGATCCTATTTTCCTTAACCCTAACCTTAAACGTAACCTTAACCCCTACCTAATACACACAGAGAGACACACCGCCTCCTTGTCCCAGCCCTTCTCCCAGATATGGGTCCAGGGCACCTTGAGAAAAAATCAATGAGATGTGACACACACACACCACACACACCACAATCAGGTACACGTTGGGTTGTTATGCACCCCATTTCACAGTGTGGCAGGGTTAGTCAGGGTGACCTGTGCAGCTGGTGTGTGTGTGCGTCACATCTCATTGATTCTTTCTCAAGGTGCCCTGGACCCATATCTGGGAGGAGGGCCGGGGACAAGGAGGCTCTGTGTCTGTGTATTTCGTTTTACTATGTATCCATGTTTTTTATTTTTTTTATTAATCTGAATGTGCCCTTGATCAAGTCACTTAACCCTAATTTGCTCCAGCAGTGCCGTACTACTATGGCTGACCCTGTAAAACAACACATTTTAGTACACCTTTGTTTGTTTGTACCTGGTGTACAGTGGGGCAAAAAAGTATTTAGTCAGCCACCAATTGTGCAAGTTCTCCCACTTAAAAAGATGAGAGGCCTGTAATTTTCATCATAGGTACACTTCAACTATGACAGACAAAATGAGGGGGAAAAAATCCTGAAAAACATTGTAGGATTTTTTTATGAATTTATTTGCAAATTATGGTGGAAAATAAGTATTTGGTCACCTACAAACAAGCAAGATTTCTGGCTCTCACAGACCTGTAACTTCTTCTTTAAGAGGCTCCTCTGTCCTTCACTCGTTACCTGTATTAATGGCACCTGTTTGAACTTGTTATCAGTATAAAAGACACCTGTCCACAACCTGAAACAGTCACACTCCAAACTCCACTATCGCCAAGACCAAAGAGCTGTCAAAGGACACCAGAAACAAAATTGTAGACCTGCACCAGACTGGGAAGACTGAATCTGCAATAGGTAAGCAGCTTGGTTTGAAGAAATCAACTGTGGGAGCAATTATTAGGAAACGGAAGACATACAAGACCACTGATAATCTCCCTCGATCTGGGGCTCCACACAAGATCTCACCCCGTGGGGTCAAAATGATCACAATAACGGTGAGCAAAAATCCCAGAACCACATGAGGGGGACCTAGTGAATGACCTGCAGAGAGCTGGGACCAAAGAAACACAGCCTGCCATCAGTAACACACTATGCCGCCAGGGACTCAAATCCTGCAGTGCAAGACGTATCCCCTGCTTAAGCCAGTACATGTCCAGGCCCATCTGAAGTTTGCTAGAGAGCATTTGGAAGATCCAGAAGAAGATTGGGAGAATGTCATATGGTCAGATGAAACCAAAATATAACTTTTTGGTAAAAACTCAACTCATCGTGTTTGGAAGACAAAGAATGCTGAGTTGCATCCATAGAACACCATACCTACTATGAAGCATGGGGGTGGAAACATCATGCTTTGGGGCTGTTTTTCTGCAAAGGGACCAGGACGACTGATCCGTGTAAAGGAAAGAATGAATGGGGCCATGTATCGTGAGATTTTGAGTAAAAACCTCCTTCCATCAGCAAGGGCATTGACGATGAAACGTGGCTGGGTCTTTCAGCATGACAATGATCCCAAACACACCGCCCGGGCAACGAAGGAGTGGCTTCGTAAGAAGCATTTCAAGGTCCTGGAGTGGCCTAGCCAGTCTCCAGATCTCAACCCCATAGAAAATCTTTGGAGGGAGTTGAAAGTCCGTGTTGCCCAGCAACAGCCCCAAAACATCACTGCTCTAGAGGAGATCTGCATGGAGGAATGGGCCAAAATACCAGCAACAGTGTGTGAAAACCTTGTGAAGACTTACAGAAAACGTTTGACGTCTGTCATTGCCAACAAAGTGTATATAACAAAGTATTGAGATAAACTTAATTGAGATAAACCCCACTGTCAAACATGGTGGTGGCAGCGTCATGGTTTGGGCCTGCTTTTCTTCAGCAGGGACAGGGAAGATGGTTAAAATTAATGGGAAGATGGATGGAGCCAAATACAGGACCATTCTTGAAGAAAACCTGATGGAGTCTGCAAAAGACCTGAGACTGGGACGGAGATTTGTCTTCCAACAAGACAATGATCCAAAACATAAAGCAAAATCTACAATGGAATGGTTCAAAAATAAACATATCCAGGTGTTAGAATGGCCAAGTCAAAGTCCAGACTTGAATCCAATCGAGAATCTGTGGAAAGAACTGAAAACTGCTGTTCACAAATGCTCTCCATCCAACCTCACTGAGCTCGAGCTGTTTTGCAAAGAGGAATGGGAAAAAATGTCAGTCTCTCGATGTGCAAAACTGATAGACATACCCCAAGCGACTTACAGCTGTAATCGCAGCAAAAGGTGGCGCTACAAAGTATTAACTTAAGAGGGCTGAATAATTTTGCATGCCCAATTTTTCAGTTTTTGATTTGTTAAAAAAGTTTGAAATATCCAATAAATGTCGTTCCACTTCATGATTGTGTCCCACTTGTTGTTGATTCTTCACAAAAAAATACAGTTTTATATCTTTATGTTTGAAGTCTGAAATGTGGCAAAAGGTCGCAAAGTTCAAGGGGGCCGAATACTTTCGCAAGGCACTGTAAATGCCAACAAAATAACTTTTTGGTCAGTGTGGTGTGTGTGTGTAACCTTTATTCAACTAGGCAAGTCAGTTAAGAACAAATTATTGTTTACAATGACGGCTTACACTGGCCAAACCTGGTCAACGCTGGGCCAATTGTGCACCGCCCTATGGGACTCCCAATCACGGCTGGATGTGATACCGACTGGATTCGAACTAGGGACTGTAGTGATGCCTCTTGCACTGAGATGCAGTGCCTTAGACTGCTGTGTCCGTGTGTGTGTTAGCTATTCAACTGTAGTAGAATGCTTAAAAGGCCGCAAACATTTTAAACATTGGTTATCGGTATCTGTTTTTTGGGGGGGGCAAGGAAAATATTGGATATCGGTCAAAAATGTAATACCGGTGCATCCCTTGTCTTGGTGGTTCCAAACTTCTTCCATTTAAGAATGATGGAGGCCACTGTGCTCTTGGGGACCTTCAAAGCTGCAGACATTTTTGGTACCTTTCCCCAGATCTGTGCCTCGACACAATCCTGTCTTTCTTCGACCTAATGGCTTGGTTTTTGCTCTGACATGCACTGTCAACTGTGGGACCTTATATAGACAGGTGTGTGCCTTTCCAAAACATGTCCAATCAACTGAATTTACCACAGGTGGACTCCAATCAAGTTGGAGAAACATCTCATGGATGATCAATGGAAACCGGATGCACCTGAGCTCAATTTTGAGTCTCAAAGCAAAGGGTCTTAATATTTATGTAAATAACGTATTTCTGTTTTTCATTTGTGGGGAGAAAAAAAAGAAAAAGTTTTTGCTTTGTCATTATGGGTTATTGTGTGTAGATTGATCATTTGTATTTATTTAATCTATTTTAGAACAAGACTAATGTAACAAAATGTGAAAAAAGTCAAGTGGTCTGAATACTTTCAAAGCTCTGTGTATTTAAAAAAAGAAATTCCCTGAACTGTAAATGTGTAGTGAGACCTGTGTGTGTGGTTACCCAAACAGCCTCTAAGACATCTATAGAAGGGCAGTGTGCCACAGTGAAGGTACTGTGGGATTACAACTAATTAAAACATGACCCATGTTTTTATGGTGCGTGTACTGTAGTGTACTTGTCAGTTCATTAAAAGCAGGGATGCTTCTCTGAGATGCTAGTGTATTTTCCTAAATCCTACTTAATGTTCACAAGCTTGTTCTCAAAACAAATGTATATTTTGTTGAATCTGAAGTCGAGTAATATTGATACATCATTAGGGTGGCTAGGCTGCCGTGTTGCTAATATTAGTGGTGACATGCCAGCCTCGTTGTTAGCAGTTAGCCGTTAGCATCAGACAACTGAAGAAGACATGTCCTGTGGTATTTCTCCTGTGTCTAATGGTGTAATCATCACTAGTGTTTGTGTGTGTGTGTAGGGGGGGTGTATTGATCCTATACACAGTCAACATGACAGGCTGTTCTTCAGAGGTACAGTGGAAAAGGTCGGGTGTCAGGGATGGGTGGAGGTATTTGCTGATATGATGTTCAGGTGCTCTCAGAGCTGGTGAGGGAAGGAACACACACACACTTACTGGTGCTAATGACTGAGAACACGAAAGGCAGAGGAGGAGTAGAGGTAGAATGAAAAGATGAAAGCTTGTCGTGGTGACCTTGCTGTGACTAGTTCAGCTGCGGTGTCACTACCTTAAACCTCCCCAATCCCTCTCTTAGAACAGAAACACTGGAACTGATCTCTCTCTCTCTCTCGTGTAGGAAGGAGATGGGGGGGGGGGGTCACAGGATCTCTTTTGATGTTCTGGGAGTCATCGAGGTGGCCGAGGTGAGACTGCAAGCTTTGATGACTGTTGCTGGGCAACTGGTTCTCTGTCTCTCTCTATCGTTTTCAGTCTCCATCCCTCTATTTCAGGTATGATACTAGCCAGATGCCATGTAGGAGCACAGGCATTGACCATCCTTCTGAACGAGGGTGATAGTCACACACAGGCTCCTGCTAGTAGTGGAATACCCTCAGACCTTCTCCACTGTGACTCCAAGCCTTTTTCTCTGGTTACAAAAGACAATAGTTATGTGTCTATATCCATATCTCCCTGCCCCCATCCTCTTTCTTTCTCTCCCTCTCCTCTCTCACTCTTTGGTATTTGGTATTTTATTAGGATCCCTGTTAGCTGTGGCAAAAGCTGCAGCTACTCTTCCTGGGGTCCACACAAAACATGAAACATGTCTATGAATGTTCAGTATTATGTCAACAGCTCAAGGATAGAACTACATAGATAAAAAATACAAATGCAAAAGGCACAAGTAACCTACATATCAATACATACACACACAAACTATCTAGGTCCAATAGGGGAGAGGCGTTGTTCCGTGAGGTGTTGCTTTATCTGTTTTTTAAAACCAGGTTTGCTGTTTATTCGAGCAATATGAGATGGAAAGAAGTTCCATGCAATAATGGCTCTATATAATACTGTACACTGTCTTGAATTTGTTCTGGATTTGGGGACTGTGAAAAGACCCCTAGTGGCATACGTGCGTGTGTCAGAGCTGTGTGTCAGTTGATTATGCAAACAATCTGGGATTTCAACGCCTTAATGTTTTTTCTAGAAACAAGAAGTGATGCAGTCAGTCTCTCCTCAGCTCTTAGCCAAGAGAGATTGGCATGCATAGTATTTAGCCCTCTGAATACAATTTAGAGCAAATGCCGCTCTGTTCTGGGCCAGCTGCAGCTTAACTAGGTCTTTCCTTTTTCTTTTGCAGCACTGGACCACACGACTGGACAATAATCAAGATCAGACAAAACTAGGGCCTCTCTTTATTACGGCTAGACCTGTCCCCACCTTTACGAACATTGAATCTAAATGTTTTGACCATGACAGTTTACAATCTAAGGTAACGCCAAGTAATTTAGTCTCCTCAACTTGTTCAATAGCCACACCGTTCATTAACAGATTCAGCTGAGGTCTAGCACTTCAGGAATGATTTGTACCAAATACAATGCTCTTAGTTTTAGAGATGTTCAGGACCAGTTTATTACTGGCCACCCATTCCAAATCAGACTGCAACTCTTTGTAAGGGTTTCAGTGACTTCATTAGCTGTGGTTGCTGATGCGTATATGGTTGAGTCATCAGCATACATGGACACACATGCTTTGTTTAATGCCAGTGGTAGGTCATTGGTAAAAATAGAAAACAGTAGAGGGCCTAGAGAGCTGCCCTGTGGTACACCACACTTCACATGTTTGACATTAGAGAAGCTTCCATTAAAGAAAACCCTTTGAGTTCTATTAGAGTGATAGCTCTGAATCCATGATATGGCAGAGGTTGAAATGCCCGTAACACATACCTTTTTTCAACAATAGGTTATGGTCAATAATATCAAAGGCTGCACTGAACACCACAGCTCCCACAATCTTCTTATCAATTTATTTCAACCAATCATCAGTAATTTGTGTCAGTGCAGTACATATTGAGTGCCCTTCTCTATAAGCATGCTGAAAGTCTGTTGTTAAATTTGTTTACAGAGAAATAACATTGTATTTGGTCAAGATGGCGTAGCAGTGAAGACGTGTTTTGTTCGTGTCTTGTGTATTTTTCGTATTTATATTTCAACTTTATTTTCAATCTCCTTTCGATTTTTTATTCGATTATACCTTCCGGGTAACCTGCCTCACCCAATGAGATACGGTATCGCTATTATTTTCAATTTTTTTAAAACTTTAGACCACATTCTAGAACCTCCAGAAGCTAACCATCTAATTAGCTACAAGCTATTTATTAGTCATTGTTAGCCACTGCTAGCGGCTTTTACCTTCTGCACAGATACCAGCCCTGTTTTTAGCCTGGATAATACTCGCCAGTCTACCAGTATCGGACTGTCTCTCCACAACAATGCCGGATTCCTGCCGTAATCCCTGGACCATTACTTCTGATCTTCACGGCTAGCTTGCAGCTAGCAAGCTCACAGCTTGCAGCTAGCTAGCTCACAGCTAGTTTGCACTCCCCATGGCATCCAGTATCGAAGCTATCCCTGAGGCCCACCTCACGGCCTACTCAGCTGTTCACCCGAACCCCACTCATACACGGCTAGAGCCCAATACTCCACCGGATCCTTGCTGTAAACTCTGGACCTTGGCACCGGTTCACTGCTGCTACCAATTGGCTATAGTGGCTAACGCCACTGCCACAAAGCTAGCACCAGTTAGCCGTGAGCCAGGCGCATCTCCCGGCTAGCAAACTAAATTGTACAATACCTCTTTCGCCATCTGGCTTGGATTCTCTGTCGACACGGCGCCCTGCCGCACCACCACGACTGGTCTGCCGACGAATACTCCATCCACTGTGCCTTCATCCGACCTCCGTCGGAGCAGACGCTACTAACTTTAAACGCCGTGTCGCCCGAGTGCTAGCGTAGTGGCGGCTCCCCTGTTCCATCTACTGCTGCCCTCTGGACACTATGATCACTTGGCCACATAGCTGATGCCTGCTGGATTGTCTATTAATCACGGTACTCCATTCTGTTATTTCTTTTTTATCTGTCGGCACCAGACGCGAACTCAGGCTCTGTGTGTAGTTAATCCGACCCTCTCTGCCTATTTTACCTGCTGTTGTTGTGTTAGCTGATTAGCTACCTCACCTGTTGTTTTAGCTAGCTCTCCCAATCAACACCTGCGATTACTTTATGCCTCGCTGTATGTCTCTCTCAAATGTCAATATGCCTTGTATACTGTTGTTCAGGTTAGTTATCATTGTTTTAGTTTACAATGGACCCCCTAGTTCCACTCTTCATACCTCTGATACCTCCTTTGTCCCACCTCCCACACATGCGGTGACCTCACCAATTTACAACCAGCATGTCCAGAGATACAACCTCTCTTATCATCACCCAGTGCCTGGGCTTACCTCCGCTGTACCCGTACCCCACCATACCCCTGTCTGTGCATTATGCCCTAAATATATTCTACCATGCCCAGAAATCTGCTCCTTTTATTCTTTGTCCCCAACGCTCTAGGCGACCAGTTTTGATAGCCTTTAGCCGCACTCTCATACTACTCCTCCTTTATTCCGCGGGTGATGTGTAGGTAAACCCAGGCCCTGCATGTCCCCAGGCACCCTCATTTGTTGACTTCAGTTATCGAAAAAGCCTTGGTTTCATGCATGTCAACATCAGAAGCCTCCTCCCTAAGGTTGTTTTACTCACTGCTTTAGCACACTCTGCCAACCCTGATGTCCTTGCCGTGTCTGAATCCTGGCTTAGGAAGGCCACCAAACATTTGGAGATTTCCATACCCAACTATAACATTTTCCGTCAAGATAGAACTGCCAGTCCTCCCGGGTGGCGCAGTGGTTAAGGGCGCTGTACTGCAGCGCCAGCTGTGCCATCAGAGTCCTGGGTTCGCGCCCAGGCTCTGTCGTAACCGGCCGCGACCGGGAGGTCCGTGGGGCGACGCACAATTGGCCTAGCGTCGCCCGGGTTAGGGAGGGCTTGGTCGGTAGGGGTGTCCTTGTCTCATCGCGCACCAGCGACTCCTGTGTCGGGCTGGGCGCAGTGTACGCTAGCCAAGGTGGCCAGGTGCACGGTGTTTCCTCGGCTGGCTTCCGGGTTGGATGTGCGCTGTGTTAAAGAAGCAGCGGCTTGGTTGGTTGTGTATCGGAGGACGCATGACTTTCAACCTTCGTCTCTCCCGAGCCCGTACGGGAGTTGTAGCGATGAGACAAGATAGTAGCTACTACAACAATTGGATACTACGAAATTGGGGAGAAAAAGGGGTAAAATTCAAAAAAAAAAAAAGATAGAAGGGGGAGGAGTTGCAGTCTACTGCAGAGATAGCCTGCAAAGTAATATCATACTTTCCAGGTCCATACCCAAACAGTTTGAAATACTAATTTTAAAAATTACTCTCTAAAGAAATAAGTCTCTCATTGTTGCCGCCTGCTACCGCCCCCCCCCCCCCCCCCACCCCGGCAGTCCTACAATCTAATGCCCTCAATCTCACACAAATCATCAAGGAACCCACCAAGTACAACCCTAAATCTGTAAATAATTTGTGAATTGATCGCCCCCCATCTAGCTTCAGAGTTGTTCTGTTAGGTGACCTAAACTGGGATATGCTTAACACCCCGGCAGTCCTACAATCTAATGCCCTCAATCTCACACAAATCATCAAGGAACCCACCAGGTACAACCCTAAATCTGTAAATAATGGCACCCTCATAGACGTTATCCTGACCAACTGGCCCTCCAAATACACCTCCGCTGTCTTCAATCAGGATCTCAGCGATCACTGCCTCATTGCCTACATCCGCTACGGGTCCGCAGTCAAACGACCACCCCTCATCACTGTCAAATGCTCCCTAAAACATTTCTGCGAGCAGGCCTTTCTAATCGACCTGGCCCGGGTATCCTGGAAGGATATTGACCTCATCCCGTCAGTTGAGGATGCCTGGTCAATCTTTAAAAGTAACTTTCTCACCATCTTAGATAAGCATGCTCCGTTCAAAAAATGCAGAACTAAGAACAGATATAGCCCTTGGTTCACTCCAGACCTGACTGCCCTCGACCAGCATAAAAACATCCTGTGGCGGACTGCAATAGCGTCGAATAGTCCCCGCGATATGCAACTGTTCAGGGAAGTCAGGTACCAATACACGCAGTCAGTCAAGCAAAGGCCAGCTTTTTTAAGCAGAAATTTGCATCCTGTAGCTCTAACTCAAAAAAGTTCTGGGACACTGTAAAGTCCATGGAGAACAAGAGCACCTCCTCCCAGCTGCCCACTGCACTGAGGCTAGGTAACACGGTCACCACTGATAAATCCATGATAATCGATAACTTCAACAAGCATTTCTCAACGGCTGGTCATGCCTTCCTCCTGGCTGCTCCTACCTCGACCAACAGCTCCCCCCCCCCCCCCCCCCCGCAGCTACTCGCCCAAGCCTCCCCAGCTTCTCCTTTACCCAAATCCAGATAGCAGATGTTCTGAAAGAGCTGCAAAACCTGGACCCGTACAAATCAGCTGGGCTTGACAATCTGGACCCTCTATTTCTGAAACTATCCGCCGCCATTGTCGCAACCCCTATTACCAGCCTGTTCAACCTCTTTCATATCGTCTGAGATTCCCAAGGATTGGAAAGCTGCTGCAGTCATCCCCCTCTTCAAAGGGGGAGACACCCTGGACCCAAACTGCTACAGACCTATATCCATCCTGCCCTGCCTATCTAAGGTCTTCGACAAAACGGATCACTGACCATCTCGAATCACACCGTACCTTCTCCGCTGTGCAATCTGGTTTCCGAGCCGGTCACGGGTGCACCTCAGCCACGCTCAAGGTACTAAATAATATCATAACCACCATCAATAAAAGACAGTACTGTGCGCCATCTTCATTGACCTGGCCAAGGCTTTCGACTCTGTCAATCACCATATTCTTATCGGCAGACTCAGTAGCCTCGGTTTTTCTAATGACTGCCTTGCCTGGTTCACCAACTACTTTGCAGACAGAGTTCAGTGTGTCAAATCAGAGGGCATGTTGTCCGGTCCTCTGGCAGTCTCTATGGGGGTGCCACAGGGTTCAATTCTCGGGCCGACTCTTTTCTCTGTATATATCAATGATGTTGCTCTTGCTGCGGGCGATTCCCTGATCCACCTCTACGCAGACGACACCATTCTGTATACTTCTGGCCCTTCCTTGGACACTGTGCTATCTAACCTCCAAACGAGCTTCAATGCCATACAACACTCCTTCCGTGGCCTCCAACTGCTCTTAAACGCTAGTAAAACCAAATGCATGCTTTTCAACCGTTCGCTGCCTGCACCCGCACGCCCGACTAGCATCACCACCCTGGATGGTGCCGACCTAGAATATGTAGACATCTATAAGTACCTAGGTGTCTGGCTAGACTGTAAACTCTCCTTCCAGACTCATATCAAACATCTCCAATCTAAAATCAAATCTAGAGTCGGCTTTCTATTCCGCAACAAAGCCTCCTTCACTCACGCCGCCAAACTTACCCTAGTAAAACTGACTATCCTACCGATCCTCGACTTCGGGGATGTCATCTACAAAATAGCTTCCAATACTCTATTCAGCAAACTGCATGCAGTTTATCACAGTGCCATCCGTTTTGTTACTAAAGCACCTTATACCACCCACCACTGCGACCTGTATTCTCTAGTCGGCTGGTCCTCGCTACATATTCGTCACCAGACCCACTGGCTCCAGGTCATCTACAAGTCCATGCTAGGTAAAGCTCCGCCTTATCTCGGTTCACTGATCACGATGGCAACACCCACCCGTAGCACGCGCTCCAGCAGGTGCATCTCACTGACCATACCTAAAGCCAACACCTCATTTGGCCGTCTTTCCTTCCAGTTCTCTGCTGCCTGTGACTGGAACGAATTGCAAAAATCGCTGAAGTTGGAGACTTATCTCCCTCACCAACTTTAAACATCTGCTATCTGAGCAGCTAACGATCGCTGCAGCTGTACATAGTTCATCGGTAAATAGCTCACCCAATTTACCTACCTCATCCCCATACTGTTTTTATTTATTTACTTTTCTGCTCTTTTGCACACCAGTATCTCTACCTGCACATGACCATTTGATAATTTCACTCCAGTGTTAATCTGCTAAATTGTAATTATCCGCCTACCTCCTCATGCCTTTTGCACACAATGTATATAGACTCTTTTTTTATTTTTCTACTGTGTTATTGACTTGTTTATTGTTTACTCCATGTGTAACTTCCCAAGGATTGGAAAGCTGCTGCAGTCATCCCCCTCTTCAAAGGGGGAGACACCCTGGACCCAAACTGCTACAGACCTATATCCATCCTGCCCTGCCTGTGTTGTTGTCTGTTCACACTGCTATGCTTTATCTTGGCCAGGTAGTAGTTGTAAATGAGAACTTGTTCTAAACTAGCCTACCTGGTTAAATAAAGGTGAAATAAAAATAAAATTAAAAAACACAATTTATTTCAACAGTTTGCTAAGAGCTGGCAGAAAGCTTATAGGCCTGCTGTTAGAACCAGTAAAGGCCGCTTTTCCACTCTTGGGTAGCGTAATTACTTTTGCTTCCCTCCAGGCCTGAGGACAAAGACTTTCCTTTAGGCTCAGATTAAAAAGATGACAGATAGGAGTGGCTATAGAGTCAGCTACCATCCTCAGTAGCTTTCCATCTAAGTTGTCAATGCCAGGGGGTTTGCCATTATTGATCGATAACAATAATTTTTCCACCTCTCCCACACTAACTTTACAAAACTCAAACTTGCAATGCTTTTCTTTCATTATTTGTTTTTTTTATGCATGAATACAATTGCTCACTGTTCGTTGTTGACATTTCCTGCCTAAGTTTTCTCACTTTGCCAATGAAGCAATCGTTGGCAACATCAAATGGTTTTGTGATGAATAAGCCATCTGATTTGATAAAATGGAGATGAATTTGTCTTTCTGCCCATAATTTCCTTTAAAGTACTCAAGTTTTTTTTCCATCATTCTTCATATCATTGATCTTGGCTTCATAATGAAGTTTCTTCTTCTTTTTGTTGAGTTTAGTCATATCATTTCTCAATTTGCAGTAAGTAAAACAGTCAGATGTGCAGCAAGACTTATTAGCCACTCCTTTTGCCCCGTCTCTTTCAACCATACAGTTTTTCAATTCCTCATCAATCCATGGAGCCTTAACAGTTCTAACAGTCAGTTCCTTAACAGATGCTTGTTTATCAATAATTGGAAGAAGCAATTTAATAAATTAATCAAGTGCAGTGTCTGGATGCCCCTCATTAATCACATCAGACCAACAAATATGTTTTACGTCATCCACATAAGAATCATAGCTAAATCTTTTGTATGATATCTTATACACTATTTTAGGCCCAACTATTGGAACTTTGGCTTTCTTGTATATAGCTACTATATTGTGATCACTGCATCCAATGGGTACAGATACAGCCCCAGAACAAAGTTCTGTATCATTAGTAAAAATGTGATTGACATGTGGAAGATCTTGTTCCTGTAGTATTTGTAAACACCCTGGTAGGTTGATTAATAACCTGAACCAGATTTCAGGCACTGGTTACAGTAAGACGCTTCCTCTTGAGCGGACAGCTTGATGAAAGCCAGTCAATATTCAGGTCCCCAAGAAGGTATACCTCTCTGTTTACATCACATACACAATCAAGCATTTCACACACATTATTTAGATACTGACTGTTAGCACTTGGTATATAGCAACACCCAAAAAGAAAAGGCTTTAGATGAGGCAGCTGAACCTGCAGCCACAACACTTCAATAACACTTGACATGAGATCTTCTCTAAGCATTACAGGGATATGGCTCTGAATATATACAGCAACACCTTCCCCATAAGCATTTCTGTCTCTTCTATAGATGTTATATCCTTGTATTGCTACTGCCGTATCATCAAATTAATTACCCAAGTGAGTCTCAGTAATGGCTAATATATGAATGTTATCTGATGTTAGCAAGTTATTGATATCATTACCCTTATTTTTAGGCTACATGTATTAATATGGGCTATTTTCAGCCCTTTCCTGGGTAGCTTATCAGAGAGAGACATAATAATGAAAAAGAGAAAACAAAGCAAGAGGAAATAAATATACATTCAGCAGTTCAGGTAGCCTAGTGGTAAGAGCGTTGGACTGGTAACCGAAAGGTTCCAAGATCGAATCCCGGAGCTGACAAGGTAAAAATCTGTTGTTTTGCCCCTGAACAAGGAGTTTAACCCACTGTTCCTAGGCCGTCATTGAAAATAAGATTTAGTTCTTAACTGCCTTGCCATGTTAAATAAAGGTAAAAAAATAAATACAAAAATTGGTGTGTGTGCTGTGGGGTTGAAGCTACGAACCCATAGGCTTGGCTTTCTCATCCCTTCCAGGCTTGAGGGAGGGAGGGTGGACAATGAGCCTGTCATAGCAGATGTAAGCAATGTCCGAACGCGCTCTGGCAGCTTTCATGGCTGGGATAAGTTCTTCCCTCTTCTAGCGCACAGCTTTGGGATATTCCTTGTTGAGGAAGATATACGCTCCTCTCAAGTTCTTGGCTCTTCCCAGAACAGCTACCTTGTCCTTGAACCTCAGGAACTTGACCACTATCACCTGGGCCGGTGGTGGGTTTTCCAGTCCTGTTGGTGTGCTCCACCTCAATCTTCCTGTGGTCCATCTTCAATTTCTCAGAGATCATTTCCCTCACTTTATCCTCAGACTCATGTGGAGATTCTACAATTCTGTCCACAACCATGTTGTTCCGCCTTGATTGTCCCTTGAGATAGTCGGATTTATCTGTCATTGTTATCATGGATTCACACACAGAACCGATGTCCTCTCTCAATGACTTACAGATTACTGTCATCTTGCTGTTCTCCTGTTTCAACTCATCGAACTGACCCTGGGAGAACTGCAAACTGTTCTTCAGGTCCTGGACCTCTGGTCAGGTCGTCCATTCTTTTATTAGTAGAATCCACAAGTATTTGGACAACTCTTGAAGCTATTTTCTTGTTGTTTTAACAACTGCTGGGAGGTCTCTTTTTGTTCGTTCCTTCACGTGTGATAGATCCTTCAAGTGTGATAGACACCACTGTCCTCAACGGTACTCCCACCAGCTTTGGTCTTTGTCATGGTAGCAAAGTAGGTCACACTGTTACTTCTCGCAGTTCCAGACAGGGCAAGTCATGGGGAAAATTGAAAACAACAAACAGCAGGGATCTAGACAGCCACAAATCCGGAACAATCCGTGATCCCAGCCATAATGGCTAACCGCGTCGTGGGCTGCGTTCAAGAAAACCCTGCTAGCTTGATATGCAGCTAGCTAGCAGCTAGGTTAGCTGCGATGCCAAATAGCTCCTTAGACCCGTTCTTGGTCGACAGGATCACTGGAAAATGGCAAGCATTCCCAGCAACTAATGCCAACTGCGTCGCGGGATCCAAACTAAGAAGCTTGATAGCTACCAAGAACTTTCCAATACACTTTCAAACAACAACATTTTCAAACAAACAAAACCGAGCTCTTCCTCGTTCCGCGTTCAACAGGAAGTGACGTGCAGCATGACAATGCCCCCGTTGCTATCTATCCCTCTCCCCTCTCTCTCCATCTGCTACTGTCTCTGTGTGGTGTCAGACTGACATTAAAACAGAATCTTGGTCATAATATTTCTCTAAATATCTGTTCTATAAAAGCTTTAAGCAAGAATGCTCAGGGGAGAGTGTGTTTGTTAGCTAATATGGGTCAGTCAGTCTCCTCTGTCTGTAGATAAATAAAAGTGTGTTTTGTTCTATTTACAGCTAAACTCAATAGGCTGCTTCGTTTTGTAAACAACTCATAGACTACTCGGTTTAGTAAACAACTTGGATGCTATGAATGATATATGAGAGAGTGTCCCTTTAGAGAAAATCACACAATAACACAACTACTGTGTCACTGATGACTCGTTGTTTTAGAGCTTTTTGTTAACTTCTTGGTTTGAACTTGTTCTATTGGCTACATTGATTGTTGGAGGTCCATTAAGGGTTTGATTCTGGCATGGTCATCATATACTAACTTGATTTTTGTGCTTTGGATGTTATGTGCATTGAATACAACTACTACACTGAACAAAAATATAAATGCAAACATTTCAAAGCTTTTACTGAGTTACAGTTCATATAAGGAAATCAGTAAATTGAAATAAATTCATTTGGCCCTAGTCTGTCTGGGCAGGAGTGCAGTCGTGTGTGTGTGGGCCCGGCTCCCAAGTGGGTGGGCCTGTGCCCTCCCAGGCCCACACACACTGTGGAGCCAGGCACAGCCAATCAGAATGAGTTTTTCCCCACAAAAGGGCTTTATTACTGACAGAAATACTCCTCAGCACTCCCTCCCCTCCCTCAGATGATCCTGCAGCTGAAAAAAACGGATGTGGAGGTCCTGGGCTGGCGTTGTTACATGTGGTCTGCGGTTGTGAGGCAGGTCGGACGCACTGCCAAATTCTCAAAAACGACGTTGCTTATGGTAGAGAAATTAACATTCAATTCTCTGGCAACAGCTCTGGTGTACATTCCTGCAGTCAGAATCCAATTGCACACTCCCTCAACTTCATACATCTGTGGAATTGAGGTGTGTGACAAACTGCACATTTTAGAGTGGACTTGTATTGTCCCCAGCACAAGGTGCACCTGTGTAATGACCATGCTGTTTAATCAGCTTCTTGATATGCCACACCTGTCAGGTGGATGGATTATCTTGGCAAAGGAGAAATGCTCACTAACAGGGATGTAAACAAATGTGTACACAAAATTTGAGAGAAATAAGCTTTTTTTTGTGCGCATGGAACATGGGACCATCACTTTACATGTTGCATAAAATGTGTTGTTCAGTATAATAGATGACCATATTATAAACATGATATTGCCCCCTGATATGTATAGTATTCACTGACTGAGGATGGTGGTGACCGGTTGGTTATTTTTGCTGGAAGATGGTGTTGTACTTGAGTTATCGTTCACTCATAGTTATGCAGAGATTGATTTGTGTGTGTGTCCGCATGCACGCTTGCAGGCACCGGCGTGTGTGTGTGTGTGTGTGTGTGTGTGTGTGTGTGTGCTGACAGAGGAACAGAAGGGTCACCCCCCTGATGGTGTTATTATATGAGGATAAATATTTCACCCTGCAGAACACACACACTCCACACGCTGCGGCATCCAGTCCTGAATTATTTACACAAAACACACACTGTTCCCTCCCACACACAGAGACCCACATAAAATACAGTTTGACTTCATGCTTGCAGATACAAACCCACCCACAAACCCACCCACACATACATATCGACAATCATTTGCGGATTCAAATAGTAACTGTTAAACTTCCAGTTATCAATCTGCCCAGCAGTTACAGAGAAATGTACATATGATATTGTTTATATTCCCTTACCCTCATGCACGCCCAGGCTCCCAGGATCCAGTTCTCCAAGTCCACCGTCCTGCTTATTTTCACTTGGCCTTTTAAATGGGGACGGATTTCCTTCAGGGACACCACTCTGGCCAATCAATCACATCAAGTACCCAGGAGAAACCAAATCCCAGCAGGACTGTTGAACTAGGGGCCCGGAGTAGGATAAGATCACTGGGACCAACTCTGGCTCTCAGATTTGAAGCCCTTGCTAAAATGTAGCTGAAAAGGGTTTTGGTTACGAACATGGATCTGTACTTGTTTAGTCACAAACAAACTCCAGGATTTAAGTAGATCTTAATGCTAGTGGCTTATTGACCTTCGTTTTATCTGATGTACAGGTTGCTGCCAAAATAAAGGAAACACTTGAGTAAATGAGGAATACAATGTATATTGAAAGCAGGTGCTTCCACACCGGTGTTGTTCCTAAGTTAAAGGCCCAGTGCAGTCAAAAAACGTGATATGCCTGTGTTTTATATAATTTCCACAGTATGAGGTTGGAATAATACTACGAAATTGTGAAAATTATGATAATTCTGTTTGAAAAGACTGCCTGAATTGTCAGCCTGTTTTGGTGGGATGGAGTCTTGGCCTTCCTGGTGTCATCACCAGGCAGTAAATTAGTTAATAGGACAAACGTCTGCCAATAACAGCGAGTTTTCAATGTTCCCCTCCCCACTCAGACCACTCCCAGACAGCCCTAGCAAAATTCTTGCTTAAGTTATTGCTCTTGCTAAGAAGCTATTTAGTTTCTTTTTGACCATTTTGATTGAAACAGTCACTGTAAGGTACTTATTTATTGCCAGAAATGGTTTGATATTGAGATAAAAGTGGCTGCATTGGACCTTTAAGCAATTAACATCCCATCATGGTTATGGGTGGGGTCATGTATAAAAATGCCCAGATGCCCATTATTTTGGCTACCATGGCCAGAAGAAGAGATCTCAGTGACTTTGAAAGAGGGGACTCATAGGAGCATAGAGGGTTTAAAAGTGAATGTGTGTGTGTGTGTGTGTGTACTGTGTCTGTCTTTCACCAGATCTCAACCCAATTGAACACTTATGGGAGAATTCTGTAAGGGTGCCTGAGACAGTGTTTTTCACTATGTCATGACTCTTTCTCCTTGGTGAGGATCAAAGGTGCTGGATCAGCTAGGACAATGGCTGACAGATAGCCAAACTCTCTCTCTCTCCCCTTGGGGAGTTGGCCTGGTTTTGTGACTAAACAACCGGTCGTAAACTTTCTCTCTATTGCAACTGCAGTATGGAGAAGTTAAAAATCCCTTTGTTACAACAGAGAGAGACTTTTACAAAACTTCAAACATCAAACAATCAAACATTGGGACAATATATTTCAATATCCAAATGTTGGGAATTATGACAGATGTAATATGGAAAATGTATCTATATTTTGTGATGTCATTCAAATGTATCAGAAAGGCTGTATAACAAGAACTGTAATTGTACACGTCCTAGTGATCAGGTTTGCATCTAAATGTTGTATAAAATAAATGATAAAGTATAAGAATACTTTTGAAAAGACAAAAATGTGATTTTAGCCGTCAAAATGAGATACTTGGCTTTTCATATAAACCTGGGCCAAGTCAGTAACCACGCCCACGTGAGCACAGACATTGTGTCAACATGATGGAACCGCCTTTCTGACCAGAGTGCTTAAAAGGACTCGCTGAAGAATTAACATATTAGATCAGACAGCATGGAGCGGTGGCTACACAGCTGGAAATGGTTAAAACTGCAAGACCAGAAAATGGTAAGACCCTCTGAAACTCTCGACGAGTGATGAAGGGGAAGACCAGGCTAAAACGTGCACCGCCTGCAGCTCTGCATGTAACGTAGTCTAGGACAGTTGACCAAGACCATCATAGGTTTCTCTGAGGTATCTATCTAACGAACATAGGGAAACACAGATCCCTCTGAACACCCCTGATGTATCCATTCTAAGGACACTTCAGAACGAAAGAAGCCTACAACTAAGAAGGACATTGTGACTTCTGGTGGATACCAGAGACTTACATTGAACCACTTCCCATGACTGATCGAGTTCAACAGAGAGGAGACAAAGACGCATAAAAAATACATTGCAATTGTTTTTGACTGAGCGGTTGTTTATGTGCAAAGTATTCATATTCCCATGAGGACTGCTTCCACATGTACGTACGACAAGTCCAATCTTTGTCTCTCCCGCTCTTTGTCTTTCCCCACCAAACTTTCCATTGTGTAAAAATCCATCATATCAGGTTAGTCCATTAGGGACTTTTCATTGCATTATGTTAGTATCAATATAACCTATATCGTGTGTTTATGTAATTGTGTGTTATTATTTAGTTAGTTAGTAAATAAATAATTAATCCAATTTTTGTGTATCGCTGATTCATCACTTAGGCTAGTGTTCGTGCAGATTTCCAAGGATTATGCAACGTTCAGTATGAGACCGATATGAGGAAATTATTGATTGATGACTGGTATGACATCGAAATATTCTTGAGTTACTCGTTAAATAATCTTTTCCCGTGGTGCCTCAAATTACCAATGAATTAATTGTTTCATGATTAATTTAATCAAGTAATAATTAAATGTAGTAGGTAATTATTCGATAAATAGCATGTCATCACATTATTGATAGTCACGTCACGACAACCATTATTAAAAAAAAAACACCAAATTATGGAATTTCTTGTGGAAGAATGGTGTCGCATCCCTACAATAGAGTTCCAGACGGAATCTATTCCAAGGTGCATTGAAGCTGTTCTGGCGGCTTGTGACGGCCCAACGCCCTATTAAGACACTTTATGTTGGTGTTTCTATATTTTGGCAGTTACCTGTATATCGATGTGAGGTTAAAGGAGGACTCTATCTGATCTATATCTATGTGAGGGTAAATCAAATAAAATGTTATTCGTCATGTGCTTCGTAAACAACAGGTGTGGACTAACAATGAAATGTTTACTTACGGACCCTTCCCAAAAATGCAGAAAATAGACAAATAAATAATAAATATACAATGAGTAATGATAACTTGGCTATTTACACAGGGTACCAGTACCGAGCCGATATGCAGGAGTATGAGGGAATCATTAGGGATGACTACCTGATGTACACTGAAGTGTACAAAACATTCGGAATACCTTCCTAATATTGACTTGCGCCCCCTTTTACTCTCAGAAAAGCCTAAAATCGTCAGGCATGGACTACACAAGGTGTCAAAAGCGTTCCACAGGGATGCTGGCCCATGTTGACTCCAATACTTCCCACTGTTGTGTCAAGTTGGCTAGATGTCCTTGACACACTCAAACCGTTGTGCCTGGCACCTACTACCACACCCCTTTCAAAGGCACTTAAATCTCTTTTGTCTTGCCCTTTCACCCTCTGAATGACACACATACACAATCCATGTCTCAATTGTCTCCAAGGCTTAAATTCATTTTTTTTAACCTGTCTCCTCCCCTTCAGCTACACTGATATTGAAGTGGATTTAACAGGTGACATCAACACGGAATCATAGCTTTCCCCTGGATTCAACTAGTCATCCTGCCATGGAAAGAGCAGGTGCTCCTAATGATTTCTACACTCAGTGTATATCTTTGTGAGGCGAGCGAATGAGGTGGCCATTTTGTGCTGACGCTGCACCGTGTAATTGTCCTCATCTGTATGTGTTAAAAATAATCCCCTTCTCTGACAAGCACTCAGCCACACACACACCGTCATCTGCCTATGTTAAGGTACTCTCTAATTGCTCTCTGACACACCAATACTTCTCTGTCATGCTAATGTCACTTTAATTGTATTGGCCCTGTGTGGTTCTGTCTATTTTGGATGTTACTGCAGCAACACAACACATACACACATGCAGTTGAGGAGTACAAATGTGCTTAACAAGCCACACTGTTTGCATTAATAATGGTTAACATGATTTGTGAATGACTACTTCATCTCTGTACCCCACACATACGTAAGGTCCCTCAGTGGAGCAGTGAATTTAAAGCACACATTCAACCACAAAGATCAGGGAGGTTTTCCAATGCCTCGCAAAGAAGGGCACCTTTTGGTAAATGGTTTTTAAAAAAGCAGACCTCGAATATCCCTTTGAGCATGGTGAAGTTATTTAATTACACTTTTGATGGTGTATCAATACACCCAGTCACTACAAAGATACAGGCATCCTTCCTAACTCAGTTGCCAGAGAGGATGAAAACTGTGATAGGCTGTGGTAGGAGAAAACTGAGGATGGATCAACAGCATTGTAGTTACGCCACAATACTAACCTAAATAAAAGAGTGAAAAGAAGGAAGTCTGTACAGAATAAAAAATATTCCAAAACATGTGTCCTGTTTGCAATAAGACACTAAAGTAAAACTGCAAAAACGGCAAACTTTGGGTCCTGAATACAAAGCATTATGTTTGGGGCAAATCCACCACAATACATTACCGAGTACCACTCTTCATATTTTCAAGCATGATGGTGGCTCCATCATGTTATGGGTATGCTTGTCATCGGCAAGGACAAGGCAGTTTATTAGGATAAAATGAAATAGAATAGGCAAAATCCTAGAGGAAAACTTGGTTCAGTCTTCTTTCCAACAGACACTGGGAGACAAATTCACCTGTCAGCAGGACAATAACGTAAAACACAAAGCCAAATATACACTGGAGTTGCTTACCAAGATGACATTGAATGTTCCTGTGTGGCCTAGTTACAGTTTTTACTCAAATTGGCTAGAAAATGGCTGTCTAGCAATGATCAACAACCAATTTGACAGAGCTTGAAGAATTACAAAAATGATGTGTAAATATTGTACAATCCAGGTGTGCAAAACTCGAAGACTTACCCAAAAATACTCATAGCTACAATCGCTTCCGGGCTTCCGGGTGTGAATACTTATGTAAATTTGATATTTCCGTATTACATTTTCAATAAATTTGCAAAAATATCTAAACACGTTTTCACTTTGTCATTATGTTTTTTTTTAATTCAGGCTTTAACACAACAAAATGTGCAATATGTTAAGGCATAAGAATATTTTCTGAAGGCACTGTACCTCTACTAAGATGAGGGGGTGAATAGCATCTATATTTAATAGTCATTCTATTGGCCAATTAGTGCTGTGGCCATATTGTGTGTTGAGCTGCAGCCAGAGCAGTAGCAACAATGGGTCGATGGATGGGGGTAATTTTCATGGCGGCCATATTGTGTCGAGCTGGAGCCATGGCCAGGCCAGTGGCACTAGCAGCTGTAGGAGATGGATGAGGGTAATTTCCATGGCCTCAGGCAGCACTATATCACCAGGAAACAGAGGGCTTTAAATCATAGGGCATTTCTACACACACGCACTAGGACACACACATTTGTAGACACACATACTAACTGTACAAGGGCACAAATGTCTGCCCTCACACACACATGCTTGCGTTCACATACATCCTCCCAAGGCATTCTGTCCTCTTGTGATGGAAGTTCAACAGGCTTTGTGGTGAATCTTTCAAATTGTCCATTCCTCTCATCTCTCGGACTTCACGTTGACGTTGACGTTGATTAAAATGTTCAGCTTTTACTTAAAGTTATGCTGGTTTCAAATGAAACACAACACCTTTCTTTTATTAAAGCTTTTAGAATTGATTTGTGTCATACTGTGATGAAGCTGTGAGCCCGTCACCTATAAACGTAATTGTATTATTATATTTTTTTAATTTATTAATACCTGGAGCACTTTGATTGTAGATCATGCCTGAGGAACCCTGCATTCTCTGTTTATCATTACGCAGGGGCATTTGTCTGTGTGAGCAGTGGAAGTTTACCTCCATTTTTTTTTTGTTATTGACAATGTAAAGATGTCCGAGGTTGCTTACGAAATGCTATGCCTTATAATTGTAAAGGTTTGTGTGAGTAATTTTAAGAGTCCTCACTTTTGTCTCTTGTGTCGAGGAGGGTTCTGGCGCCTCCTGGTTTGGGTGTCAGCTGACAAACCGAGGGTTTTGGAGACGCGCACGTTTACCCAGTGTCACGGCGCACGGCACCAGATCATTTGTATTGTCTAACTTGTAGTCCTTTTGACAAGGTTTCATGCTATTAATGAAATGTGCACATTCATTACTATTGTATTGCCTGTGTATGTGCATTTATTTCTATTATTGGTTACATTAATTATTGATAGGCGGATTCTGGATATGCTTCCTGTCAGGTGGTTTCTGTAGGGTATAAGAACCAGTCATTTGCCATTTGGCTGGGGACAGAGAGGGTATGCCAGGCCAGAGCTAAGGCCTTGACTAAAATATTGAGTCATGTCGACATTTTGATTCTAGCCTTTCTTTATTTTGTATATATTTGTAAATGGTGCACGTTGTCTTTGTGAATCCTGGACCTTCAACACACTGTAAATGGTGCACGTTGTCTTTGTGAATCCTGGACCTTCAACACACTGTAAATGGTGCACGTTGTCTTTGTGAATCCTGGACCTTCAACACATTGTAAATGGTGCACGTTGTCTTTGTGAATCCTGGACCTTCAACACACTGTAAATGGTGCACGTTGTCTTTGTGAATCCTGGACCTTCAACACACTGTAAATGGTGCACGTTGTCTTTGTGAATCCTGGACCTTCAACACATTGTAAATGGTGCACGTTGTCTTTGTGAATCCTGGACCTTCAACACATTGTAAATGGTGCACGTTGTCTTTGTGAATCCTGGACCTTCAACACATTGTAAATGGTGCACGTTGTCTTTGTGAATCCTGGACCTTCAACACATTGTAAATGGTGCACGTTGTCTTTGTGAATCCTGGACCTTCAACACATTGTAAATGGTGCACATTGTCTTTGTGAATCCTGGACCTTCAACACACTGTAAATGGTGCACGTTGTCTTTGTGAATCCTGGACCTTCAACACATTGTAAATGGTGCACATTGTCTTTGTGAATCCTGGACCTTCAACACACTGTAAATGGTGCACGTTGTCTTTGTGAATCCTGGACCTTCAACACACTGTAAATGGTGCACGTTGTCTTTGTGAATCCTGGACCTTCAACACACTGTAAATGGTGCACGTTGTCTTTGTGAATCCTGGACCTTCAACACACTGTAAATGGTGCACGTTGTCTTTGTGAATCCTGGACCTTCAACACACTGTAAATGGTGCACGTTGTCTTTGTGAATCCTGGACCTTCAACACATTGTAAATGGTGCACGTTGTCTTTGTGAATCCTGGACCTTCAACACACTGTAAATGGTGCACGTTGTCTTTGTGAATCCTGGACCTTCAACACATTGTAAATGGTGCACGTTGTCTTTGTGAATCCTGGACCTTCAACACATTGTAAATGGTGCACGTTGTCTTTGTGAATCCTGGACCTTCAACACATTGTAAATGGTGCACGTTGTCTTTGTGAATCCTGGACCTTCAACACATTGTAAATGGTGCACGTTGTCTTTGTGAATCCTGGACCTTCAACACATTGTAAATGGTGCACGTTGTCTTTGTGAATCCTGGACCTTCAACACATTGTAAATGGTGCACGTTGTCTTTGTGAATCCTGGACCTTCAACACATTGTAAATGGTGCACGTTGTCTTTGTGAATCCTGGACCTTCAACACATTGTAAATGGTGCATGTTGTCTTTGTGAATCCTGGACCTTCAACACATTGTAAATGGTGCACGTTGTCTTTGTGAATCCTGGACCTTCAACACACTGTAAATGGTGCACGTTGTCTTTGTGAATCCTGGACCTTCAACACATTGTAAATGGTGCACGTTGTCTTTGTGAATCCTGGACCTTCAACACATTGTAAATGGTGCACGTTGTCTTTGTGAATCCTGGACCTTCAACACATTGTAAATGGTGCACGTTGTCTTTGTGAATCCTGGACCTTCAACACATTGTAAATGGTGCACGTTGTCTTTGTGAATCCTGGACCTTCAACACACTGTAAATGGTGCACGTTGTCTTTGTGAATCCTGGACCTTCAACACACTGTAAATGGTGCACGTTGTCTTTGTGAATCCTGGACCTTCAACACATTGTAAATGGTGCACGTTGTCTTTGTGAATCCTGGACCTTCAACACATTGTAAATGGTGCACGTTGTCTTTGTGAATCCTGGACCTTCAACACACTGTAAATGGTGCATGTTGTCTTTGTGAATCCTGGACCTTCAACACATTGTAAATGGTGCACGTTGTCTTTGTGAATCCTGGACCTTCAACACACTGTAAATGGTGCACGTTGTCTTTGTGAATCCTGGACCTTCAACACACTGTAAATGGTGCACGTTGTCTTTGTGAATCCTGGACCTTCAACACACTGTAAATGGTGCACGTTGTCTTTGTGAATCCTGGACCTTCAACACACTGTAAATGGTGCACGTTGTCTTTGTGAATCCTGGACCTTCAACACACTGTAAATGGTGCACGTTGTCTTTGTGAATCCTGGACCTTCAACACACTGTAAATGGTGCACGTTGTCTTTGTGAATCCTGGACCTTCAACACACTGTAAATGGTGCACGTTGTCTTTGTGAATCCTGGACCTTCAACACACTGTAAATGGTGCACGTTGTCTTTGTGAATCCTGGACCTTCAACACACTGTAAATGGTGCACGTTGTCTTTGTGAATCCTGGACCTTCAACACATTGTAAATGGTGCACGTTGTCTTTGTGAATCCTGGACCTTCAACACATTGTAAATGGTGCACG
The DNA here is from genome assembly GCF_057628025.1 of Oncorhynchus mykiss. Taxonomy (NCBI): domain Eukaryota; kingdom Metazoa; phylum Chordata; class Actinopteri; order Salmoniformes; family Salmonidae; genus Oncorhynchus; species Oncorhynchus mykiss. The sequence goes on along the minus strand of NC_143046.1, from coordinate 56,937,067 downwards.
TTGTCTTTGTGAATCCTGGACCTTCAACACATTGTAAATGGTGAGCACTCTACTCTCCTGTCTGCCTCCTCACTGTTCCCTTCGGCAACAGTCTCCCTAACACAAAGCAAGGACTCTCTCTCTCTCTCTCCCGCTCTCCCGCTCTCTCTCCCGCTCCCCCTCTCATTCTACTGGTATTGTATTCCATGCTATGGTTCAGCCATAAATGTTCAAAGTGCGAGCTCTGACCTCCACATCACCTCTCTACTCTACTGCCTCTGCAGCAGAGAGCTGGAGGGAGAGATGAAGGGAGAGAGGGAAGGAGAGATGGATAGAACTGGCTAGGGTGGCAGAGAGAGATGGGGACGGGTTGAGGCAGAGAGGGATGTGGCGGGGAGAGGGAAGAAGGTGAGATCGGGAGGGGGCTGCGGAAGAGGAAGAGGCAGGGAAATAGGGAGGGAAGGGTGCCGTATGAAATATGGAAGGAGAGAGAGGAAGTGGGAGAATCCATCCATCCATCTGCCTTAAATGGAGAGATCTGTTATTGGAGGGCCTCACTCTGATTGAGTGATTTATATTATGTATTACTGTCTTAAATGTTTCTAATTGTGTGATATGTTTCCTAGGGGGTAGATGGGCTGTTCTAATGGAGTCCTATATTAGCTTTATTAGAATGTAGCCATGCGTAAGGAAGGACCCAGCGTACTGTATGTGTGACTAATGTTCTCATCTTAGTGCTGAATGACTGGTGCTTTTTGAGGTCGGTTCGGTTTAGGTTCGATTATAAAAATAAAAAAAATCATTATTTTATTAATTTTTTCGATTATTTTAAATAACATTAAATGCATTATGTGGGTTGAATTCTGTAACAACACAGAATAAAACAATTTACAGAAGTCCCAAGATGGTAGTGACTGCCCACGTATTAATCATAATTTATTCACATTACTTTAATAAAATACTTTAGTTTTAGTGCATATTACATTTGTTTTAATATTTAATTCCTTATCTCATCTCTATAGAGCTGCTGTCTGACAAAATCCCAGTTTTGTAGGTCTTAAGTCATACCTTTATGACTGCTGAATACCAACTATCAATCACTTGGATCATATATTTTCAGATAGAGATGCCCTCGTGAAGCAACAGCTGAACTCTATATCACCTCATGATCGCGCATTCTTCTCTCTTCAGTAGCAGGCCTAAAAAGAAACCGGTATATGAGCAAAGGATTATGGTCATTGTAGTTAATTACATCAATGTATGCGCTAAATTATGTTGAATATTAGCCTGTTGGAAACAACGCCCTACTACATCGCATAGTTCAGGCTGGATCTTATTTTAACTGCATCTTAACGCATTGCGCATTGAGCTCACCAAATAAAAAAGGAAATGTTTAAAAACTGAAAAATAACAAATGTTGGTTAATCGCTCAGCACTACATCTTATAGTGAACATACAGTGCATTTGGAAAGTATTCAGACCCCTGGACTTTTTCCACATTTTGTTACATTACACCTAAAAATGGATAAAATAAAATAAATCCTCATCAATCTACACACAATACCCCATAATGACGACGCGAAAACACTTTTGTCGACATTTGTCCAAATTTATTACAAATGAAAAACAGAAATACCTTTTTTTATTATCAACCTTTTTCTATGAGACTCGAAATTGAGCTCAGGTGCATCCTGTTTCCATTGATCATCCTTGAGATATTTCTACAACTTGATTAGAGTCCACCTGTGGTAAATTCAATTGATTGGACATGATTTGGAAAGGCACACAGGTCCCACAGTTGACAGTACATGTCAGAGCAAAAACCAAGCCATGAGGTCGAAGGAATTGTCCGTAGAGCTCAGAGACAGGATTGTGTTGAGGCACAGATCTGGGGAAGGGTACCAAAACATTTCTGCAGCATTGAAGGTCCCCAATAACACTGGCCTCCATCATTCTCAAATGGAAGAAGTTTGGAACCATCAAGACTCTTCCTAGAGCAGGCTGGTGCGGGAGGTGGGAGGTGACCAAGAATCTGACTCTGACAGAACTCCAGAGTTCCTCTTTAGAGATGGTTGTCCTTCTGGAAGGTTCTCTCATCTCTGCAGCACTCCACCAATCAGGCCTTTATGGTAGAGTGGCCAGATAGAAGCCACTCCTAAAAAAAGGCACATGACAGCACGCTTGGAGTTTGCCAAAAGGCATCTAAAGACTCTCAGGTCATGAGAAACAATGTTCTCTTGTCTGATGAAACCGAGATTAAACTCTTTGACCTGAATACCAAGCGTCACATCTGGAGGAAACCTGGCACCACACCTACGGTGAAGCGTGGTGTTGGCAGCATCATGCTGTGGGGATGTTTTTCAGTGGCAGGGACTGGGAGACTGGTCAGCATCTGGGAAAAGATGAATGCAGCAAAGTACAGAGAGATCCTTGATGAAAACCTGCTCCAGAGCGCTCAGGACCTCAGACTGGTTCACCTTCCAACAGGACAACGACCCTAAGCACACAGCCAAGACAACACAGGAGTGGCTTCGGGATAATTCGCTGAATGCTCTTGAGCAGCCCAGCCAGAGCCTGGACTTGAACCCGGTCGAACATCTCTGGAGACCTGAAAATAGTCGTGCAGTGACGCTCCCCTTCCAACCTGACAGAGCTTGATAGGATCTGCAGAGAAGAATGGGAGAAACTCCCCAAATGCAGGTGTGCCAAGCTTGTAGCGTCATACTCAAGGCTGTAATCGCTGCCAAAGGTGCTTCAACAAAGTACTGAGTAAAGGGTCTGAATACTTATGTAAATTTTATATTTCTGGTTTTTATTTTTATACATTTGCAAACATTTCTAATAACATGTTTTTACTTTGTCGTTATGGGGTATTGTGTGTAGATTGAGGGGAAAACACTGTTTAATACATTTTAGAATACGGCTGTAACCCACCACACACACACACACACACACACACACTTTCGAAGTCACTCTTGAGCAGTCTGCCTATACACACACACACAGCCCCGAGGTACAACTTTCAACCTATTTCCAGGTTGTGTGTGTGTGTGGTCAGATCATCCATTTTCAAGCTGCTCTGATGTGCGACTCACTTCCCTGATGAGGTGAAGTGGATTATGGGATTTGGAGTTGACAGATGTCATCTGATTATTGTAATCCTCTTGTTACATAAAAACATGAAAAGACTATAGCAGACAAACACATGCACACACACAAACCTTTGCTGTGTGTGCTGTAGGTGATTGTGTTGTGACGTGAGTGGCTTTCTCAAAGCTTTCTGTGACCACTCTCTGAGTGCGTGTATGTTATTTTGCCTTCTCCAGTTACGGTTGCCTGAGGATGAGTCACAGTCAGTCTCTGTGTGTGTGTGTGTGTGTGTGTGTGTCTGAGTGAGTGTGTGTGTTTGTCTGCTATACTATTTTCTTGTTTTTATGTAACAGGAGGATTATGATAATCAGCTGACATCTGTCAACTCTAAATCCCATAATCCACTTCACCTCATCCGCAAAGTGAGTCGCACATCAGAGGAGCTTGAAAATGCATGTTCTGACCACACACACACACACACATGTGCATATGTTGAGGTTGTAGCACTGCATTTAGAGATATTCCCTTAGGGGAAACAGGTCAAATGTTTTGTCTATCACCGTGTATGTGTGTGTGTGTGTGTGCGTGTGCATGCGTGGGTAGATCGCTCAAGAGTGACTTCGAAATTGGATGCCTATCCATGTCCTGAGGATGTTGGGAATTGTTCAAAACCGGTTACTAGGGGCAAAAGTGAGCACTATTACCATCAAGTAGGCTTGGGTTTTGCCAGGGCTTTGTGGATCGGCCTAATGACTCTGAATCAGAAGGTTGCCTGTTTCGATTCCATTTAACTTTAGTGGCTATGGTGGGCTGGTGTGGTGTTATAACCCTGTCCAGTTGGACCAACGTTTAATTCTGTAGTGAGACTGTGAGGTCTAGTTAGTGTGTGTGTGTGACCCCAGTGAAATAGGAGAGTAGTCTACAGAAGGCCAGTTTCATGACCCTGGCCTGGTCCAGAAGCTCAGACCATTAGGTTTTAATGGCAGAGCCTCCGATAGCGTTTCTCCAATAATATTGCTACCAGTCTACTGTTTTACTGTTACTGCTGCTAATACACTGCTCAGATCATAACAACCATTGACAACACGTCTGCTACCTCAGATCCTATCTTTGTTTGTGGGTGGGTGGGTGTGGGTGTGGGGTGGAGGGGGTTGTTGAAAAAAATACAAATCAGGACTCGGTATATGGCTGAGGATTGTTTAGTGATCCTTGCCAGTCAAGTAATGCTTTGGAAGCTGGAAGCCCTCCACACCACACCAGCCCACTATTGCCATCAGAACCATTAACACTACTACTGGGGTTCTATTCATCCCTCCACCCTCCCCGTTCCCATTCACAACCCCCTGCAAATCACTCAGCAGGCGAGTGGGATGGACAGGTGGAGGAGGGAGGAAATAGAGAGAGGGATGGAGGAAGTAGAGAGAGGGGTGGAGGAGGGAGGAAGTAGAGAGAGGGGTGGAGGAGGGAGGAAGTAGAGAGAGGGGTGGAGGGGTGGAGGAAGTAGAGAGAGGGGTGGAGGAGGGAGGAAGTAGAGAGAGGGGTGGAGGAGGGATGAAGTAGAGAGAGGGGTGGAGGAGGGAGGAAGTAGAGAGAGGGGTGGAGGAGGGAGGAAGTAGAGTGAGGGGTGGAGGAGGGAGGAAGTTGAGTGGGATGGAAGAGAAATGTAATGTGTAATAGCGTTGGGTGATGTTATAATCCTTCAAGCCAAACCCTTCAGCCTTCTGCCATTCAATGATATATTACCCTTCTGTGTGTGTGTGTGTGTGTGTGTTCCCCCAATGTGATGTAGCTTGAATCTCTCTGTTGAAGCAGCGTAACATCTCTAGAACGGTGTGATTCCATCTGAGATATTGTGTGTCTGTGACACCCGCTGTTCCCCCACTGTGACACCGATGTAGATTGAATATCTCTGTTAAAGCTGCGTAACGTCTTTCTAACGGTGTGATTCCACCAGAGATTGTGTGTGTGTGTGTGTGTGTGTGTGTGTGTGTGTGTGTCTGTGTGTGAGAACACAGGGACTTAAATGATAGAATGTTGCGCGGTGCTGGTTTACTCGACAGACTGTGTGTGTTTGTTTGTGTGTGTGTGTGTCGAGGAAAGCCTTCAGGGAAATTTCTGCTTAGATGCTCATCCTGGCTCCATATTGGCACCAGCACGAGCCTGCGTTCAAGTGCCAAAAACCATGTGCGTTTGTGTCAGGGCCCAGTTTGTGCTCATGCGTGACCATCGCCTGAGAGTTTAACACTAAACTGCCACTAAATTAAATGGCCTCTTTATATTATATCAATAAATAATTGAATAATTCAAATGTATTACCCATTTTACGCATTTATTTATTATTACCCATTTTCCGCATTTGGTTCCCACTCTGGCTTTTACTCTTACTGATTTTATTGCTTTTGTTGACTTTTTCTTCTCTCCCTCCAGCCCTCTCTTCCTCTCCCATTTTTTTCTTTCCCTCTTTTCCACCCTAAACGTTAAATCAATCGTGTCTTCATTAGTGGACACTCACTCACTCAGACACACACACACACACACACACACACACACACACACACCTTTTTGAGCTCTGAGGTGTCTTATCAGATTGTTGCAGCTAATGAGTTGCGTCATGTTTGTGTGTTTGAAGCTAGCTTGTCAACTGAGTCTGTGATTGACACCTGACGAGTGTCACTGAGCCCAAGTCTCTCTCACTCGCTCTATCTCATGTCAGATAGTATTGGATGGATGAAGAAAGAGAGAGAGAGAAAAAGAGTTGGACTCTCATGTCAAGACAGTTTAAGATACAGTGACTTGATTTAGAGGACATTTGTGGTTTAGTACGGTACCCTGCGTCACCACCTCATTGCTCCAGACCACCGCAAGGGGGAGTTAGAGCACTGATTGGGCTTTTCGGTCCCAAGGCGCTAATGTGTCTCTAACTGACAATGAATGGGCGACATAAACCTAAATAGAAACGGATAATTGTGCACGACTTCAGTATTACTTGCGAAAGTTGTTGTTACACTAAGGTTTTATTCTAAGAGAAACCTAGACTACAATTAGGATGTGGAAATGTTAGGATTATTTTGCTCTTACTGTAGCCTACTCCCGACCGGTCACGTTGTACAGCGCCTGAGTGGCGCAGTGGTCTAAGACACCGCATCGCAGTGCAGACTGTGTTGCTACAGATGCTGGTTCAATACGCGTGCCGGTCTCGACTGGGAGACCCATGAGATGAATGTAGGTTTTTGGTTTCTCTCCCTCTAAAAACAAAAACAAAATTATTCTAAATAACTAACTGGCTTTATTTACAAATTAGTAACAATGTCTCACCCCATGTTCAAGAATGGCCTTTTTTTTTTAAACAAAGCGATTTATTATTATTATTATTAATTTAGAATGATATAAAAGCACCTTGGATATTCTCACATATATATTATTAACCCTGTTATAAGCAGGACAATATATATTGGTCATATTAGTCATGGTTCCTGAGTGGCGCACAATGGGATTGCCTTGCAGTTCTCCAGCTGTATCCACTGAAATAGCGGTGGGCGTGCAAGGTTCATGGCACGAGGGCAGGGGGCACGGGATGGGCCACAGAGCGGTTCACAGAAGACGGACCTAGTCCATGGGGAAGGGGGGGTGGACCCCCACCCCACTGGGTAGCACAGAGCAGCACTTTAAGGGGCATTGCACTAATAATGGCGCTGACTAGGGAAACATTCCTGCCATTCTCAGTGCCAGTCTGCACGTTCAAACTAAAACAATATAACTAATAATGATGTGAAAAATGCCCCTTAGATATGGGGGCAGATATTCAGGGGGCAGATATTATTAAATATTACATTTTATTTACCAGTAGTGATGGACAGCTGGTGGCATTTTGAAAACAGGTTTTCAAACACTTGTTGCTCGAATAGCAGCATAATCAAAGTGAGGACAATCGGCGATCTGCTGTATACTTATGGCCTATTGTAAGCTGAAAGTCACACCTTTCCAGTACTCCTCACCCCGCCCCAAACTCTGCCCTTAACACAGTTACCATTGTTTATCTATCATTTGTGTGTTGGAGTCACTTTTAATTCTTAATTGATCTACCTTTCCTATCATAGGCCGCTGTAATCGATGGGGGCTCAAGGGAGGTAACATTCTGCTCGTCTGATGCAGGTGCACATGGATCAGATTCAAACTTTGAAGACTGAGATCGAGTCATTGAAGGCAGACCAGCAGAAAGAGAAACATTATCTGAGGGCGGAGATACGGGCGACAGCTGATGCCTTGGTTCAGAGCGAGGAACGAGACGGAGTCACCATCCATTCCAGGCACACCTGTGAGCTCTGGAACTCCGCCTCCGACAGGCAGAGTCAACATACCTGGCGAGGTCATCGGTTCACCCTGACATTTCCATTCCTCTTCTGACTACAGAACTTAACCAAGGTTAATGTGACTTACCAGTGAACCTCCGGGTGTTCATCATTAATACTGTGTCTCAGAAGTTTCTGTCCATGACTGATGCAACCCGAAAAAGTATTAAAGACGGAGTTAATGAGTACTTGAGGTCACTGAGAAAGTCTGGACTTGGCCTGCTCCCCCTTATGTAAGGAATTAGGCTCTTTCCCATGTTTACTACAGTATGTACTGGAGGCTATGTTTACTTGTCAGACTGCACAGTAGCCTATTAAACAAATGCAGGTGGCTTATATCTTCAAAATGCTTTATTATCCAAATGTTAAAGCATATACAGTACATTACTGTGTTTCTTCATCAGCGTCTTTATGCTTTCGTTAATAAAATAATGATACAAATTCTCTTTCAAAATGCAGATGTTTATTTAGTTATGGATCCATAATGAATTACTATGGGAATAAATATCACGGATTTACAGAAATATTGGAACAAAGTTGTCTAATGAAGGTAAGCAAATAGTTGCTTACTGGAAAATACTCTTTCAAACACACACAGACACATTGTACAGCGCCATTATGGCTATTAGCTGGACAATAGACTTGCCTAGATGGAGGGTAGGGGGAGAGTTCTATCATCGAATGTATTTCTTAGTTAGAATGACTGTATCACAACCGGCCTTGATTGGTTGCAATTTCAGTTTAATCCACCAGAAAAGACTAAACAACCTAACCTGGACACCATATACAGTATTATAATAGCCCATTATGGGCTATTAGCAGGACAATATACCTTTACCAACACCTCTCTGTATTTTGATACTTTGTGGATGGGGCCTTCCCGAATGGCACAGCGGTCCAAGACACTGCATCGCAGTGCAAAATGTGTTGCTGCAGATGCAGGTTTGATACCCGTGCCGGCCAATAATAACGCCAATAATTATATTTTTTGATATACAGTAGGCCTACCATAGGCGACATGAGCCTCACTAGTGTTGAGTAATGTGCTGTTAAAAGTGGTGTAGGTCTTATTTATTTAAAGAGCATATTGAAGTTAGAAGCAATAGGATTTGAAGCCATAGCCTACCCGCTGTTGTCATCTATTTTAGCACCATTTCACGCTGCTCTGAGACAAGCATAGGGACTGGTCTTGATAAATCAATGAGATTTTTATTTTCACTGAATCTCCATTTGGGTATTGGTTAGACTACAATTATACATGTAGGGTGTGGAAATGTTATGCTCTTAGTACTGTAGCCTACTCCCGACCGTCACGTTGTACAGTGCCCTATTTTCCATTCCATCCTAACAGAAACCCTGAGGGTTTTTAACTTCTTCGATATAGGGGGCGCTCTTTTAATTTTTGGATGAAAAACGAGATATTTTGTCACGAAAAGATGCTCGACTATGCATATAATTGACAGCTTTGGAAAGAAAACACTCTGATGTTTCCAAAACTGCAAAGATATTGTCTGTGAGTGCCACAGAACTGATTTTACAGGCGAAACCCAGATAAAAATCCAATCAGGAAGTGCCGCATTTTTTGAAACCGCATCATTCCAATGACTCCTTATATGGCTGTGGAGGAGCTAGGAGTCAGCTTACGTTTTCTACGTTTTCCCAAGGTGTCTGCAGCATTGTGACGTATTTGTAGGCATATCATTGGAAGATTGACCATAAGAGACTACATCTACCAGGTGGTCGCTTGGTGTCCTCCGTCGCAATTATTGCGTAATCTCCAGCTGCAGTATTTTTCCGTTTGCCTTTGATGAGAAACCGACTGCCAGGAATGATTTTTCATCGAATAGAATTGTGAAAAACACCATGAGGATTGATTCTAAACAACGTTTGCCATGTTTCTGTCGATATTATGGAGCTAATTTGGAAAAAAGTTTGGCGTTGTGTTGACTGCATTTTCGTTTTTTTTTCTTAGCCAAACGTGATGAACAAAACGGAGCTATTTCTCTTACACAAATAATATTTTTGGAAAAAATGAACATTTGCTATCTAACTGAGAGTCTCGTCATTGAAAACATCCGAAGTTCTTCAAAGGTAAATGATTTTATTTGAATGCTTTTCTTGTTTTTGTGAAAATGTTGCCTGCTGAATGCTAGGCTTAATGCTATGCTAGGCTATCAGTACTCTTACACAAATGCTTGTGTAGCTTTGGTTAAAGCATATTTTGAAAATCTGAGATGAGTGTTGTTAACAAAAGGCTAAGCTTGTGTTTCAATATATTTATTTCATTTCATTTGCGATTTTCATGAATAGGAAACGTTGCGTTATGGTAATGAGCTTGAGGCTATGATTACGCTCCCGGATACGGGATTGCTCGACGCTAGAGGTTAATTTTTCTTGGAATAGAAACACTGTTAATATTAATCAAATGAATATGTTCTTTAACAAAAAGGTATTGAAATTCTTTAGGACAGCCACTATTGAAGGCTATCAAATGCTTCTCATAGATGCCCTCTGGTAGTCAAACTAGCACTAACTAGCTTTAATGGTTACATTGAGTGACACTTAAATAATAACGTGCCACAGAAGCACCATGCAAGCTGTGCTGCAGTACGCTCCAACTTTTAAAGCACCGACCACTGTAGATCGATAGTTAGATACACTGTCTGTCTGTCTGTTATTGTTGTTTTTAGCTGTTTTCTTTTCATATTGTTCATTTGTTCTCATCAAACTGTAGCACATTCACATGCTTCTGAACACAGATACATTTGGAATTCAAATTTTATGGAACATAAAAAAAATATTGTGCTCAGGAACTGATATGCATAAAGCAGAGAGTTTGTGTGTGCGAGAGCAACAAGATCTCATAGTTTACTTTCGAAATTTGAGAGGAAGAGAACTTCCCAGGATGAGTGACGGATCCACCAGGGATAGTTCCATGTCTCTCTGATGTCTGATTACTCTTCTTCAGGCGGGGGAGGGACAGGGTTAAAGAGAGGGCGGGACAGGGGTAAAGAGAGGGCGGGACAGGGGTAAAGAGAGGGTGAGACAGAGGTAAAGAGAGGGAGGGACAGGGATAAAGAGAGGGAGGGACAGGGGTAAAGAGAGGGTGGGACGGGGGTAAAGAGAGGGAGGGACGGGGGTAAAGAGAGGCAGGGACGGGGGTAAAGAGAGGGTGGGACGGAGGTAAAGAGAGGGAGGGACGGGGGTAAAGAGAGGGAGGGACGGGGGTAAAGAGAGGGAGGGACAGGGGTAAAGAGAGGTAGGGACGGGGGTAAAGAGAGGGTGGGACGGGGGTAAAGAGAGGGTGGGACGGAGGTAAAGAGAGGGAGGGACGGGGGTAAAGAGAGGGAGGGACGTGGGTAAAGAGAGGGAGGGACGGGGGTAAAGAGAGGGAGGGACAGGGGTAAAGAGAGGGAGGGACGGGGGTAAAGAGAGGGAGGGACGGGGGTAAAGAGAGGGTGGGACGGGGGTAAAGCGAGGGAGGGACAGGGGTAAAGAACAGAGCAGTGTAATAGGGTTAGGGTGGTTGACTTAAAGGAGAGGCAACATAAATCCTACTCAGCTTCTCAGTGTGTAAATCTGCCTTCATCTCTCCCATGGCCCCGCCAGGTTAAATGAAATGACCACTGCAGAACATCATTCATTACTTCGACCGTAACCTCCACAGCCGGTGGATCAATGATCTGACCTCATAAAGACACACTGGTATGAGGAGTTGGGAGAAGAGGAGTGGTTAGCGGGAGGAATAGGTGAGGAAAGGAGGAATGAAAGGGAATGAGGGGAGGGGAGAAGAGGGGGTGAATGGAGGAGGTGAGGAGAAAGAAAGGATGTGAAAAGAAGGGAGAACATGACAGGAGTTGAGGAGAGTAGGAGAGAGCAGGAGAAAGGCCAAGGAGTTTGTGTGTGTTGTGTTGTGTTGTGTTGTGTTGTGAGTGAGTGAGTGAGTGAGCGAGTGAGCGAGCGAACGAACACTGGTCACGCTCCAGCAGTCAATCATATCATCTGATCAGAGACGCCCTGCCGACAAAACACTGCACTCTGTGTCTCTTCTCGTCACACAAACACTGTGCTCCTTTGTTTGAAGCAGAAACATCTGCACTCTCTCACTCAATATCAACATCTGTGGCCTACTTAAAAACCTAACTCCAAACAGTCTGAAACTACACACACACACACTTACCGACAGACAGACATAGACAAGATTAAACTAGACTGGACTGGACAGTGTTATGGGTTTATGAGATACAAGATAAGGGCCATGATGAGATAAATGGCTGTCTGTATGTGTGCGTGTGCATGAACATTTTGTCTGGCTGTCTTGTTACTTCATTACGACACCTGACAGATAGGCCAGACGGTTACACACACACACAACCTACCTAAGAATGTATCTCACGTTTCTTATCTTTTCAAACTAATCTCTCTGATTCTGGTCCACCCACATTTACCCCCCCCCCCCCCCCTGCCTTCAGCCTGTCAATCAGATGGGTGACCAATATTAACGGGACACTGCCCTTGGGCCTGTTCTCTTTACACACACACACACACACACACACAGCTCTTATACAGAACAGAAAACACAGACAAACTCTACATTAACACCTCTCATCCCTTCTCTCATCCCCCCCCATTCTCTCCTTCACCTCTTCATCTCATCTCACGAAGGGGGCCTTCAGTTTCCTCTCTGTTATTTTCTTCTCCTCTCCTCTCCTTTCTCTGTCCTTTCCACCACTGGAAGTGAAAGAGAATTAGCCCAGTATTTGACTGGAATTTAGGTGCTTTCTTTTGCCTTTGTGGTGAGGGTTTGAAATGTGTGTGTGTGTGGTGGGTCAGCCGTAGGGTCAGATGACCAGATGGAATGTGGCCTGCCCAGCTGTGAACGCGCTCAGTCAGCGGTAGAGTAGAGGGGCAATGAGACTGCAGGAGTGTGTGTGTGTGTCAGGCCCACGTGTTGAACATCAGTGCCGTGTCGATGTGCCACAAAGAGGGAGGGTAAAGGTCACAGTGCACTGCATGGTGGGATGACAGCAGGAGGCTGATAGTGGATTTAACGGTCACCACACACGCACTCAATGATCTGCTCGTAGTATGCTTCTTATCGTCTGCTGTTCTGCCTTCACCTAGCGTCTGACTAGCACTCCTGTCACCCCCGTCCTCCTCCCTGACCTCCATCTTTTCCTCCACACTTCTTTCCAAGCTCAGCGTTCTCGTGCTCTACTCTGCAGTCAGCCATACTCTCCCCCTGACAGTTGATGCGTGTTCTACTGTATTTCTATGTAAATAATAATAACAGTGAACTGTACTACATGCAAAACGACCTGTTAACTTGCTTTCAGAAACAGGTGAGGTTTGTGGTTATGTGCTTTACAGTTATATTTGCATGTAGTCAGATTCTGCAGTTCAGGATCATCATGAACCGATCACTTCATTGAATCTGACCGATAAAGTACTACTGCTGACCAAACCAATCAGAGGATACAGTAACAGTGACCCGTACAGAACAAATAGAATGAGTGTGTGTGTACATACAGTGCCTTCAGAAAGTATTCACACCCCTTGACTTATTCTACATTTTGTTGTTACAGCCTGAATTCAAAATGGATTAAATACAGTGCCTTGCGAAAGTATTCGGCCCCTTTGAACTTTGCAACCTTTTGCCACATTTCAGGCTTCAAACATAAAGATATAAAACTGTATTTTTTTGTGAAGAATCAACAACAAGTGGGACACAATCATGAAGTGGAACGACATTTATTGGATATTTCAAGCTTTTTTAACAAATCAAAAACTGAAAAATTGGGCGTGCAAAATTATTCAGCCCCCTTAAGTTAATACTTTGTAGCGCCACCTTTTGCTGCGATTACAGCTGTAAGTTGCTTGGGGTATGTCTCTATCAGTTTTGCACATCGAGAGACTGAATTTTTTTCCCATTCCTCCTTGCAAAACAGCTCGAGCTCAGTGAGGTTGGATGGAGAGCATTTGTGAACAGCAGTTTTCAGTTCTTTCCACAGATTCTCGATTGGATTCAGGTCTGGACTTTAACTTGGCTATTCTAACACCTGGATATGTTTATTTTTGAACCATTCCATTGTAGATTTTGCTTTATGTTTTGGATCATTGTCTTGTTGGAAGACAAATCTCCGTCCCAGTCTCAGGTCTTTTGCAGACTCCATCAGGTTTTCTTCCAGAATGGTCCTGTATTTGGCTCCATCCATCTTCCCATCAATTTTAACCATCTTCCCTGTCCCTGCTGAAGAAAAGCAGGCCCAAACCATGATGCTGCCACCACCATGTTTGACAGTGGGGATGGTGTGTTCAGCTGTGTTGCTTTTACGCCAAACATAACGTTTTGCATTGTTGCCAAAAAGTTCAATTTTGGTTTCATCTGACCAGAGCACCTTCTTCCACATGTTTGGTGTGTCTCCCAGGTGGCTTGTGGCAAACTTTAAACAACACTTTTTATGGATATCTTTAAGAAATGGCTTTCTTCTTGCCACTCTTCCATAAAGGCCAGATTTGTGCAATATACGACTGATTGTTGTCCTATGGACAGAGTCTCCCACCTCAGCTGTAGATCTCTGCAGTTCATCCAGAGTGATCATGGGCCTCTTGGCTGCATCTCTGATCAGTCTTCTCCTTGTATGAGCTGAAAGTTTAGAGGGACGGCCAGGTCTTGGTAGATTTGCAGTGGTCTGATACTCCTTCCATTTCAATATTATCGCTTGCACAGTGCTCCTTGGGATGTTTAAAGCTTGGGAAATCCTTTTGTATCCAAATCCGGCTTTAAACTTCTTCACAACAGTATCTCGGACCTGCCTGGTGCGTTCCTTGTTCTTCATGATGCTCTCTGCGCTTATAACGGACCTCTGAGACTATCAGAGTGCAGGTGCATTTATACGGAGACTTGATTACACACAGGTGGATTGTATTTATCATCATTAGTCATTTAGGTCAACATTGGATCATTCAGAGATCCTCACTGAACTTCTGGAGAGAGTTTGCTGCACTGAAAGTAAAGGGGCTGAATAATTTTGCACGCCCAATTTTTCAGTTTTTGATTTGTTAAAAAAGTTTGAAATATCCAATAAATGTCGTTCCACTTCATGATTGTGTCCCACTTGTTGTTGATTCTTCACAAAAAAATACAGTTTTATATCTTTATGTTTGAAGCCTGAAATGTGGCAAAAGGTCGCAAAGTTCAAGGGGGCCGAATACTTTCGCAAGGCACTGTATATGTTTTCTCTCACCCATCTACGCACAATAGCCCATAATGACAGTTAAAGCAGGTTTTTTAGAAATATTTGCATATGTATTGAAAATTAAATACAGAAATATCAAATTGACCTAAGTATTCACTTATGTGATTCTAAAACATGTTAGAATCACCTTTGGCAGCGATTACAGCTGTGAGTCTTTCTGGGTAAGTCTCTAAGAGCTTTGCAAACCTGGATTGTACAATATTTCTTAATTTTTTTTAATTTTTTATAATACTTCAAGTTCTGTAAAGTTGGTCGTTGATCATTCAAGCCGATTTAAGTAAAAACTGTGACTAGGCCACTCAGGAACATTCAATGGCATCTTGGTAAGCAACTCCAGTGTACAGTATATTTGGCCTTGTGTTTTAGGCTATTGTCCTGCTGGAAGATTAATTCATCTCCCAGTGTCTGGTGGAAAGCACACTGACCAGGTTTTCTTCTAGTGTTCTGCCTGTGCTTAGCTCCATTCCATTTATTTTTTATCCTGAAAAGCTCCCCCGTCCTTAACGATTACAAGCATACCCATAACATGATGCACCACTATGCTTGAAAATATGGAAAGCGATACTCAATAATATGTTGGATTGCTTTGCCACATTTTTTGTATTATTACTTTAGTGCCTTGTTGCAAACATGATGCAGGTTTTAGAATATTTTTATTCTGTACAGGCTTCCTTCTTTTCACTCTGTCCATTAGGTTAGTATTTTGGAGTAACTACAATGTGGTTGATCCATCCTCAGTTTTCTACTATCACAGCCATTAAACTCTGCAACTGTAACTGTTTTAATGTCCATTGGCTTCTCACTGAAATCCCAGAGCGCTTTTCTTCCTCCCTGGCAACTGAGTTAGGAAGGATGCCTGTATCTTTGTAGTGACTGGGTGTATTGATACACCATCCAAAGTATATTGAATATCTTCAACATGCTCAAAGGGATATTCGAGGTCTGCTTTTTTTTACCCATCTACCAAAAGGAGCCCTTCTTTGTGAGGTATTGGAGAACCTCAACGGTCTTTGTGGTTGAATCTGTGTTTGAAATTCACTGCTCGTCTGAGGGACCTTACAAATATCTGTATGTGTGGGGTACAGAGATTAGGTAGTCATTCAAAAATCATGTTAAACACTATTATTACACACAGAGTGAGTCCATGCAACTTATGTGACTCGTTAAGCATATTTTCACTCCTGAACTTATATAGGCTTGCCATAACAAAAGGGTTGAATACTTATTGACATTTCAGCTTTTCATTTTTAGTTAATTTGTAAAACATTCTGTGTGTAAGACAGTGACACAAAATCTAAATTCATCTCATTTTAAATTCAGGTTCTAACACAACAAAATATTGAAAAGATCAGGTGGTGTGAATACTGAAGGAACTGTACATGCTACGGAGAGATTGGATACACAGGCTAATCGAAAGAAAATCTGCCAACTAAACAAAATCGCAAGATGGCTTTGGCCCCTGACAAATGATTGGCTATTTCAGACACGCATGCACACAGGCACACAACCTCGAATACACGCACGCACGCATGCACACACACGCTATAACCCTGTCAGCTGGCTATAACCCAAAATGGAAATGAGTCATTAACGACAAGGAAGCAATCTCCTGTTCCATTACAATTCTCAGCCTGTGGCTAATGTACACTGTGTGTGTGTGTGTGTGTGTGTGTGTGTGTGTGTGTGTGTGGGCGGGTGTGTGGGCGTGTGTGTGGGCGGGTGATTCTCATGAAACCAGTTTTAAACATGTCTGTAGCAAATTGAGTTACAAAACCATGATGCATCTGCAAAAATCAACTGTCATTCTGAGGACTAAAAAGTGTCTTGTTTTAAATACATTTTACATTTTCACCTGAACTTTGTTTATTTTCACCCCATAATTCACATTACCAAAATGTGTCCAGATTAATTTCTCAGGACATTTTTTTTCAGTGTTATGTTTAGCCTTTTCATTATGGAAACAATGTTTAATATATTAGAAATTGATTTTCTAACTTTTTGGGGTACTGTTGCGGTAATGAGAATTTTGTGGAAATTGTGGTAAAATGCATAATATCTGATCAAAAAACACAATAATAATTATGAAATAGATTAGTACAGATCCTAATCTC
The DNA here is from genome assembly GCF_057628025.1 of Oncorhynchus mykiss. Classification (NCBI taxonomy): domain Eukaryota; kingdom Metazoa; phylum Chordata; class Actinopteri; order Salmoniformes; family Salmonidae; genus Oncorhynchus; species Oncorhynchus mykiss. The sequence continues at coordinate 56,920,279 of NC_143046.1, read as the reverse complement.
AGTGATCCAAGAGGAAATCTTGGAAATGGTATCCGTGAGTTTATCTGACTCTGGGGAAGTAGATAAAGTGCTTCATTTACAAAATCACGAAGTATCCCATTATCCCTTACCTTAACCATTCGGAGTGAATGTCTAATCTTAACCTTGTTGTTTTGTTTGAAACCTATCCCAAACCTTAACCCATAATTTAACCCGTTCAGAATGAATGTCTAATCTTAACCTTGTTGTTTTGTTTGAAACCTATCCCAAACCTTAACCCATAATTTAACCCGTTCAGAATGAATGTCTAATCTTAACCTTAGAACTGTGATGTTTGTGGACAACCATTTTAATTCTGCAGTGAGAATTCTGTGAGAGCTCGTTGGGTCTGGTGTGTGTGTGTGTGTGTGTGTACAGTATGTATGTGTGTGTGTGTGTTTGTGTGTGTGTGTGTGTGTGTGTGCGTGTGTGTGTGTGTGTATGTACAGTATGTGTGTGCACAGTATGTGTGTGCACAGTATGTGCCTAATGCAGCGTGTGTAGCTTACACATCAGGAATATAGAAAACATGTAGTTTGATCCACCCATAGTTTTAATATCATCTGATCTGGGAACTAAGAATATGTGATGAAATATACTGCATGGACTATATTATGTGTAAAAGTTATTACATAAACCGTTGTTCTACTTTTGACCCGAGCCACATAGAGCTCTGACCGAAATAGTGCACCACCTAGGGAATAGTGTGCTGTAAGCGGCTCACCTTCCCTCTCCTCTCTCCGTGTTCAGTGGGTTCAGAGTGAATTCAGTGCTCCTTCTCAGAGGTGTGTGTGTGTGTGTGTGTGTGTCAACTATTACACCTCAATTCAAGAGATAAATCAAATCAAATTGTATCTGTCACGTGCCAAATACAACGGGCGTAGACCTTACTGGGAAATTCTTACTTACAAGCCCTTCCTTAACCAACAATGCAGTCTAAGAAATAGAGTTAAGAAAATATTTACCAAATCAACTAAAAGTTACAAAATCTAATCAAGAAATGTACGTAACAATAACGAGGCTATATACAGGAGGTACCGGTACCGAGTCAATGTGCGAGGGTTCGTCCAGGTCATTTGTAAAGTGACTGCATAGATAATCAACCGCGAGTAGCAGCAGTGTAAAAACAAAAACATTTGATTAGTTTAGTTGTTCAACTGTCTTATGGCTTGGGGGTAGAAGCTGTTAAGGAGCGTTTTGGTCCTAGACTTGGCGCTCCGGAACTGTTTGCCGTGCGGTAGCAGAGGGAACAGTCTATGACTTGGGTGACTGGAGTCTTTGACCATTTTTGGGGCCTTCCTCTGATACTGCCTAGGATATAGGTCCTGGATGTCAGGAAGCTTGGCCCCAGTGATGTACTGGGCTGTACGCCACTACCCTCTGTAGCGCCTTACGGTCAGATGCCGAGCAGTTTCCATATCAGGCGGTGATGCAACCGGTCAAGATGCACTCGATGGTGCAGCTGTAGAACTTTTTGAGGATCTGGGGACCCATGCCAAATCTTTTCAGTCTCCTGAGGGGGAAAAGGTGTTGTCGTGCCCTCTTCCATGATAGTTTGTTGGTGATGTGGACACCAAGGAACTTAACTCTCGTCACGCTCCACTACAGCCCCGTCGATGTTAATGGAGGCCTGTTCGTCCCTCCTTTTTCCTGTAGTCCACTATCATCTCCTTTGTCTTGCTCACATTGAGGGAGAGGTCGTTGTCCTGGCACCACACTGCCAGGCCTCTGACATCCTCCCAAGAGGCTGTCTCATCGTTGGTGGTGATCAGGCCTACCACTGTTGTGTTGTCAGCAAACTTACTGATGGTGTTGGAGTCGTGCTTAGCCACACAGTCGGGGGTTCCAGGGTCCTTAGCTTAGTGATGAGCTTTGAGGGTAATATGGTGTTGAACGCTGAGCTGTAGTCGGTGGCTGGTACAGTGGGTGGTACAGTGGGTGGTACAGTAGCCGGTACAGTAGCTGGTACCGTGATACAAGATGGCGCCGATAGAGATGGCAGCTTCTCTTGTAGTCCTTTGGAAACTGTGCAGTATTTCGTTTTTTTATGTTTTATTTATTACATTGTTAGCCCAGAAAACATTAAGTGTTATTACATACAACCGGGCAGAACTATTGGACATCAGAGACACATCAACTTACCAGCACAACCAGCACTACGACCAGGAATACGACTTTCCCAAGCGGATCCTTTATCTGCACCTCTCAGGGCATTTGAACTGATTCCAGAAGCCAACCCAAAACAACGCCACCGGAGGAGAGGGTGCCGTAGTGGTCTTCTAGTGAGGCTTTTGTAGCTGGTACAGGGGCTGGTACAGGGGCTGGTACAGGGGCTGGTACAGTGGGTGGTTAGGGGCTGGTACAGTGGTACAGTGGGTGGTACAGGAGCTGGTACAGTGGGTGGTACAGGGGCTGGTACAGGAGCTGGTACAGTGGGTGGTACAGTAGCTGGTTCGGTGGGTGGTACAGTAGCTGGTACAGGGGCTGGTACAGTGGGTGGTACAGGGGTTGGTACAGTAGCTGGTACAGGGGCTGGTACAGGGGCTGGTACAGTAGGTGGTACAGTAGCTGGTACAGGGGCTGGTACAGTGGATGGTACAGTGGATGGTACAGTAGCTGGTACAGTAGCTGGTACAGGGGCTGGTACATTAGCTGGTACAGTAGCTGGTACAGTGGGTGGTACAGGGGCTGGTACAGTAGCTGGTACAGGGGCTGGTACAGGGGCTGGTACAGTAGCTGGTACAGGGGCTGGTACAGTAGCTGGTACAGGGGCTGGTACAGTAGCTGGTACAGGGGCTGGTACAGTAGCTGGTACAGGGGCTGGTACAGTGGGTGGTACAGGGGCTGGTACAGGGGCTGGTACAGTGGGTGTTACAGGGGCTGGTACAGGGGCTGGTACAGTGGGTGGTACAGGGGCTGGTACAGTGGGTGGTACAGGGGCTGGTACAGTAGCTGGTACAGTGGGTGTTGCAGGGGCTGGTACAGTAGCTGGTACAGGGGCTGGTACAGTGGCTGGTACAGGGGCTGGTACAGTGGGTGGTACAGTAGCTGGTACAGTGGGTGGTACAGTTGGTGGTACAGGGGCTGGTACAGTGAGTGGTACAGGGGCTGGTACAGTGGGTGGTACAGGGGCTGGTACAGTGGGTGGTACAGTAGATGGTACAGGGGCTGGTACAGTAGATGGTACAGGGGCTGGTACAGTTGGTGGTACAGGGGCTGGTACAGTGAGTGGTACAGGGGCTGGTACAGTTGGTGGTACAGGGGCTGGTACAGTGGGTGGTACAGTGGGTGTTGCAGGGGCTGGTACAGTAGCTGGTACAGTTGGTGGTACAGGGGCTGGTACAGTGAGTGGTACAGGGGCTGGTACAGTGGGTGGTACAGGGGCTGGTACAGTGGGTGGTACAGTAGATGGTACAGGGGCTGGTACAGTAGATGGTACAGGGGCTGGTACAGTAGCTGGTACAGGGGCTGGTACAGTTGGTGGTACAGGGGCTGGTACAGTTGGTGGTACAGGGGCTGGTACAGTGGGTGGTACAGGGGCTGTGATAATTCACTGGTTTGTTATTTTCCTCTCATCCACAGCTACTCATGAGAGAGAGGATGGGGGAGGCCATGGGGAGAGGCCAGGGAAGAGCTGTGCGATATGCGTGGGCTAAGGGATGGTGATATAGGGGGGAAAGAAGGATAGATGAAGGGGAGAGGGGATGGGATGGTGAGAGAGGGAAGATGAGATGAAGGTTGGGACAGTATTCATCTGTCTCCCCTGAGCCCCACGGTAATAACCATCTGTTACAGTGTTGGTGTGTGTATCTCTGTCGTCGTCTCTTCATCTCGTACCTTCTCCCAGGCTGTTCTGCTTAACACACACACACCACACACACACACACACACCAAACACACGGTGAGTGCTAAACAGCCCTCTAGAACCTGCGTGTCTGAGAGTGAGGAGAAGCAACTCTAGGTGTGACAGTGACATGACTTGTCCGGAACACTCCTTCTATCACTTCACACTCATCCTCCCTCTCCCCCTCTCTCTCTCTCTCTCTCTCTCTCTCTCTCTCTCTCTCTCTCTCTCTCTCTCTCTCTCTCTCGCTCTCTCTCTCGCTCGCTCTGTCGTCCTTTTTCTTAATGCGTGGCGGAATATTTCCTGAGACATGGAAGAGACCGACTTTTTGTGTGTTTGAGAGAGAAATATGTGTGTACAGCCTTTCTTTTAGCCTTGTCTGACCTCCAGTCCCTGTTTTCTTCTTGCCAGCCATAACCAGTCATGTCGAGAGGACCTCCAGACAGGCCCAGCTCAGACCTCTCTCTCCCCAGCGTAGTGCAGCTGATCCTGGGCTTGTCCCTGGCCCAGGCCTGCCTGTCTGCCTGCCAATCCTGGCTCTCCCTGCATGGATCTGTGTGTGTATGAGCTAATCTGCATGGTGACACGGTCTCATCTGTAAAAGGGATTACCGTTTAAGGGATATTACTCCGCCTCTCCCACTGCTGCAGCTACTGTGGAGATTTACGCTCTCTCTTGTTCCCTTGCTCTCGCTCGCTCACTCTCGTTCTCTGTCTAGGTGTATCTCTTCCACTTCTTTATCTCTCTCTCTCTCTCGCTCTCTCTCTCTCTCCCTCTCTCTGTTAATGTGTATCTCTTTTCCTCATCTCTTTCTCTCACCTCTCGCTCTCTTTCCGCCTCTCTAGCTATCTCTTTCTTCAGCTCTCCCTCTCTCTCCGGGTACATCTCTCCCTCGCTCTCTGAGGGGAATCAGAGGTTCGTTGTCAGTAATGACTTTTATAACATTACAACATTAATTAAAACATTGCTTTGTGACTGATAAGAAACATAATGAGAACACGTGGGGCCCAAAGCAAATCTGTCTGTGGTTTGAGTTCTCACTACTGAGACAGCATGGAGCCATTGTCATAGACATACTGTGGTTATGTCCCAAATTGCACCCTGTAGGGAATAGGATGCCATTTGGGTCAAAGAGTATCGTCTCATAAAATGTTAATTAACTTGAGTCGATTAAGTGAATTAACATAATGCAAAAATCCCCATCACAATCCTGTTTGAGCTAGAGATATGGGCTGCGTCTCAATCGGCCATAAATCCGCCCGTCGGCCTTTTGCGGTGGAAAGTGGCAGAGCTGCAGCGCTGTTTGTCAAACCAGAAGACATCCCGATGAATCTGTCTGTAGCGTCCGAACGGTTTGGCCTACAAAATAATATGACCCCTCTATGGAAAGATGAGACTCTCACAAACACAACGGTGTTCTCTTGTTTTGGATGTCACTGGACTCGTCTGAAGGTAACCCAGTACCAGTGAGAAAAAAAAATGAAATTATGGATATACTTTTGTGCAAACAAAAAACAAGTGTTAAATATGTGTCAAATGTTTTTTTTTATCGATATACAGTGGGGCAAAAAAAGTATTTAGTCAGCCACCAATTGTGCAAGTTCTCCCACTTAAACAGATGAGAGGCCTGTAGTTTTCATCATAGGTACACTTCAACTATGACAGACAAAATGAGAAAGAAAAATCCAGAAAATCACATTGTAGGATTTTTTTATGAATTTATTTGCAAATTATGGTGGAAAATAAGTATTTGGTCAATAACAAAAGTTATCAAGGCAAATGGGGGCTACTTGGAATAATCTCAAATCTAAAATATATTTTGATTTGTTTAACACTTGTTTGGTTAGTACATGATTCCATATGTGTTATTTCATAGTTTTGTTATCACTATTATTCTTAGTAGAACCCACCTCCCAACAGTGTAGACTTCTCGAGGTTTTAAGTTATTGCCTAAAGAATGATCACCAGTGATCAGTAGTTAATAGATATGCTCACTTTCAAACTTAATTATTTCACCATTCAAATTTACCTCAAGGATTTTTTTCGGGGGTTGAGAAATGAATACTCTTTCAGGACATGTCAGTGAAACAGCTGTGACTATGAATCCCCATGAGTCCCTCCTGGAGAGAGAGACAGGTGTTTGTTCAGACAAATGTATCTCCTCTTCCTCCTTTCCACCTGTATCTTCCCAGGGTGTACCTCTTTAATTCAGCGGGCCCACTCTCATTTATGCCTAACGAGGAGACTAACGAGCTTACACCTCTAAAACGCCCCCCCCCCCCCCCCCCCCCACTCCCACCCTTCCTCTCTTTCCCTTCTTCATTTACTCTGTTACCTTCACGCTTGTTTAAGCTAAAATGGTGGCTGCATCCCCTCGTGTCCCAGGGAGCTGCTTGTTGTGTGTGTGTGTGTGTGTGTGTGTGTGTGTGTGTGTGTGTGTTGGCTGTCCCGAAGTAAGATTTAATCTCTCCATTTCACACACGCACGCACCAACACACGTACGCACGCACCAACACACACCTCTTGTCTCACTTAGTATTCAACAGCAGCTCCTGCCCTCTCCTCTCTGTCATTTAAATTCCAATCTCTTGTCACTGCAAACTCTATCAGACTGTAGCAGGGGATGGTAAATCTGAGAGCAGCGCTAAGAGAGTTATAGGGAGTTATAGTATAATACACACTAACACACACACACACATCTCATAGAGAGTTATAGATATGAAGGGAGAAAGTTGCTTACCCTGAAGCCATTAATTTCAGTGAAGTGACAGTTGGACTCGTCTCTCCCACACAGGGCCAAAGTGTAACAGAGTGATTTCCGACCCTGCCTGTCTATTTTAAAAGTAATTTATACTGAAGGACTCTACAGTAAGAATATAGCTATATTTGCCCTGTGGAAAGTAGAGAGATGGAGAGAGAAAGTGAAAGAGGGACAGATGGGGAGTGACTACTCACTACTCCATCTCTGTCTGTCTTTCTTTTTTCTTCTCTCTTAGCCTATAGTATCTCTGTCTTTCTTTCTTCTCTCTTAGCCTATAATATCTCTGTCTGTCTTTCTCCTTTCTTCTCTCTTAGCCTATAGTATCTCTGTCTTTCTTTATTTTTTCTTCTCTCTTGGCCTATAATATCAAATCAAATCAAATTTATTTATATAGCCCTTCGTACATCAGCTGATATCTCAAAGTGCTGTACAGAAACCCAGCCTAAAACCCCAAACAGCAAGCAATGCAGGTGTAGAAGCACGGTGGCTAGGAAAAACTCCCTAGAAAGGCCAAAACCTAGGAAGAAACCTAGAGAGGAACCAGGCTATGTGGGGTGGCCAGTCCTCTTCTGGCTGTGCCGGGTGGAGATTATAACAGAACATGGTCAAGATGTTCAAATGTTCATAAATGACCAGCATGGTTGAATAATAATAAGGCAGAACAGTTGAAACTGGAGCAGCAGCACAGTCAGGTGGACTGGGGACAGCAAGGAGTCATCATGTCAGGTATTCCTGGGGCATAGTCCTAGGGCTCAGGTCAGTTGAAACTGGAGCAGCAGCACAGCCAGGTGGACTGGGGACAGCAAGGAGTCATCATGTCAGGTATTCCTGGGGCATGGTCCTAGGGCTCAGGTCCTCCGAGAGAGAGAAAGAAAGAGATATATATGTCTTTCTTTCTTCTCTCTTGGCCTATAGTATCTCTGTCTTCTATACCTCTCTCTCTTTCTATCTTACACCTTCTCAATCTCTCCCCATCTCTCTCACAGATTGTACGTTTTAATGCCAAGCTCTGTCATGTTATGGACTTATTTTGTTTCTTTAAAAGTTAGTATTTCCGTCAACACAGCCGTTTCTGAACCAGCTCTCTATTTAATCCCTGACATCTGGGGTGTTGTGTGCGTGTGTGCGTGTGTGTATGTGTGTGTGTGTGTGTGTGTGTGTTCTTTCACTCAGTCAGAACTAGTTCCTATTGGCTTGCACGCACACACACACACAAACACACATGCACACAGGGTTCCTGCAGAGGAGATCACTCCTGAACTGACCTTCCTCACGGTGTGTGTCAGCACAGGTGTTTGTTTGTGCGTGTGTGTGATGTGATTTCTACAGTGATCCGTTCCTACCAGGCGTGAGCCAGACGTACCTCCGTCTCACCAGACCAGAGAGACAGGTGGGAGAGAGAGCCGGAGATATCCCCGTTGATCTCTCTGATGTCTCCACGTAGGCTGTTTGACCCAGTTGCTCTGGTCCTAAATAAGGCTATGGTTTGGGGATGTGTGTGGACAGTGTGTTTATTCTAACATGGAGGACAGTAACCATCTACAGGTGGCTGGAGTGTAAACCCAGAAGAGAAAAACTACTGCCCATTCTCTTACATCTAGTGGCAGATGGTCAATATGGCAAAGAGAGAGTGTGTGTGTGTGTGTGCGTGTGTTGATTTGGGATGCATGGATCGTTCACCAGCCAGGACTGCAGATGTTTTATGTACTGCCTGACTGGCTCTGCCCAGAGACAAAGGGAGGGAGACTGAATGAGAGGAAGTGGGTGAACGAGAGACAGAGAATGACAGACATAGCGAGAGACTGAATTAGAGGACGAGGGGAGAGGAAAGTCTGAGAAGCATTCCATACCTGCACACTAGCTTAGTGCCCATACCATTGTTTGTAAAAAAAATTAAAATCCTCCCTCCTTCCCTATTTCCCTCCCTCCTTCCCTCTGCCGTAGTCGTTTAACAGTGCTCATGTTGCCTAATAAGGTGAAACTTTCTGTTTGGATTATAACAGACCTTCACCAACAGGCAGACTGACATTGAACAGAACGTGTGTGTGTGTGTGTGTGTGTGTGTGTGTGTGTGTGTGTGTGTGTGTAAAAGAACAAAAACCACACACTCCATCCTCTCTGTCTTTGTGTGCTGAGGCATCAAAATGGATGACAGACAGACCGACAAGGGACCGAGAATAGAAATGGTACCAGGCCCGAAGCCTAATGTCTCACTAAAGGTTACATTGTGTCACGTATGGATTACTGTACTGAGGCTCCACTGGCAGGCTGAGGACGGGCTTTGGTTAAAGATGAGGATGGGAGCAGCGCAGAAGTGGACGCTCAGTTCTTGTAATTTGCAATCAGAGGAAAACTCTACGAGTCACAGTGGAGAAGGTCTGCGGTATTCCACTGCTAGGAGGGAGAGCGGGAGAGAGCTGAGAGAAGGATGGAGGGAATGGGAAGGAAAAGGGATGGAGAGAGACGGGGGTGGAGTCCAACTCCCAGCTCTGTCGTGTAGAGCATGATGGGGGCCCCGGGTTTGTTTGTACACTCCTCTTCTTCTCCTCTCATCTTCATTTTCCCCTCTTCTGCATTTCACCTCTCAGGTTTTGAGTGGAAGATAGACGAGACCAGGTCCCAGAAAGAGAGAGAGATGTGTGAACACAGAGGTAGATAGAGAACGGGAGAGAGTGTGAGAGAGAGGGGGGGGGGGGGTCTTCTGTGGCATAGTGAGTTATGGGTGTTTCTGTGATTGACAGCACTACAGAGGTTGTAATAAAGCTCAGCCCCAGGAAAGTGTGTGTGTGTGTGTGTGTGTGTGTGTGTGTGTGTGTGTGTGTGTGTGTGTGTGTGTGTGTGTGTGTGTGTGTGTGTTTTATTTGTCGCCTCTTGTCTACTTTGACAGGTTTTGACAGATATCTGGTTATTGACCAAATATCGCTATCTCGTATGCACACACTCCTACCCAAGATTGTTGTCCATCGGTTTAGCTCGACTGTGTGTGCGTGTGCCTTAAACCGTAAGACATTTTGGTATGGCATTGAATATCGGGGTCAACGTGCCAATGTGGCCTGGTCCATTAGTACGACAGCGCTACAACCGGTCAATGTGTCTATGTAGCTGTTATGAGTAAGCTAGCTAGTGAGCACTAGATGACAAACTGGGGGATTGATAAAGGACTCCTTTTTCCATGACACCTCATGTCGCTTTTATCAGTGAACCACATCAGAATCATTGAGACTCGTGTAGTTTTCTAGCTGGTTTCGTTGTCAGAGAGCCCGATCATTGAGATGAATATTGATACTGATATTTTTTTATATATGCCTGAGGAGGAGCTATAGGCCTGTTTAGAGAATAGACACGTGTACACACACACACACACACACACACACACACACACACACACACACACACACACCCAGTGCTTTGACTGTTGTTTTTGCACTGATTGCTTTCTCAGTCACAGATCAACACAATAGAGGTGTTGATTGTGTTTTGAGTTTCTCTATTTCTCTTCATCTCTCCACCTTTTCAAATGTATTTTCTCTCAGTCTGGTCTCCCCCCTTTTCAAATGTGTTTTCTCTCAGTCTGGTCTCCCCCCTTTTCAAATGTGTTTTCTCTCAGTCTGGTCTCCCCCCTTTTCAAATGTATTTTCTATGTCTGGTCTCCCCACCTTTTCAAGTCTATTTTCTCTATGTCTGGTCTCCCCACCTTTTCAAGTCTATTTTCTCTATGTCTGGTCTCCCCCCTTTTCAAATGTGTTTTCTCTCAGTCTGGTCTCCCCCCTTTTCAAATGTGTTTTCTCTCAGTCTGGTCTCCCCCCTTTTCAAATGTATTTTCTATGTCTGGTCTCCCCATCTTTTCAAGTCTATTTTCTCTATGTCTGGTCTCCCCACCTTTTCAAGTCTATTTTCTCTATGTCTGGTCTCCCCCCCTTTCAAATGTATTTTCTATGTCTGTTCTCCCCACCTTTTCAAATGTATTTTCTCTCAGTCTGGTCTCCCCCCTTTTCAAATGTGTTTTCTCTCAGTCTGGTCTCCCCCCTTTTCAAATGTGTTTTCTCTCAGTCTGGTCTCCCCCCTTTTCAAATGTGTTTTCTCTCAGTCTGGTCTCCCCCCTTTTCAAATGTATTTTCTATGTCTGGTCTCCCCACCTTTTCAAGTCTATTTTCTCTGTGTCTGGTCTCCCCATCTTTTCAAGTCTATTTTCTCTATGTCTGATCTCCCCACCTTTTCAAGTCTATTTTCTCTATGTCTGGTCTCCCCCTTTTCAAATGTATTTTCTATGTCTGTTCTCCCCACCTTTTCAAGTCTATTTTCTCTATGTCTGGTCTCCCCCCTTTTCAAATGTGTTTTATCTCAGTCTGGTCTCCCCCCTTTTCAAATGTATTTTCTATGTCTGGTCTCCCCATCTTTTCAAGTCTATTTTCTCTATGTCTGGTCTCCCCACCTTTTCAAGTCTATTTTCTCTATGTCTGGTCTCCCCCCTTTTCAAATGTATTTTCTATGTCTGGTCTCCCCACCTTTTCAAGTCTATTTTCTCTATGTCTGGTCTCCCCCCTTTTCAAATGTATTTTCTATGTCTGGTCTCCCCACCTTTTCAAGTCTATTTTCTCTATGTCTGGTCTCCCCACCTTTTCAAGTCTATTTTCTCTATGTCTGGTCTCCCCACCTTTTCAAGTCTATTTTCTCTATGTCTGGTCTCCCCCCTTTTCAAATGTATTTTCTATGTCTGGTCTCCCCCCTTTTCAAATGTATTTTCTATCTGGTCTCCCCCCTTTTCAAATGTATTTTCTATGTCTGGTCTCCCCACCTTTTCAAGTCTATTTTCTCTATGTCTGGTCTCCCCACCTTTTCAAGTCTATTTTCTCTCAGTCTGGTCTCTCCACCTTTTCAAGTCTATTTTCTCTGTCTGGTCTCCCCACCTTTTCAAATGTGTTTTCTCTCAGTCTGGTCTCCCCCCTTTTCAAATGTGTTTTCTCTCAGTCTGGTCTCCCCCCTTTTCAAATGTGTTTTCTCTCAGTCTGGTCTCCCACCTTTTCAAATGTATTTTCTCTCAATCTGGTCTCCCCCTTTTCAAATGTGTTTTCTCTCAGTCTGGTCTCCCCCCTTTTCAAATGTGTTTTCTCTCAGTCTGGTCTCCCCCCCTTTTCAAATGTCTTTTCTCTCAGTCTGGTCTCCCCCCTTTTCAAATGTATTTTCTCTATGTCTGGTCTCCCCATCTTTTCAAGTCTATCTTCTCTATGTCTGGTCTCCCACCTTTTCAAATGTGTTTTCTCTCAGTCTGGTCTCCCCCCTTTTCAAATGTGTTTTCTCTCAGTCTGGTCTCCCCCCTTTTCAAATGTGTTTTCTCTCAGTCTGGTCTCCCCCCTTTTCAAATGTGTTTTCTCTCAGTCTGGTCTCCCCCCTTTTCAAATGTATTTTCTCTCAGTCTGGTCTCCCCCCTTTTCAAATGTGTTTTCTCTCAGTCTGGTCTCCCCCCTTTTCAAATGTGTTTTCTCTCAGTCTGGTCTCCCCCCTTTTCAAATGTGTTTTCTCTCAATCTGGTCTCCCCCCTTTTCAAATGTATTTTCTATGTCTGGTCTCCCCACCTTTTCAAGTCTATTTTCTCTATGTCTGGTCTCTCCACCTTTTCAAGTCTATTTTCTCTCAGTCTGGTCTCTCCACCTTTTCAAGTCTATTTTCTCTCAGTGTGGTCTCCCCACCTTTTCAAATGTATTTTCTCTCAGTCTGGTCTCCCCACTTTTCAACTGTATTTTCTCTCAGTCTGGTCTCCCCCCTTTTCAAATGTATTTTCTCTCAGTCTGGTCTCCCCACTTTTCAAATGTATTTTCTCTCAGTCTGGTCTCCCACCTTTTCAAATGTCTTTTCTCTCAGTCTGGTCTCCCACCTTTTCAAATGTATTTTCTCTCAGTCTGGTCTCCCCCCTTTTCAAATGTATTTTCTCTCAGTCTGGTCTCCCCCTTTTTTCAGATGTCTTTTCTCTCAGTCTGGTCTCCCCCCTTTTCAAATGTGTTTTCTCTCAGTCTGGTCTCCCCCCTTTTCAAATGTGTTTTCTCTCAGTCTGGTCTCCCCCCTTTTCAAATGTGTTTTCTCTTAGTCTGGTCTCCCCCCTTTTCAAATGTGTTTTCTCTCAGTCTGGTCTCCCCCCTTTTCAAATGTGTTTTCTCTCAGTCTGGTCTCCCCACCTTTTCAAATGTCTTTTCTTTGAAACAGTGTTTCAAACAGCTCAGTATGTAGATCAACATTGTGTCTGTGTCTTTAGGCTTTGAAAAGACTTGCCTTTGTTACTGATATTAGGACTCAGGAACTTCAGTACAGCATGTTACTGATATTAGGACTCAGGAACTTCAGTACAGCATGTTACTGGCAGTATCAAGCACCGTGTCTGTGAGTCTCTCTAAAGTTTGAAGTCGACATTCTTCCCTCTTCTCTCTTTTGCGCTTGTTCTTTCTCTCACACGAATACACACACACAATTTGAAACACAGAACTGGTTCGGATAGACAGGAAACAGATAGTGAGTTAGACAAGAACCAGACCTGAAGGAATGACAGAGGAGGAATATACGTTCATATCCATAGATGGACAGCAGACACACATGAACAGGATATGTTTCTGGGTGACACACACACACACACACACACACACTTCGTATTTGAGTCTCTAAAGACACAAGCAGACATACTCCCCTCCGCTCCTTCACTCTTGTCTGTCTCCGGACGGCAGCAGTGTGTCTTCATTATAAACTCACTGACACACTCTTTAAACAATCTCTCCCGGAGCCATTTTCTCCTTATTTGGCAGACAGCATGAAGAGAGAGAGATTGGACACTACCTGCAGACATTTCTATATTTCTTCTATTACCTCCATCTGTTCTGTCTTTGATCTACATATCCTATTTCTGTTATGAGGGATGACAGCCAGGCAGCGCCTAGTCTCGTTTTATTGCAGTGGGATCATTTCAATCGGGTTTCTTTCTTTATTTAAAACAAATCTGTGGCCGTGGGAGTGTTGTCAGTATCTGAACCGTGGTGTAGGCATGTGACTAATTTGTTCCGTGTTCTTTTTCTGCAGCTAACATGTAATTGTTTCACCGTCAGCGACGGGGAGCTACAAGAGATCGGAGTGGGACTCTACCCCAGGTAAGACAGACACACACACACTCACACAGCAACATACAGTGCTTCCTGACAAAGCCATGTAATTACCAGAGAGCAGTGTTTAGTGGTTAGATCCTGACGTGTTAGGGCCTATCATTGGCTCTTAATGGGGGAGGCATCACCATTAACCCCTTACACTTGTGGGAATTGGCCTATATGGATGGGGAGCTAAATTGAATTCTTATTGAATTCTTGCAGAACACGTGAAATGCATATGCATAACCATGGTAGCAGTTGAAAGGGAACAGTTTGGAGATAATGGGAAACATATTTGACTAAAGGTGAGGGCACAACAGTTCACCTGACACAAGACTGAATCCAAACATTACACTGTTGATTTTATATGCATTTGACATTTACTGTACTTTTCGCCACATTTGTGGATAACAAAATCTGAAAATACTCTGGATACATTCAGGAACAGGATAATAATATTCTTGGGGTAGGTGCAACATAAGACAAAAAAAAACGAGAGGTTTAAACAGGTGTTTCCAAGGGGCTACACACTTCTCCAAAGTGTGCCTGTTCCTATGTCATTTCAATGCATTTGTATGACTCAAAGAAGAGTCTTCAACTACAAGGTGCTTTTTTGAGCTCTCCTAGCTGTGCCGTGGAGGAACTAGAGCAAACACACCTTTGGTTGATTTGTTTGGAACACAACCCTTCAATCCTCTGCCTTTACACAATTACGGTTGTTGTTTACGCAATCCAAAAATGTATAAATCGCAATCTGGGTCAGGTGGGCATCATTTAAAAGCTTGTTCAATTACCTCGTCTCTAGGATGAAGACCTTATACTCAAATCTGTCTCTCCATCATCGGTCTCTCTCTTTCTCTGTCTGTCTCTCTCTTTCTGTCTGTCACCCTCTTTCGCGCTCTCCATCCCTAGACCTCTCTCTCTCTCTCTCTCTCTCTCTGCTTCGTGACTGACAACTGACCGCTCAGTGAGAGGAATGAATGGTTGTTAAATTATATGTTTTTCAGTGTTGACATGTCAGATAATTATGTAGTTCAGACACAGGCGCTAGGAAGGCGCATTCTGTCCCACGGGGAGGGAGAGAGGAAGAGGGGGAGAAGGTTGTGAGAGAAAAAAAAGAGAAGTGATAGGTGTGTGTGTTATTGTCAGTGAACTAATCCATTGCGGAGGCCTAGTCCAAAAGCAAATTCATGCTTGATTCTAAAATGTGGTTGGAGGCTTCATATAGAGGGTGTGACGCAATTGCGGAGCCTGCAGAGGCATACAGAGGCCAAATCCAGCGCTGTACCACAGCGCCATTCGCCTCCCAAATGTTGTCACAATGCGGAGGGCTCTGTATAGCTCCACATTGACGTGATTGGTTGACGGTAGGTGGGGGCGGTACATCCGGTATATCAGGTCGCTAATGACCTGTGGAGCTTCTCAGAGTAATGTTTTCTTCACAACAAGCAAACAAAGTCTGTTTTTACGTCCATTTTGAATGACAATAGTTACTCAATGTATTTGAAAAATCTTTCCAGCTTTCTCCCTTTCAATAACCACTCAGCGTGAATGGGAAAAATGTCATGCTCTGATCCAGTGGAAACGTCATTAAATAGGCTTCGTATTAGTGCTTGACTTAGAGAATATTTTATGCAATGTTGCAAAATCGCTAGTGCAAGCTTCGGGGCTGAACCCAACTTAATAGTGGATACATTGTTTCAAGTTCATTGCAGACAGGCCATGTGTTTGGCTTCATGTAGGCTATTTTTACATAGTTGGCAATGGCAATAGAAGGTACTTTTTTAGGTTTGTATCATTTTCATTTAGATTTGGACTGCATGGCAACGATTTGGAGATATGAAGACATTATTACAAAGGAAATTAAACTCTTTCACGAAAATGTGCGTGTAAAAACCATAACTGGCATGCAGATTACCATCAACTTCAGGAGAGTAATGGCAGAATCTGTGAAAGCCAGCAGGAGAGCGGGAGGACAATAGTTGGGTCAGGTTAAAAAAAAATTATTCTGGTTATCTAAATCTCTGGCGCCCTCTTGAGGCATCAAACCATAAGCTTAAAGCATCAGACATGCTAAATGAACATAAATGATTTTATTAAAACACATAGGGTGTGTCTATAAATGGAAAAAATACATGTTTAAACATTTTCGAGCAATCAATTGGTCGAAAGAACAGACGACTATCTATCGACCAAGATTTTTTTTAGTCGGGCACAGCCCTAGTGTGCTCACATGGATGCGTGCACTGTAGAATATGCTGACTTGGGCGTGGCTTATGTTTGAGTGGAGGAGAGGAGTGGTTTTCTAAAGCAGTTACACACACACACACACACACACACACACACACACACACACACAGGACAGCATAGTGGTATTCTGAAGCGTGGTTCAGGCTAATCCCACTGTTCAGGTCTGATGAATATGAGGGATCAGGGCTGTCGCAACGCGTCATGTTATACTGACTACACACACACACACACACACACACACACTGCGTACATACACCACAAACACACACATCGCGTACACATACACACAGATCACAGACACACACTGCATACACACACTGCGTATACACACACACACACAGAGGGTTCTGCAGGTAGTCTCTAACCCTGGTTGTATATCTGGCTAAGGCAGCTTGTCAGATGGTCTGAGAGGGTTTAGCACGGCTTAGCCAGGCCTTCCTACACTGCTAACACCTGTGTGTGTGTGTGTGTGTGTGTGTGTGTGTGTGTGTGTGTGTGTGTGTGTGTGTGTGTGTGTCTGTGTGTCTGTCTGTGTGTCTGTGTGTCTGTGTCTGTGTCTGTGTGTCTGTGTCTGTGTCTGTCTGTCTGTCTGTCTGTCTGTCTGTCTGTCTGTCTGTCTGTCTGTCTGTCTGTCTGTCTGTCTGTCTGTCTGTCTGTCTGTCTGTCTGTCTGTCTGTCTGTCTGTCTGTCTGTCTGTCTGTCTGTCTGTCTGTCTGTCTGTCTGTCTGTCTGTCTGTCTGTCTGTCTGTCTGTCTGTCTGTCTGTCTGTCTGTCTGTCTGTCTGTCTGTCTGTCTGTCTGTCTGTCTGTCTGTCTGTCTGTCTGTCTGTCTGTCTGAGTCACATCCATAAAAGATGGGCTTCTACTTGACTATGCCCTGCCTATTGATATTTCTGGGTTGCCTAGCAATGGACAGTGCTTCCACCGGTTTGCAGAAGAGAGGGGGTTTCTCCTGACAAGTCTCTACCTCTATTCTCACATTCACTTTCTATTTATTTTAAATTATTTATTATCTAGGTCCTGTTTAATCTAGTATTCCCTGTAATGTGCTGGCATGTTACTGCTACAATGTTACTATGTTACTGTTACTTTCTACAATAACTTGGTCTTGACAAGCTGGCTTTTTTATGGCGGTTTTGGAGCAGTGGCTTCTTCCTTGCTGAGCGGCCTTTCAGGTTATGTCGATATAGGACTCGTTTTACTGTGGATATAGATACTTTTGTACCTATTTCCTCCAGCATCTTCACTTTGCTGTTCTGGGATTGATTTGCACTTTTCACACCAAAGAACATTCATCTCTAGGAGACAGAACGCATCTCCTTCCTGAGCGGTTTGACGGCTGCATGGTCCCATGGTGTTTATACTTGAGTACTATTGTTTGTACAGACGAACATGGTACCTTCAGGCATTTGGAAATTGCTCCCAAGGATGAACCAGACTTGGGGCGAAGGTTCAACTTCCAAAAGGACAATAACCCTAAGCACACAGCCAAGACTACGCAGCAGTGGCTTCGGGAGAAGTCTCTGAATGTCCTTGATTGGCCCAGCCAGAGCCCGGACTTGAACGCTTTCAAACATCTCTAATCTCTAATCCCCACATACAGGTGTGCCTAGTTTGTAGTGTCATACCCAAGAAGACTCAAGGCTGTAATAGCTGCCAAAGGTGTTTCGACATTAGTACTGAGTAAAGGGTCTGAATACTTTTGTAAATGTCATATTTTAGTTTGACATTTTTTTTATAAAGGAGCAACAATTTCTAAAAAACTGTTTTTGCTTTGTCATTATGTGGAATTGTGTGTAGATTGGGGAGGAAAATAAGGCTGTAACAAAAATGTGGGAAAAGTGGAGGGGTTTGAATACTTTACGGAGGCACTATATATATATATTTCTCTGTAATATTACTTGCCACAAACTCATTTTATGAGGTTTAGCTTGCCCAGCTAGCTAAACTTGCTACCAAGAAGCCATTTCGGGCTATCAATTCAGTTTTTTATTTATTTTATTTCACCTTTATTTAACCAGCTAGGCAAGTTCAGAACAAGTTCTCATTTACAATTGCGACCTGGCCAAGATAAAGCAAAGCAGTTCGACAGATACAACGACACAGAGTTACACATAGAGTAAAACAAACATACAGTCAATAATACAGTATAAACAAGTCTATTTACGATGCGAGCAAATGAGGTGAGAAGGGAGGTAAAGGCAAAAAAGGTCATGGTGGCAAAGTAAATACAATATAGCAAGTAAAACACTGGAATGGTAGATTTGCAGTGGAAGAATGTGCAAAGTAGAAATAAAAATAATGGGGTGCAAAGGAGCAAAATAAATTAATTAATTAAATACAGTAGGGAAAGAGGTAGTTGTTTGGGCTAAATTATAGGTGGGCTATGTACAGGTGCAGTAATCTGTGAGCTGCTCTGACAGTTGGTGCTTAAAGCTAGTGAGGGAGATAGAGTAGTAGCTAGCTTGTATAAATAACTTATCTTAGCTGGCATGCCTGTTGGTAGGCTTTAGAAAAGCCAGCATTTACTGATTATACTGAATAAAATTCACATTCCTTTAAATCTTTTATCCAGATTTTACCAGAGATGCATATTTAGTTTATTTAAAAAAAGAAAAAAGAACAACCAGTCAGGAGGATACAGGCAGGTCAAAAGGTATGCTTAGATATGGAGAAAAATAAACACCACCTCTCAGCCAACCACATGTACTTTGTGCCCCCTCAGATTTTTGGGGTGCCCCGGTGTGTTTTGTGTTTGCTTATGAGGTCTGATAAAGTTAGCAAACCAAAAAAGTATTGAATCAGTCTTGATCTTGAGAAGGTTGGCACACACACCCACACACACATACACACCAGATCTATTGTTTCTACAGCACTGCGTTGCAACAGATAATCGGACGTAGGCTGTACTATGGAGTCATTATTAGCATGTTTGATCAAGTTTAGCTAATTAATCCAGTTAATATGCTAATGCGGAATATCCATTTGAAAAGAAGTTGCGCTGTTAGATTTTTCATTGATATTCATCACATGCCTTTACATAGAACAATGCCACGGGCTTACTGACACACACACACACACACACACACACACACTGAATATGATACAAGATAAGGAGCGCTTCATAGAAAGCAGAGTAATGAACTGCTGCAGTCAAGCGATAGCTGACACCACACACTGCCTAATTATCTGTGTCAAGTGCTGTTGACAATACATGTATTATCTCATTTAAAGCTAGAATCCCTAATTGAAACAATAACAAAGCGAACTCCCTGCCCCTATTTTGCTAAAAAAAAAAACAACTAAGGGATGGGGCTGGAGAAATGTAACCACTCTGAAATTCATAGACGGCTCCATGGATGCGAGGACTGACCATCCATGATATCAAATGTATTAGGGATGGAACGATTCCCTGTGCAAATGTTTAAGGTATGAGTACATATGAGCCCAAACCAATCTAAAATTAAGCATGCATTGATCAGAAAACCAATCAAAACATTCCAAATCGCAGGTTCACTAATGTTTTTTACTCCTATTGTTTTATTCAGAAAATACGTATCTGTTGTGACTGAATTGATGCATCCTCCCTTTTAGTTCAGTAGCCTATTGAACTTATATGCATGTAACTGCACACCTCCATTCTCATTGACAGGGCTGTAGTGGGTTGAGAGCTTCAAGTTCCTTGGTGTCCACATCACCAACAAACTGTCATGGTCCAAACACACTAAGACAGTTGTGAAGAAGGCACGACAAAGCCTATTCCCCCTCAGGAGACTGAAACGATTTGGCATGGGTCCTCAGATCCTCAAATGTTTCTGCACCTACACCATCGAGAGCATCCTGACTGGTTGCATCACTGCCTGGTATGGCATCTGCTCGGCCTCCGACCGCAAGGCACTACAGAGGGTAGTCCGTACGGCCCAGTACATTACTATGGCCAAGCTTCCTGCCACCCAGGATCTCTATATCAGGCGGTGTCAGAGGAAGGCCCAAAAGATTGTCAGAGACTCCAGCCACCCTAGTCATAGACTGTTCTCTCTGCTACTGCACAGCAAGCGGTACTGGAGCGCCAAGTCGAGGTCCAAAAAGCTTCTTAACAGCTTCTACCCCCAAGTCATAACACTCCTGAACAGCTAATCAAAGGGCTTTACAGGCCCCTCTTTTACTCTGCTGCTACTCTCTGTTTATAATCTATGCATAGTCACTTTAACTCTACCTACATATACATATTACCTCAATTACCTAAACTAACTGGTTCCCCTGCACATTGACTCTGTACCTGTACACTCTGTATATAGCCTCCACATTGACTCTCTACCGGTACACCCTGTATATAGCCTCCACATTGACTCTGTACCCGGTACCCCCGGAATATAGCCTCCACATTGACTCTGTACCGGTACACCCTGTATATAGCCTCCACATTGACCCTGTACCGGTACACCCTGTATATAGCCTCCACATTGACTCTGTACCGGTACACCCTGTATATAGCCTCCACATTGACTCTGTACCGGTACCCCCGGAATATAGCCTCCACATTGACTCTGTACCGGTACACCCTGTATATAGCCTCCACATTGACTCTGTACCGGTACACCCTGTATATAGCCTCCATATTGACTCTGTACCGGTACCCCCTGTATATAGCCTCCACATTGACTCTGTACCGGTACCCCCTGTATATAGCCTCCACATTGACTCTGTACCGGTACACCCTGTATATAGCCTCACTAGTTATTTTACTGCTGCTTTTTAATTATTTGTTACTTTTATTTTATATTTTCTTCTTATCTATTTTTTACTTAACACTTATTTTTTTCTTAACTTCTTAAAGCATTGTTGGTTAGGGTTTTGTTGGTTAACATAAGTATTCCACTGTAAGGTATTTGGCGCATGTGACAAATAAAAATTGATTTGATATTTCCGATATATTTATTTTATATACAGTTGAAGTCGGAAGTTTACATACACTTAGTTTGGAGTTATTAAAACTCTTTTTTTCAACCACTCCACACATTTCTTGTTAACAAAATTTAGTTTTGGCAAGTCGGTTAGGACATCTACTTTATGCATGACACAAGTAATTTTTCCAACAATTCTTTACAGACAGATTGTTTCACGTATAATTCACTGTATCACAATTTCAGTGAGTCAGAAGTTTATATACACTAAGTTGGCTGTGCCTTTAAACAGCTTGGAAAATTCCAGAAAATGGTGTCATGGCTTTAGAAGCTTCTGATAGGCTAATTGACATCATTTGAGTCAATTGGAGGTGTACCTGTGGATGTATTTCAAGGACTACCTTCAAACTCAGTACCTCTTTGCTTAACATCATGGAAAAATCTAAATAAATCAGCCAAGACTTCAGAAAAACAATTGTAGACCTCCACAAGTCTGGTTCATCCTTGGGAGCAATTTCCAGGTACACAAGTATCTATATCCACAGTAAAACGAGTCCTATATCGACATAACCTGAAAGGCCGCTCAGCAAGGAAGAAGCCACTGCTCCAAAACGGCCATAAAAAAGCCAGACTACGGTTTGCAAATGCACATGGGGACAAAGATTGTTAGAAATAACAAAATTAGAATACCCACCCTAGTCACACCCTGACCTAACCAAAATAGAGAATAAAAAGGCTCTCTAAGGTCGGGGCGTGACAATAAGGTTGAAATGTAACAAAATGTGGAAAAAGTCAAGGGGTCTGAACACTTTCTTAGTGCACTGTATGAGTCACTGATGCCCAAAATGCGGGAAGCACAGCTGTGTGTGCAAACGAGAGGCCTGTTCTGATAGGCTATTCGTAAATATTGCACCTTCAGCATTCAGATGCTTGTAAAATGGCATTCCCAATGTCAAATCATAGGCTTTACTTGTTGAGTGAAAATGTAATTTGCTGGGTAATTGTTCCCAAATGCGCTGTAGAAAATGGTGTTTTACCCAGTAGCGGTGCGTGGGTTAAATAACAGGGGAGGCCAAGCCCCCGCCCCCAAAAAATCCATATTACAACCTATGTGTTGTGATAATTGCGTTGTTTGCTCTATAACCTGTTAATTCAGATGCCTTTGTTAGGCCTAAAGGCCAAGACATTAAGATAGTGGTAGAATAAATTGAACCACAACTTTATGTTTTATCACAAAACCAGATAGCAACCTCTCTCTGGTGGAGTTAACAAAACATATTGCATGTACAGTAACAGTCTGTTGCATGACCTGCAGCATGGTCGAGCAAGTTAATGTTTCCCACATTTTCGGACCCCTAAACAACTATTGATTTAGAACCACAGAGAATTAACGCAAGTCGCAAAGAAAACAGGAGATGCCTCCACCATTTCAGCACCATTCCAGCACCATTTCAACATCATCAAATCACCTCTGCTTAGTCTAATAGAGTGACAACTAAAAGATACCAATAACAATTTAGTCCAATCAACGTAAGCCAAATATGATGTGGCTGTCCATGGTTCTGATTTGTGCGCGTGCGTGTGCGCGTGTGTGTGTGTTTGTGCGCGCGTTTTGTGCAAGTAGGAAAAACCTGTTGACTCACCCTACTTGTAGAGAATGCCATCCTCCTCTCTTTCATGTTGATGACACACTGTCATACAGTACACAGTTTTAGTTTTTGTTGTCCTAGTCTACCTGGCTAAAATGCTTGCTCGCTAGCCTAACTTCCATTCATGGGCAACGTTAGTTAGTTAACATTAGCCTTCTACTCCTAGCTACATGTTGAACTTCCATCCTCTCAGGCCAGGGGCACAACAATGTATGAATTAATGGTTGGATCAGAATTACCGTTATAATCATTGGCCGGTACAGAGAATTAAGTAAAACCATGAGTCCAAATCCCTATCTCCATCCATTGCCAATTTAGGAAAGGGGCTATTTTAGCCAGCTAGTCACCGGAGGACAACAACACAACGAGATGCAACAATTTAAGTTTTTTCTGTCAATGACGTATGCTCTCAATGGGATTTGATAGGAGTGACGCCAAATCCAAACTGTCTTCCCTTGCCTTCAATGCTACGGACGGCAACAATGTCATACTCGTTTGGACCAGACAGCATCAGATAGATCCAGATGGGTTAGGGCAGTGTGCAGTGTGATTGAGATTGCCTCGTCTGTGGACCTATTTGGGCGGTAAGCAAATTGTAGTGGGTCTAGGGTGTCAGGTAGGGTGGAGGTGATCCTTGACTAGTCTCTCAAAGCACTTCATGATGACGGAAGTGAGTGCTACGGGGCGGTAGTCGTTTAGCTCAGTTATCTTACCTTTCTTGGGAACAGGGACATTGGGAACAACAGGGGCATGTGGGAACAGCAGACTGGGATAAGGATTGATTGAATATGTCCGTAAACACACCAGCCAGCTGGTCTGCGCATGCTCTGAGGACGCGGCTGGGGATGCCGTCTGGGCCTGCAGCCTTGCGAGGGTTAACACGTTTAAATGTTTTACTCACGTCGGCTGAAGTGAAGGAGAGTCCGCAGGTTTTGGTTGCGGGCCGTGTCAGTGGCACTGTATTGTCCTCAAAGCGGGCAAAAAAGTTATTTAGTCTGCCTGGGAGCAAGACATCCTGGTCCGTGACGGGGCTGGTTTTCTTTTTGTAATCCGTGATTGTCTGTAGACCCTGCCACATACCTCTTGTGTCTGAGCCGTTGAATTGTGACTCTACTTTGTCTCTATACTGACGCTTAGCTTGTTTGATTGCCTTGCGGAGGGAATAGCTACACTTTGTATTTGGTCATGTTACCAGACACCTTGCCCTAGTTCAAAGCAGTGGTTTGCGCTTTCAGTTTCACGCGAATGCTGCCATCAATCCACGGTTTCTGGTTTGGGAATGTTTTAATCGTTGCTATGGGAACGACATCATCAATGCACTTTCTAATGAACTCGCTCACCGAATCAGCGTATTCGTCAATGTTGTTGTTGGAAGCAATGCGGAACATATCCCAATCCACGTGATCGAAGCAGTCTTGAAGCGTGGATTCGGATTGGTCGGACCAGCGTTGAACAGACCTGAGCCCTGGAGCTTCTTGTTTTAGTTTCTGTCTGTAGGCAGGGAGCAACAAAATGGAGTCGTGGTCATCTTTTCCGAAAGGAGGGTGGGGGAGGGCCTGGTATGCGTCGCGGAAGTTAGAATAGCAATGATCCAAGGTTTTACCAGCCCTGGTTGCTCAATCGATATGCTGATACAATTTAGGGAGTCTTGTTTTCAGATTAGCCTTGTTAAAATCCCCAGCTACAATGAATGCAGCCTCAGGATATGTGGTTTCCAGTTTGCAAAGAGTCAAATAAAGTTGGTTCAGGGCCATCGATGTGTCTGCTTGAGGGGGAATATATACGGCTGTGATTATAATCGAAGAGAATTCCCTTGGTAGATAATGCGGTCGACATTTGATTGTGAGGAATTCTAAGTCAGGTGAACAGAAGGACTTGAGTTCCTGTATGTTGTTGTGATCACACCACGTCTCGTTAATCATAAGGCATACGCCCCCGCCCCTCTTCTTACCAGAAAGATGTTTGTTTCTGTCGACGCGATGCGTGAAGAAACCAGCTGAATGCACCGATTCCATTAGCGTCTCTCGAGTGAGCCATGTTTCCGTGAAGCAAAGAACTTTACAGTCTCTGATGTCTCTCTGGAATGCTACTCTTGCTCGGATTTCATCAACCTTGTTGTCAAGTGACTGGACATTGGCGAGTAGTATGCTAGGGAGTGGTGCGCGATGTGCCCGTCTCCGGAGCCTGACCAGAAGACTGCTTCATTTGCTTCTTTTACGACGTCGTTGTTTTGGGTCGCAGGCTGGGATCCATTCAATTGTCCTGGGGTGGAAGGCAGAACACAGGATCCGCTTCGCGAAAGTCATATTCCTGGTCGTACTGATGGTGAGTTGACGTTGCTCTTATATTCAGTAGTTCCTCCCGACTGTAAATAATGAAACCTAAGATGACCTGGGGTACCAATGTTAGAAATAACACATAAAAAAACAAAATACTGCATAGTTTCCTAGGAACGAGAAGCGAGGCGGCCATCTCTGTTGGCACCGGAAGTCACACTCAACGTCAACAAAACAAAGGAGATGATTGTGGACTTCAGGAAACAGCAGATGGAGCACCCCCCTATCCACATCAATGGGACCGTAGTAGAGAGGGTAGTAAGTTTTAAGTTCCTTGGCATACACATCACGGACAAACTGAATTGGTCCACCCACACAGGAGGCTGAAGAAATTTGGCTTGTCACCAAAAGCACTCACAAACTTCTACATATGCACAATCGAGAGCATCCTGTCGGGCTATATCACCGCCTGGTACGGCAACTGCTCCGCCCACAACCGTAAGGCTCTCCAGAGGGTAGTGAGGTCTGCACAGTGCATCACTGGGGGCAAACTACCTGCCCTCCAGGACACCTACACCACCCGATGTCACAGGAAGGTCACAAAGATCATAAAGGAAAACAACCACCCGAGCCACTGCCTGTTCACCCCGCTATCATCCAGAAGGCGAGGTCAGTACAGGTGCATCAAAGCAGGGACCGAGAGACTGAAAAACAGCTTCTATCTCAAGGCCATCAGACTGTTAAACAGCCACCGCTAACATTGAGTGGCTGCTGCCAACACACTGACTCAACTCCAGCCACTTTAATATTGGGAATTGATGTCAAATGTATCACTTGCCACTTTATACAATGCTTCTTAATATAATGTTTACATACCCTACATTACTCATCTCATATGTATATGTATTTTCTGTACTCTATCATCTACTGCATCTTTATGTAATACATCTAGTTAGTATCACTAGCCACTTTAAACTATGCCACTTTGTTTACATACTCATCTCATATGTACTGTATATACTGTACTCGATACCATCTACTGCATCTTGCCTATGCCGTTCTGTACCATCACTCATTCATATATCTTTATGTACATATTCTTTATCCCTTTACACTTGTGTGTATAAGGTAGTAGTTTTGGAATTGTTAGGTTAGATTACTCGTTGGTTATTACTGCATTGTCGGAACTAGAAGCACAAGCATTTCGCTACACTCGCATTAACATCTGCTAACCATGTGTATGTGACAAATAAATGTGATTTGATTTGAGATGGCCTACATGTAGAGAAACAGAGGGGCGCTGTTTCCCTCGCTCGGTTGCTTTCTCCTGTGATTCAGCCTCTAGTGAGCTGAAGGATAATGATGAAACACAGAGAGACAAAAGATGTAAAAAAAAAAATGTTTTATTATTATATATTTATTTGTATTCATGGCGTACATGAATACACACCACTGGTTTTACCGGAGTTGTACAGCCTACCGGAATGGGGCCCAACTCACATCTAACTGCTGATTGGGGTTTTCAATTATTCAGATTTTATTTAGATTGTTCAGGTTCACCAAAATAAATAGTTTTGGAAGTTTTGCTTTAAACAGTCAGTGTATTTAGTCATGTTTACATGAACAGGTTAATTTCATAAAGGACAGCAATCATTTCGCATGAATTGGTCGCAGCGGGAGACGCTCTCCGTAAAATTCCAAACAGTCTAAAACATTAGCTTTCGAGACTGGGGTAAAATCCAAAGCTGCATTATATTAATTGGCTAAATGCCATGCTAATTTATAAATATAAATTTATTTATTTTATTTATTTACCTTTATTTAACCAGGTAGGCAAGTTGAGAACAAGTTCTCATTTACAATTGCGACCTGGCCAAGATAAAGCAAAGCAGTTCGACAGATACAACAACACAGAGTTACACATGGAGTAAAACAAACATACAGTCAATAATAAAGTATAAACAAGTCTATATACAATGTGAGCAAATGAGGTGAGAAGGGAGGTAAAGGCAAAAAAAGGCCTTGGTGGCAAGGTAAATACAATATAGCAAGTAAAACACTGGAATGGTAGTTTTGCAATGGAAGAATGTGCAAAGTAGAAATAAAAATAATGGGGTGCAAAGGAGCAAAATAAATAAATAAATTAAATACAGTTGGGAAAGAGGTAGTTGATAGGGCTAAATTATATGTGGGCTATGTACAGGTGCAGTAATCTGTGAGCTGCTCTGACAGTTGGTGCTTAAAGCTAGTGAGGGAGATAAGTGTTTCCAGTTTCAGAGATTTTTGTAGTTCGTTCCAGTCATTGGCAGCAGAGAACTGGAAAGAGAGACGGCCAAAGAAAGAATTGGTTTTGGGGGTGACTAGAGAGATATACCTGCTGGAGCGTGTGCTACAGGTGGGAGATGCTATGGTGACCAGCGAGCTGAGATAAGGGGGGACTTTACCTAGCAGGGTCTTGTAGATGACATGGAGCCAGTGGGTTTGGCGACGAGTATGAAGCGAGGGCCAGCCAACGAGAGCGTACAGGTCGCAATGGTGGGTAGTATATGGGGCTTTGGTGACAAAACGGATTGCACTGTGATAGACTGCATCCAGTTTGTTGAGTAGGGTATTGGAGGCTATTTTGTAAATTACATCGCCAAAGTCGAGGATTGGTAGGATGGTCAGTTTTACAAGGGTATGTTTGGCAGCATGAGTGAAGGATGCTTTGTTGTGAAATAGGAAGCCAATTCTAGATTTAACTTTGGATTGGAGATGTTTGATATGGGTCTGGAAGGAGAGTTTACAGTCTAACCAGACACCTAAGTATTTGTAGTTGTCCACGTATTCTAAGTCAGAGCCGTCCAGAGTAGTGATGTTGGACAGGCGGGTAGGTGCAGGTAGTGATCGGTTGAAGAGCATGCATTTAGTTTTACTTGTATTTAAGAGCAGTTGGAGGCCACGGAAGGAGAGTTGTATGGCATTGAAGCTTGCCTGGAGGGTTGTTAACACAGTGTCCAAAGAAGGGCCGGAAGTATACAGAATGGTGTCGTCTGCGTAGAGGTGGATCAGAGACTCACCAGCAGCAAGAGCGACCTCATTGATGTATACAGAGAAGAGAGTCGGTCCAAGAATTGAACCCTGTGGCACCCCCATAGAGACTGCCAGAGGTCCGGACAACAGACCCTCAGATTTGACACACTGAACTCTATCAGAGAAGTAGTTGGTGAACCAGGCGAGGCAATCATTTGAGAAACCAAGGCTGTTGAGTCTGCCGATGAGGATGTGGTGATTGACAGAGTCGAAAGCCTTGGCCAGATCAATGAATACGGCTGCACAGTAATGTTTCTTATCGATGGCGGTTAAGATATCGTTTAGGACCTTGAGCGTGGCTGAGGTGCACCCATGACCAGCTCTGAAACCAGATTGCATAGCAGAGAAGGTATGGTGAGATTCAAAATGGTCGGTAATCTGTTTGTTGACTTGGCTTTCGAAGACCTTAGAAAGGCATGGTAGGATAGATATAGGTCTGTAGCAGTTTGGGTCAAGAGTGTCCCCCCCTTTGAAGAGGGGGATGACCGCAGCTGCTTTCCAATCTTTGGGAATCTCAGACGACACGAAAGAGAGGTTGAACAGGCTAGTAATAGGGGTGGCAACAATTTCGGCAGATAATTTTAGAAAGAAAGGGTCCAGATTGTCTAGCCCGGCTGATTTGTAGGGGTCCAGATTTTGCAGCTCTTTCAGAACATCAGCTGAATGGATTTGGGAGAAGGAGAAATGGGGAAGGCTTGGGCGAGTTGCTGTTGGGGGTGCAGTGCTGTTGACAGGGGTAGGAGTAGCCAGGTGGAAAGCATGGCCAGCAGTAGAAAAATGCTTATTGAAATTTTCAATTATGGTGGATTTATCAGTGGTGACAGTGTTTCCTATCTTCAGTGCAGTGGGCAGCTGGGAGGAGGTGTTCTTATTCTCCATGGACTTTACAGTGTCCCAGAACTTTTTTGAGTTAGTGTTGCAAGAAGCAAATTTCTGCTTGAAAAAGCTAGCCTTGGCTTTTCTAACTGCCTGTGTATAATGGTTTCTAGCTTCCCTGAACAGCTGCATATCACGGGGGCTGTTCGATGCTAATGCAGAACGCCATAGGACGTTTTTGTGTTGATTAAGGGCAGTCAGGTCTGGGGAGAACCAAGGGCTATATCTGTTCCTGGTTCTAAATTTCTTGAATGGGGCATGTTTATTTAAGATGGTTAGGAAGGCATTTTTAAAAAATATCCAGGCATCCTCTACTGACGGGATGAGGTCAATATCCTTCCAGGATACCCCGGCCAGGTCGATTAGAAAGGCCTGCTCGCTGAAGTGTTTCAGGGAGCGTTTTACAGTGATGAGAGGAGGTCGTTTGACCGCTGACCCATTACGGATGCAGGCAATGAGGCAGTGATCGCTGAGATCTTGGTTGAAGACAGCAGAGGTGTATTTAGAGGGGAAGTTGGTTAGGATGATATCTATGAGGGTGCCCGTGTTTAAGGCTTTGGGGAGGTACCTGGTAGGTTCATTGATAATTTGTGTGAGATTGAGGGCATCAAGTTTAGATTGTAGGATGGCTGGGGTGTTAAGCATGTTCCAGTTTAGGTCGCCTAGCAGCACGAGCTCTGAAGATAGATGGGGGGCAATCAGTTCACATATGGTGTCCAGAGCACAGCTGGGGGCAGAGGGTGGTCTATAGCAGGCGGCAACGGTGAGAGACTTGTTTTTAGAAAGGTGGATTTTTAAAAGTAGAAGTTCAAATTGTTTGGGTACAGACCTGGATAGTAGGACAGAACTCTGCAGGCTATCTTTGCAGTAGATTGCAACACCGCCCCCTTTGGCAGTTCTATCTTGTCTGAAAATGTTGTAGTTTGGAATTAAAATGTCTGAATTTTTGGTGGTCTTCCTAAGCCAGGATTCAGACACAGCTAGAACATCCGGGTTGGCAGAGTGTGCTAAAGCAGTGAATAGAACAAACTTAGGGAGGAGGCTTCTAATGTTAACATGCATGAAACCAAGGCTATTACGGTTACAGAAGTCGTCAAAAGAGAGCGCCTGGGGAATAGGAGTGGAGCTAGGCACTGCAGGGCCTGGATTCACCTCTACATCGCCAGAGGAACATAGGAGGAGTAGAATAAGGGTGCGACTAAAAGCAATAAGAATTGGTCGTCTAGAACGTCTGGAACAGAGAGTAAAAGGAGGTTTCTGGGGGCGATAAAATAGCATCAAGGTATAATGTACAGACAAAGGTAAGGTAGGATGTGAATACAGTGGAGGTAAACCTAGGTATTGAGTGATGAAGAGAGAGATATTGTCTCTAGAAACATCATTGAAACCAGGAGATGTCATTGCATGTGTGGGTGGTGGAACTAATAGGTTGGATAAGGTATAGTGAGCAGGACTAGAGGCTCTACAGTGAAATAAGCCAATAAACACTAACCAGAACAGCAATGGACAAGACATATTGACATTAAGGAGAGGCATGCTTAGTCGAGTGATCAAAAGGGTCCAGTGAGTGGAGAGGTTGGTTTAGGGTCACGGCGATTTAGACAGCTAGCCAAGCCAACCGGTAGCAAGCTAGCATAGGATGGAGTCTGTTGTTAGCCACCTCTTGCGTTCGGTCAGTAGATTAGTGGGGTTCCGTGTGGTAGAGGGGATTAATCCAAATCACACAACAACAACAAAAATAAGAACAATAGATATAGTTACAGAGGCCCGAGAAGAAAACATAATAATTCAAATAAATAAATTGTCCGATTGTCTATTCAGATAGCAGCCGGAAAGACAGCTAACGGTTAGCGGGCCGCAGATGGGCGTTCCGGTAACGTCGCGACAGAGGAGCCAGCCGGATCTCCTTCAGGTAGATAACGTCGGCAGTCCGGTTGTGAAGGCCCGGTGGGGCTCCGCGTAGGCAGTGAAACGGGTCCGGATAGGTGACTGCAGCCCAGGAGTGAATGATGGAACTCAGGCGTGATTGACGGAGCTGGCTAGCACCGGAACAATCGATGTTTGCTCCGGAATCGACGAAAGCCGACTGTCACACGGATAGCAGCTAGCTAGCTGTGAGATCCGGGTATGAATGTCCAGAGAGCAGTTGAAATCCAGGGACATGGAGAGAAAAATTGGTCCGGTATGTTCCGTTCCGAGCCGCGCTGCGCCGTACAAAACTGGCGATAGATTTTCGATAGATTTTCGAGCTAAAGGACAGCCGATGACCACAAACCGTGGTTAGCTTCTGATTAGCTTCTGGGCTAGCTCCTGGCTAGCTTCTGGCTAGTTTCTGGCCAGCCTCCTGGAGTTTCTGGCTAGCTTCCTGAAGGATTGCAGATCTGAGGTAAATAATACTTTTTTATAAATATAAATTGGTGAGGCTGGTTGCAGGAGAGTGTTTAGAAGATGAGTTGATGGAAAATAAAAATAAAATGTATGTGAAAAAAGTTGTAAATATATATATATACAGGACACGACAAGACGAGGACAAAAGACGTCTGAACTGCTATGCGATCTTGGATCGATCCATATAAATATGGACATAGTACTAGTTCAAAACATATCTTAATTTCAGACAGGTCTAGCTTAATTTCAGACAGGTCTATCTTAATTTCAGACAGGTCTAGTTTAATTTCAGACAGGTCTAGCTTAATTTCAGACAGGTCTAGTTTAATTTCAGACAGGTCTATCTTAATTTCAGACAGGTCTAGTTTGATTTCAGACAGGTCTATCTTAATTTCAGACAGGTCTATCTTAATTTCAGACAGGTCTAGTTTAATTTCAGACAGGTCTAGTTTAATTTCAGACAGGTCTAGTTTAATTTCAGACAGGTCTAGTTTAATTTCAGACAGGTCTAGTTTAATTTCAGACAGGTCTAGTTTAATTTCAGACAGGTCTAGTTTAATTTCAGACAGGTCTAGCTCAGAGGCCCAGCTCCTGATTTCCCTTCAGCAGCAGATGTTCATTTAAAATGGAAAATGAATGTGTTCATTCAACAACAACAAAACAGTTTATCAGAATCGCATCAATTCGTTGCTCTAATCAAACCCGAATCACACCGAATCATTTCAAACTTAGACGTATCGTTCCTGTATCGGATGCCCATGCATTCTAGATGCATAAACAAATCGTTCATGAAAGGAGAGATGTACTTCCCTAAAATGTTTTGAGGCTGTATAGTGTTTGTTTGTAGACAACGTAAATGTAAACAATGTGGAGTAAAAACAAGCTTATGTTTGGGATTCTGATGGGGTATGACAGTTGAGCTCCGCTCATGAGGCATTTATAAGTTATATTCTGCCAGAATACATTTGTAAATATTAATTTGTACACCCGGAAATGGATGTAGCAACTAAGGATTCTAGCATCAAGATGGAGGGTCCATAAGTATCTAAAAGGACAAGTACCCTGTTTTGTCAAATGATCGAGCTTCAAAGAAAGAAAGCCCATGTTTTGATTATAATATACTGAATGGTTGGTGTAAATGATTAGGTTCGTGGTTAGAAAGGGTTAGCAGAAACATTAGAAACACCGCGGGAGAGCCTCTACACTATGTGTAATGAACCCAGGAGGAGGTGGAGTTAGTACCACTGAACAGATCAACACAGGTATAGAAACACAGACCATTACATTTCCCACAGTCCTGGTTGGTTGGTAATGGATGTTTTAG
Organism: Oncorhynchus mykiss; assembly: GCF_057628025.1. NCBI lineage: Eukaryota > Metazoa > Chordata > Actinopteri > Salmoniformes > Salmonidae > Oncorhynchus > Oncorhynchus mykiss. The sequence goes on along the minus strand of NC_143046.1, from coordinate 56,887,797 downwards.
GAGAGGTGTAATGATACACACACCCTATCATTAAGTCTGTGTGTGTGTGTGTGTGTGTGTGTGTGTGTGTGTGTGTGTGTGTGTGTGTGTGTGTGTGTGTGTGTGTGTGTGTGTGTGTGTGTGTGTGTGTGTGTGCCTGCATTAGTGTGTGAGTGTATAGATTCACAAAAGACCAAACAGAGACGTAAGAGCATCCAAGTGTTGTTTAGACGTAAACACGGATGCCTAATGTCAACACTGGCCAGACGCAGAGAGGAAGGCATTGGCAGACGGAAGTGCTACCCAAACCTTCAACTAGGGGACCACCTGACAGTCGAAACACTGATCTAGCTAATCAAGGGCTTTGTGATGAGGTCATCAGTGTGTTCGTGCAGGGCTTGAACAAAAAGTGTGCGCTGTCTGGTGGACCTCTGCGACGGGGTTGAGGAGCAATGACACAGACCAGTCAAAACGGATCATCGTGACACATCACTCACGCCTCATCGCTGTCTGTCACTTCATTGTCACCTTGTCATTTCTTGTTACATCACCGTGGTGTGATTGGGTGTGTGTGGGGTGCAGGCTATTTGGGTGACTTTCAAAGCTCTTTGTTCCAGTTTCTCTGAACAGTAACCATAAGAACATCTTGAAGAGAGGAGAGAGGAGAGGACGGGAGGGATGAGGAGAGGAGGGGACGGGAGATTGTGTGGCATTACTTAAAGATCATATCTGCATGTAAACCAGCCCTGCTACACAACCAACCTATCTACAGTATTACTGATGCTCACTTTAACCGGTTCTCATACACACACACACACACACACACACACACACACACACACACACACACACACACACACACACACACACACACACAGAGTGCTAAACGGCCCTCTAAGACTGTTTGTCTGATTGTGAGAAGAACCAACATTGTGATGAGTGTGTTAATGACATCACTTCAATCTCTCTTTCTCAATCTCTTGGACTCTGTCACACACGCGCTAACCTCCTCTCTCCGTCTCCAGTATGTCGTTGCTGAACCATGACTGCAGGCCCAGCTGTGTGATGCTGTTTGAGGGGGAAACACTCCACCTCCGAGCCGCCAGAGACATGCGACCTGCTGAGGAGGTACGGTGTGTGATTTTAGTCAACTTGAGGCAGGATGCAAATAAAAAAACGGTGACCTCTCTCTCTCTCTCTCTCTCTCTCTCTCTCTCCTCTCTCTCTCTCTCTATTCTCTCTCTCTCTCTCTATTCTCTCTCTCTCCTCTCTCTCTCTCTATTCTCTCTCTCTCTCTCTCTCTCTCTCTATTCGCTCTCTCTCTCTATTCTCTCTCCCTCTCTCTATTCCCTCTCTCTCTCTCTCTCTCTCTCTCTCTCTCTCTCTCTCTCTCTCTCTCTCTATTCTCTCTCTCTGTCTCTCTCTCTCTCTCTCTCTCTCTATTCTCTCTCTCTCTGTCTCTCTCTCTCTGTCTCTCTATTCTCTCTATTCTCTCTCTCTCTCTATTCTCTCTCTCTATTCTCTCTCGCTCTCTCTCTCTATTCTCTCTCTCTCTGTCTCTCTCTCTCTTCTCTCTCTCTCTATTCTATCTCTCTCTCTCTCTCTCTATTCTCGCTCTCTCTCTCTCTCTCTCTCTCTCTCTATTCTCTCTCCCTCTCTCTCTATTCTCTCTCCCTCTCTCTATTATCTCTCTCTCCCTCTCTCTCTCTCTCTCTCTCTCTCTCTATTATCTCTCTCTCTCTATTCTCTCTCTCTATTCTCTCTCTCTATTCTCTCTCTCTCTATCCTCTCCCCTCTCTCTCTATCTCTCTCTCTATTCTCTCTCTCTCTGTCTCTCTCTCGCTCTCTCTCTCTATTCTCTCTCTCTATTCTCTCTCTCTCTATTATCTTTCTCTCTCTCTATCTCTCTCTCTATTCTCTTTCTCTATTCTCCCTCTCTCTCTATTCTCTCTCTCTATTCTCTCTTTCTCTATTCTCTCTCTCTCTCTCTCTCTCTCTATTCTCTCTCTCTCTCTCTCTCTCTCTCTCTCTCTCTCTAAATAGTTGACTATTAGTTACATTGGTTCGTTGGCTCCTACCAGAGACAGACAGACTCAGCTAGAGGAGCAGTACCATTTCACCTGCCAGTGTCAACGATGCACCACTGCAGACATGGTAAGACTACAGCCACACACACAAACGCACTCGCTGTTCACTGTGTCAGCATGGTCTCGGTGTGACCACTGAAGCCTGTCGTGTGTCTGTGTACCTGCAGCTTTCTCATCTCCTCCTCTCACTCTGTCGTCCCTTCTTATTTCCCCACTCTCCTCGCCCTCTCTTTCATGCTCTGCCTCTTCTCGCCCTCTCTCCCTCCACCTGTCTCTAAGTTCCCCGTCCTTATCAGGGGAAGAGGGAAAATAATACATCCACCACTTTCTACTTCAATACCGATCTCCATCCGTCTTATTCTCCCTTTCTCTCTCTCCTTATCTTTCAGTCTGTCAGTCGTCCACCATCCCTCTCCACCCCCCCCTTCTCCCCCTCTGCCCTCCACCTGTCAGCTCTGAGGCATGCTGTGGACTTGAACCAGCTTCTTATGACACAGAGTCAGTGCTCTCTAGACGTTTTAGATTGGCTGCTTTCAATTTTCACTCTATTAATGAACATGTGATTAACCTGACATTTATTCAGCTCTCTCTCTCTCACACGCACACACGTACACTCATGCACGCGTACACACACACACACACACACACACACACACACACACACACACACACACACACAGCTCTCTCATAAACAGATAATGATCTAGTATCAACAGTATGTCAGTTGTAATTTCACGGCCTGTTCAGCTTTCTGCTCTGTAATTAACACATACACTTTATCAGCATAATAAAGTGTTTGTGTGAATGTGAACATAAAGACATTTCTTTTCAGAAGAAAAATATCATTCTCACTCCAAGGAGCAGCAAGACATAGAGAAGTATTCATTTCTTCCTCTCTGACCTATGTGAACTGGAAACCACATATCCTGAGGCTGCATTTATTGTAGCTGGGGATTTTAACAAGGCTAATCTGAAAACAAGGCTCCCTAAATTTGATTAGCATATCGAATGCGCAACCCGGGCTGGAAAAATTCTGGATCATTGTTACTCTAACTTCCGCAACGCATACAAAGCTCTCCCTCGCCCTCCTTTCGGCAAATCTGACCACGACTCAATTTTGTTGCTCCCAGCCTATAGACAGAAACTAAAACAGGAAACACCCGTGCTCAGGTCTGTTCAACGCTGGTCCGACCAAACTGATTACATGCTTCAAGATTGCTTCGATCACGTGGACTGGGATATTTTCAGGATAGCGTCGAACAACAACATTGATGTATACGCTGATTCGGTGAGCGAGTTTACTAGCAAGTGCATCGGTGATGTTGTACTCACGGCAACTATTAAAACCTTCCCCAACTAGAAACCATGGATTTATGAAAGCATTCGCGCAAAACTGAAAGCGCGAACCACTGCTTTTAATCAGAACAAGGCTACCGGAAACATGACCGAATACAAACAGTGTAGCTTTTCCCTCCGCAAGGCAATCAAACAAGCTAAGTGTCAGTATAGAGACAAAGTAGAGTCGCAATTCGACGGCTCAGACACAACAGGTACAGTGCCTTGCGAAAGTATTCGGCTCCCTTGAACTTTGCGACCTTTTGCCACATTTCAGGCTTCAAACATAAAGATATAAAACTGTATTTTTTTGTGAAGAATCAACAACAAGTGGGACACAATCATGAAGTGGAAGGACATTTATTGGATATTTCAAACTTTTTTAACAAATCAAAAACTGAAAAATTGGGCGTGCAAAATTATTCAGCCCCTTTACTTTCAGTGCAGCAAACTCTCTCCAGAAGTTCAGTGAGGATCTCTGATTGATCCAATGTTGACCTAAATGACTAATGATGATAAATACAATCCACCTGTGTGTAATCAAGTCTCCGTATAAATGCACCTGCACTGTGATAGTCTCAGAGGTCCGTTAAAAGCGCAGAGAGCATCATGAAGAACAAGGAACACACCAGGCAGGTCCGAGATACTGTTGTGAAGAAGTTTAAAGCCGGATTTGGATACAAAAAGATTTCCCAAGCTTTGAACATCCCAAGGAGCACTGTGCAAGCGATAATATTGAAATGGAAGGAGTATCAGACCACTGCAAATCTACCAAGACCTGGCCGTCCCTCTAAACTTTCAGCTCATACAAGGAGAAGACTGATCAGAGATGCAGCCAAGAGGCCCATGATCACTCTGGATGAACTGCAGAGATCTACAGCTGAGGTGGGAGACTGTCCATAGGACAACAATCAGTCGTATATTGCACAAATCTGGCCTTTATGGAAGAGTGGCAAGAAGAAAGCAATTTCTTAAAGATATCCATAAAAAGTGTCGGTTAAAGTTTGCCACAAGCCACCTGGGAGACACACCAAACATGTGGAAGAAGGTGTTCTGGTCAGATGAAACCAAAATTGAACTTTTTGGCAACAATGCAAAACGTTATGTTTGGCGTAAAAGCAACACACCATCCCCACTGTCAAACATGGTGGTGGCAGCATCATGGTTTGGGCCTGCTTTTCTTCAGCAGGGACAGGGAAGATGGTTAAAATTGATGGGAAGATGGATGGAGCCATATACAGGACCATTCTGGAAGAAAACCTGATGGAGTCTGCAAAAGACCTGAGACTGGGACGGAGATTTGTCTTCCAACAAGACAATGATCCAAAACATAAAGCAAAATCTACAATGGAATGGTTAAAAAATAAACATATCCAGGTGTTACAATGGCCAAGTCAAAGTCCAGACCTGAATCCAATCGAGAATCTGTGGAAAGAACTGAAAACTGCTGTTCACAAATGCTCTCCATCCAACCTCACTGAGCTCGAGCTGTTTTGCAAGGAGGAATGGGAAAAAAATTCAGTCTCTCGATGTGCAAAACTGATAGAGACATACATACCCCAAGCGATTTACAGCTGTAATCGCAGCAAAAGGTGGCGCTACAAAGTATTAACTTAAGGGGGCTGAATAATTTTGCACGCCCAATTTTTCAGTTTTTGATTTGTTAAAAAAGTTTGAAATATCCAATAAATGTCGTTCCACTTCATGATTGTGTCCCACTTGTTGTTGATTCTTCACAAAAAAATACAGTTTTATATCTTTATGTTTGAAGCCTGAAATGTGGCAAAAGGTTGCAAAGTTCAAGGGGGCCGAATACTTTCGCAAGGCACTGTATGTGGCAGGGTCTACAGTCAATCACGGACTACAAAAAGAAAACCAGCCCCGTCAACAAAACAAAGGAGATGATCGTGGACTTCAGGAAACAGCAGAGGGAGCACCCCCCTATCCACATCTACGGGACAGTAGTGGAGAAGGTGGAAAGTTTGAAGTTCCTCGACGGACAAACTGAAATGGTCCACCCACACAGACAGTGTGGTGAAGATGGTGCAAACTACCTGCCCTCCAGGACACCTAAACCACCCGATGTCACAGGAAGGCCAAAAAGATCGTCAAGGACAACAACCACCCGAGCCACTGCCTGTTCACCCCGCTATCATCCAGAAGGTGAGGTCAGTGCAGGTGCATCAAAGCTGGGACCGAGAGACTGAAAAACAGCTTCTATCTCAAGGCCATCAGACTGTTAAACAGCCATCACTAACATTGAGTGGCTGCTGCCAACATACTGACTCTAATCTCTAGCCACTTTAATAATTAAAAATTGGATGTAATAAATGTATCACTAGTGACTTTAAACAATGCCACTTTATATAATGTTTACATACCCTACATTGCGCATCTCATATGTATATACTGTACTCTATACCATCTACTGCATCTTGCCTATGCCGTTTGGCCATCGCTCATCCATATATTTATATGTAATATTCTTATTCATTCCTTTACACTTGTGTGTAAAAGGTAGTTGTTGTGTTATATATTACTGCATGGTCGGAACTAGAAGCACAAGCATTTCGCTACACTCACATTAACATCTGCTAACCATGTGTATGTGACCAATACAATTTGATTTGATTTGATCTCACACACACACACACACACACACACACACACACACACACGCTCCCACCATCCGTGAAAGGCTGTAATTAAGAAGTATAATTTCATGCTCCAAGGCCATCTCCAGGCCACGGAGACTAGGCTGGGATGTGCAATGGAGTCGAGGTATTAAAACGATGGAAGTGAGGAGATGGAGAGAGCGAAAGAGGACAGGAAGAAGGCAGGGGGGAGAAGATTGAACAGTGTTTTCTATAATGAGCCCCGTTGAATCATACACAGGACCACCCATCTCATCATCTATCTCAGTGTAGCGATTGAAGTGGAGCAGCTGTAGCAGGGCTTGAACCAGCAACACCATGCATTGCAGCCAGTCCTCTTGGTAGAAGCTGGTGTGAGGGATCAGAAGAACACGCATCTCCAGGGTATTCGTTGATGGATAGTGATTTGATTTGCTCAAGTTGTTTCTCTCGCTCATTTCTTCTCTACCCCCCCCCCCCCCCCCCCCCCTTCTCACTTGATCTCTCTCTCTTGTTCTTTCTATCTCTCACCCTCTCCCCATTTTTCTATCAGGAAAAAGCTTTTCAATCTACTGGAAAGTTGGCTTTTGAGATTGACTCGTATTGTCTTCCTCAGTCTTTGTAGTGTGTGTGTGTGCGAGCGTGAGTGTGTGTGTAGTGATGTGATGCCTAAGGCTTGCAGGCAGATCTCTTTGTGAGCTATTGTTCACCTGCACAGAGAAACACTAACAGTAGCCAACAGTGCTGTCACACACAGATTTATTGTAGGAGGCACAGAAAAAACAACGCCTCACTATAATACGTCTACACACACACACACACACACACCTTAAAAGCCTTGATTTGCATAATGTTTGGCTTCAGAAGCTGCCACTTGGCAGACACTGCAATTAACAACATTCAAGACACAAGGCATGATGGGATTTCTTCTGAGTCAACACCAATGTAATCTGTCCCCAAAGCCTGTCACACACATACATACACACACACTGACCAAAGCAGTAGAGAAACATACGTGTTGTCTCGGATCACATTCTCATGTCGCCAATCCCACTGACAGGCTGCAAACCACACACACACACACACGCGCGCGCACACACACACACACAAACGCACGCACAGCAGGACACACACACTGCAGACATCATTATCAGCAACTTCCATTGTTCTTCCCTGAGAGAATGACAATCACCGGCATCCTCTTTCACTCTTTCTCCCTCTCTTTCACAATCTCTCTCGTCCCGTCTCCCTCACTTTCTCTCGCCTCTCTCCATCCCTTGTTCCTTCTCCCTACTTGTCTCTCCTCCCTATCTCTCTCTCTCTTTCTTTCTTTCTTTCTCTCCCTCCCTCTGTCTTTCCATGGTCAATAGTTCATTAGGTGTGGCTAGGGCTGTGGCGGTCATGACATTTTGTCAGCCGGTTATTGTCATGCAAAAGACCACCGGTCTCCCGGTAATTGACCGTTAATTAACATCAACGTGTTGAGCATCTCCAGGCCTCCGAGCATACAAACCACTGATGCACGCCTTTGGAACACCTGCATTTTTTTTTAAGTCTAATAAATCAATGTAATATACACCGTCACAATAAATCAGAATAGGAGTTGGCCTACTGTATGTTATCTGGCTATTCTCCATAGTTCATTTAGCAGACAAGATATGCTTATAAGTCCCGTGCCATTATTTAACATTATAGATTTTTATAGTAAGAAGAATATAATTGAACTTAGCTGAATAGAATGGACAGGATATTTTTCCCATTATGGAGGAGAGGGCCCATATGAAATGGCTAGGATGAGTGTAAAAGTGAGCAGCCTTTTGAAACATCTACAGCAGCCATGTTTTCCACTGTTTCAACCTGCTGTTCAACTAATAAGTGTTTGATGTGATTTTTGTTGTATTTGCATTCATGTCAGAGTGGTTAGAGGGACAATAGAGCCCAGAGTACCAGGCCATTAGGACCAGATGGTAGTTAGCAAGTTGGGTACTACCAAAGTCCAGAGTACTTAAAAGGAGATTTCCTGGGACACTACACTTATACTGCGGTCACGACTGCGTGTGTGGCAGTAATATGGCCACCGCAACAGCCCTAGGTTTAACACCGGTCTCTGTGATATATATCACATTGGGGTTAAGGTTCACTAAACACTGGCAATTGTAACGGACTCAAAACTAGTCAGAGGATCAACGCACATATGAGTTGTTGTTGTTTCTGTCTGTCAAACTAGACAAAGGAACAAGATCATTCTGGCAGCTCCCTCTCTTTCCGCATTCGTCTATGACACTTTCAGAAGACACACACAGCACAGCACAGGGTGATGAATATTGCAAAGCTGACACGCATCGATGTCAGTTCAAAAACAGGGAAGCAGGCCTGGGGATTTTAGCTGTCGCCTCTGTTATCTTCTCTGTGTGTGTGTGTATGTCTGTTAACTGTTCAGTGTATGCTAGCAGGTACCCAGCACTACCTTCTCTCTGTGTGTGTGTATGTCTGTTAACTGTTCAGTGTATGCTAGCAGGTACCCAGCACTACCTTCTCTGTCTTGTGTGTTTGCAGCCAGGCTCTAGTTTGGTAACATTTTTACAATACATCATTACTTCAGTAAAATGAGTCCCATGCAGGGCTGTTGCGACCATATTACCGCGACCCTGGCAGTCATGAGTCAGGACCGCAGTAAAATTCTACATGACCATTGAGTCAAGCTGATCCTGTCTCATGCACTCCTGACATGTGTTAGTAGTACAAAACTCACTACCGGTTATCAGGTGTCAGGGCTCTATTGATGCCTCTATGAATGCAAAATAAATCATCAAAACGGTTTGCGTTTTTAAAACTCACCTCACTATGATGGAGCAATTGGAAGAAAGAAGAAACAGTTTGAAAACTGAGTGGAAAACGTGTCATTGTGTATGCTGTTTCAAAGCCTTAACACAGCGAAATGGGCAGCGCTTTCTAAGTTGATGAATAATTCAAAACAGCCATATGCATATTAGGGCTTATGCATAAACATAGGCCTATATATGAACCCAAAACCAAAAGAAAACCTGAATTAAATTAATGAATGTGCTGTTATACAATGCCTACCGCATATTACACACAGCTGAAAGACACAAAAAAATATACAGATTTAATGTCTTGGGTACATAATTGCTCTAGCCTAAATTAAACAAATTCAGATTTAGCCTACAAGTATGGTGAATTTGTATTTGGTTGTCATAATTCATAGGCCGACATACTGTATTTACAGTGCCTTGCGAAAGTATTCGGCCCCCTTGAACTTTGCGACCTTTTGCCACATTTCAGGCTTCAAACATAAAGATATAAAACTGTATTTTTTTGTGAAGAATCAACAACAAGTGGAACACAATCATGAAGTGGAACGACATTTATTGGATATTTCAAACTTTTTTAACAAATCAAAAACTGAAAAATTGGGAGTGCAAAATTATTATTATTACATTCAGTGCAGCAAACTCTCTCCAGAAGTTCAGTGAGGATCTCTGAATGATCCAATGTTGACCTAAATGACTAATGAGGATAAATACAATCCACCTGTGTGTAATCAAGTCTCCGTATAAATGCACCTGCACTGTGATAGTCTCAGAGGTCCATCAAAAGCGCAGAGAGCATCATGAAGAACAAGGAACACACCAGGCAGGTCCGAGATACTGTTGTGAAGAGGTTTAAAGCCTACGTAAGTAGGAAATGAACCAGAGGGGCAGTGGCCTCCGTTCGCTATAGGAGTGCATACAGATAACATGCTTCCCATGCTTCTGTTCCTGCCCATTTGACAATGGACCTATCTAAATCTAAACCAATGTTACATATTAGTAAAGAAAATGTAATTTGCCTATAGTCCGATGGGTGAAAATATGATCACTTGATGAGAGAACAGGGTGTGTAGCCCGACGCAAGGAACCTAGTTCCAGATTTTTTTGTTGTGCCTTTGTCAAATCATCAATAGCCTATAGTGGCATCATGCAGCCCATGTATGTTTTGATTTCTAAGGCATTCTAAGGTGTGTGTTGTTCACAACTGAAGTTGCCAAATGACTTTAAATCTAGTATAGGACCTGTTTCAAATGGTCACTTTTACACTCAACATAGCCATACAGTAGGCTAACTCATATTCTGTTCTTCTGAAATACATTTTCTTCATATCATAATATTTCTTTAGACCTGCCTAAAATAAATCCTGGATATTATGAAACTTAAATTTAAAAAAAATGTATATGTTATATAGGCGCCCATCAGCGGCTTGTATGCGTGGAGACCTGGAGATGCTGAACATGATTAATTAAACATTTCATGACCGCCAGTGCCCCATTCCCAAATACCAAAACCTTCTCAATATTTGGTCCAACTGAGACTGTAGTGTTAGTCTGCCTCAGCCATCATCCCCATAACGTAGGGAGTCACCCCCATACCATGGAAAGAGCTCTAAAACCCAGATGATCATTTAATATGAAGCAGCTCCACGGTGCCCGGTTCTGACTGTGGCTGTCAGTGTCTGTTATTGTCCTCTTTACACTAGCAGGCCTAGAGCAGCTTTAAACACACCACACACGCAGATTGCTTGGGTTCGCCGTGACCACAGATAGTCAGTCAGTATTGTGGTTCTGGTTCTTTGACACCTTGCTGACAGCCTCGGGTTTGAGGAAGAAGTAGAGAGTGGGAAGGATAGAGGGAGAGAGAGACAGACAGGGAAGATGAAGAGAAATAGGCGAAGATGCGTTCTGCCTGCAGTGTATGGTGGTGATGACAAGCTGCCGTGAGCTCTCAGCCAAACATGGGCTCCAAGTTAACATACAGCCAGTGTTTTCCATTAGTCCACAATTGTTTGCAGAATTGTTTAGCATTTTCCATTTTCATGTTGTCCTTCAAGACCCATTTGACCACATAAAACAAAACAAAATAAATGTTACTAAGTCTGTCAACCTTGAGTGCCACAGGGGACTGCTATCTGGACATTCTTAAATAGTAGTAAATAGTTTATAGTAATAGATTATATATAGTCAAAAGTTCTGAAGAAGCACGCTGAGTGTTTAGTGTTTTGATCATGTTTATGTTTATAAGACATTTATAAGCAGCTAGCCTTTCGTCAACGTCTCCAATTTAAGCCCACTAGAAAGTGTGTGTGCCCTCAGGCCTGGAGGGAAGAAAAAGTCATTCCGCTACCCAAGAATAGTAAAGCCCCCTTTACTGGCTCAAATAGAAAAACAATCAGCCTGGTAACAACCATTAGTAAACTTCTGGAAAAATTGTGTTTGACCAGATACAATGCTATTTTACAGTAAACAAATGATCAACAGACTTTCAGCATGCTTATAGGGAAGGACATTCAACAAGCACAGCACTTACACAAATGACTAATGATTGGCTGAGAGAAATTGATGATAGAATGAGTGTTTTGTTAGACTTCAGTGCGGCTTTTGACATTTTCGATCATAGTCTGCTGTTGGAAAAACGTATGTGTTATGGCTTTATACCCCCTGATATATTGTAGATAAAGAGTAAAGATAACAGAACACAGAGGGTGTTATTTAATGGAAGCCTTTCCAACAAAGTCCAGGTAGAATCAGGAATTCCCCAGGGTAGCTGTTTAGGACCCTTACTTTTTTAAATCTTTATTAACAAATTGCCACTGGTTTTGTGTAAAGCCAGTGTGTCTATGTATGTGGATGACTCAACACTATACACGTTAGCTACTACAGGAACTGACATGACTGCAACACTTAACAAAGAGCTGCAGGTAGTTTCGGTATGGTGGCAAGGAATAAGTTAGTCCTAAATATTTCTAAAACTAAAAGCATTGTATTTGGGACAAATCATTCACTAAACCCTAAACCTCAACTACATCTCGTAATGAATAATGTGGACATTGAGCAAGTTGAGGTGACTGTCATGGTCAAAACATGTTGATGGGGAGAACTGCTCTGCCATCTAAACAACACTATCAACAAGGCAGGTCCTACAGGCCTAGTTTTGTCGCACCTTGACTACTGTTCAGTAGTGTGGTCAGGTGCCACAAAGAGGGACTTTGCAGGAAAATTGCAGTTGGTTCAGAACAGGGCATGGCACTTAAAAGTACACGGAGAGCTAACATTAATGATATGCGTTTCAATCTCTCATGGCTCAAAGTGGAAGAGAGATTGTCATCACTGCTTATTTTTGTAAGAAGTGTTGACAAGCTGAATGTAACGAGCTGTCTGTGTAAACTAATAACCCACAGCATTGTACACCCATGCATACCCCACAAGAAATGCCACCAGCGGTCTCTTCACAATCCCCAAGTCCAGAATAGGAGGTGCACAGTACTACATAGAGCCATGACTACATGGAACTCTATTCCACATCAGGTAACTGATGCAAGAAGTAGAATCAGATGGAAAAAACAGGTCAAAATACACCTTATGGAACAGCGGGGACTGTGAAGAGACACACAAGTACAGACACATATACATTGTAATATCGTTGTATGTTGGTATTATACATCGTGTATTGTGGGGATGTAGTGGTGTAATAATGTTTTATATTTTGTTTTATATGTAATGTAAGTGTTTTAATGTGTTTGGACCCCAGGAAGACTAGCTGCTGCCCTGGGGATCCCTAATAAATACAAATACAAACACTAATTGTCTCATGATGCTAATAGCATGTACTGTAACTATATGGTCCCTGACCCTCTCTCCTCCTCTCTCCATGGCCAGGACCCTATGATGCTGTGTGGGGAGGAGGAGGCCTGGACCCCCCTGAGAGAAGCCATCTCCAGGTTGGAGAACCTACAGACACATGGTGGTATCCTTTACACAGGAATCACCCATGACCAATATGTCACAACGTTAAAATGTATGATTAAACAAATATGCGCTCGCACACACACACAGACGCGTACACACACACACCACATCTCATCTGTCCATTTTATGCTCTCTATTTTAGTCCAGTCATAATTATCTCTGTCACTCTAGTGCTCTTTCTCCCTCTCTTCCCGCTCTCTCTTTCTCCCGCTCTCTCTTTCTCCCTCTCCTCCCACTCTCTCATCCTTCCCCTCCTCCCTCTCTCTCTTTCTCTCTCTCCTCCCGCTCTCTCTTTCTCCCTCTCCTCCCGCTCTCTTTCTCCCTCTCTTCCCGCTCTCTCTTTCTCCCTCTCCTCCCGCTCTCTCTTTCTCCCTCTCCTCCCACTCTCTCTTTCTCCCTCTCCTCCCGCTCTCTCTTTCTCCCTCTCCTCCCGCTCTCTCTTTCTCCCTCTCCCCCCGCTCTCTCTTTCTCCCTCTCCTCCCGCTCTCTCTTTCTCCCTCTCCTCCCGCTCTCTCTTTCTCCCTCTCCTCCCGCTCTCTCTTTCTCCCTTTCCTCCCGCTCTCTCTTTCTCCCTCTCCTCCCTCTCCTCCTGGTGTACCCTTAACTCCGTCTCCAGACTGGGAAGAGCTCTTACAAGAGTGTAGTTCTCTGCTGGCTCCAATGGGTGGCGCTGTCCCCGCAGTCCCTGATGGTAATGTGTACCGTCTCAGGGTGACTGACTTAGCCCTGGACGCCTGCATCAACCTGGCCCAATGGGACAGAGCACTGGCTTATGGCACCATCACCCTGGAGCCTTACAGGTGGGTGTGTGAATGTCAGAAATGACATGTTGTGTAAAGTCAATAAAGGTGGTAAGTCTGTGTGTTGTAGCCAATGTCATCGAGTGACCCATGATACACTCTGCTCCGTATTGCATGGTTACACTGTTTCAGTCTCTACCAGACATTAAACACACAGAGGAATTCATACAATGAAAGCATATCCAAACGCACTTCAGCCCAGCTTGAACAAAAAGGGGAATCAATCAATCGACTGACGCACTTGATAATCCAAAAAAAGCTGTCCTTAGCCCAGGACACTTCCACATGTGACTATCCCAAAAGGGAGCGCTCTGTGTCTGCATTGATCTTTGTGTTTTCACGGGACCAAACAGACAGGCTTGCGTTTCGGCTTCAGATGCCTTGCCTTCATCAGAGCCTGATTTCGGATTGCTCAGAGATCACACACTTTTATTTATCTTTCTTTGTGTCATTTGTAAGCATACTGACTGTACGGATGCTCTCGGGAAAACGTGTAAAAAAAAGAAAAAGCCAGACGGTGCTTTTGTTAGTTGGCAACTGGTGTGGCAAGTCTGGAACAATACGCAGGGCTGGTTTGTTTCTGTGTTGGTGGGAGTCACAAAAGACGCAGCTGCCTTTTGGCAGCTTGGCATATTTTGACCAAATCTCTAACATATCACATCAGATGCTACAACCAAGATCATGCTATATCCAATGACACTCGGTTGAAGTATTCTCTCTCTATCTTTCTAAAAATGAAGGGGGGAAATAAAATGAAAAGGGGGAACAGGATTGAGACAACACAGGATCATTTTGATCTGGATTAAATTATTTGAAAAAACTGGGCCCAGGGCATTAGCATATATATATATATATATATATATATATATATATATATATATATATATATATAAAATACATTCTAGTAGACGTAGCTAGCCCACAAAATATCTGATCATTTTTACACAGAGGACGTAACAGACTAAAGATTGTTTGAGTTCCTAATCTTGTTTCCATGTCCAGAGGGAAATAGATGTAGTGTAAGTTGTAGTGCAAAGTATATTTATTAAACAGGGTTTGGGGTCGAGGGTTAGAAGGATTGGGTTAGAGTTGGGGATAGGGTTAGGGTTCAGGGTTATTCTCAAGTCTTGTTGAAGAGGGCCTTGTTGAAGATGGGCGCATGACCCTGGGCACAATGATCTGGAACAAACACAGACATTACATTGGGGTGAGTAATAAGCTCACAAGTGAAGCATGTCAGTTAACAGTCGGTGGTAAGGGTTTGCGTTAGGGCTGAGGACCCAGGGGCGTTTCATTGCTCAACCTGTGACTTAGCCTGATCATAATGATCAGACCATATGACACACAGTATTAAGGGTCTTTCTATAAACTAGGGTACCCGTGAGGATCTCCTACACTGGACAACTTGTTACAGCTGTTGATAAGTCATTGATAATAATATTTTTTTTTTAGAATGTTATTACATTCTTAAGATATAAGGCGGGAACATAGCTATCGTCAATACAATTCTCGAGTTTAAAACCTATGTTTAAAACCCTTTATCGTGGTTGGTGTCTTGACTGATTTGTCCAAAATTGTGTGACATAAAACATACCTTTTCCGTCCTTGCATTTATGGCTGCGTTCGTTATATCATATATTAAGCATTAATCAGTTCAATTAGAGATTGAACTTCAACCCTGTAAGAATTCTGGATCTAGCTGTCGGACAGTTTTTTGTATAGAGATCTTAGAACTGCAGTGTAACTGTGTAACATTTAGTGTCTCCTAATATTATGGGTTGAAAACAGTTTTCATGGTCACACAAATCCCAAATAATAAATGCGATTGAAACATCAAATGCTTCTAACCCGAAAGAGTCACCTTACCTTGATACTTCAAACCTAAATCGATAGTGTCATTAACGTGGCTCTTCAATATTTATGCATAATACAGCTGTTTAACTACGCCGGGATACATCATCATCATCATCATCTGATCCAGGAAGGAATTTTCTGAATGTCAGCCAAGTGACAAACAGCTGTTGTGATGGCGCATGCAATGCAACAACAGCCAAAGTGCTGGGGGACAAATGTGTTTGCGAGGAATGTCCAGAATATTTTGTGTCTCATTTGTTACCAGTGAAGACCGTTGTACCTGGATCCACGTTGGATCTAATATCCCTAGCGAATTGGTGTTGATCGTCTGTTGTTGTCTGCTTGATTTACAGCAGGGCCTCGTTAGATTTAGCAGAGAAAGTTTTACAGTAAGGAGTTCCTTGTTTTCATATGTTGACAAATACATTTTGTATCCCATGATTACTGGAGAAAATGGGCAAAACATTTCATGTGATTAAGCTGAATGTTGATCTGTTCTGTGGTAGCTCCACATCCTCCTGGGATCTTTGCTATGTCAACACCTTGGGAGTAATAACCTTGGCACCCACTGGTAATGTCACCATGGCATCCCCTGAACGTGTCACTGATTCCTACCCAGCATCCCAAATGGCACCATATTCCCTATATAGTGTACTTATTTTGACCAGAGCCCTATCAAAGTACCCTTTTGAAATAGATTCTTAACATCTTTTAGTAACTTGTGGAGTGTATCTCTTGTCTAGACAACCCTACACAAACTCCAAACAGCTAAACAATCTGCGACTCTACCCATATCACACATAGTAGTGAGGTCAGATTTTTTTTTTTTTAAGGCCCACGTTTGTGTATTTAGAAACTTCTACATACAATAAGTATTTAAATGTTGGAAATGACGCATGCATCTAAGCTAGTCTTGTGAGGTACAGTATTGATTGGTTCTGAAAACATACAATGAAACGAAATAGACTTACCACACAGTGTAGCTCAGATGAAAGAAATGGATGGAACCAGAAATGCTAATGAACATTTCTGGGGGCGAAAGATGGAAGACGATTTCAGTTTTCTGATAATATATTGACTTTTCTTTCAATTTCATGAATTTGCTAAAACTATTAGGAACAGCAGAATATGTATGTTCTATCCTTCTGTAGCATTCCTGTTAGTAGAGACCTTGAAGAGTAGGAATATGTAAATATATTGTTAAAAAGGAAGGCAGTTGCTGTCAGTAAAACATATGTTGGACTAAAAATAAGGTCATTTGAATTGTTGACAAAACACTATGTTATGCAACATAAATGGGTTAAACCACATTTCATGCCCCATTTTATGCCCCAGTGTTTGCGGCTACAACTGAATATACTCCAACATTCAAATCTCTTGAATATTGTCTTTGTCCCATCATCTTTAGTGTAAACTGTCTTTTGTGCCTTAGCTACAATGCTAATGTTGTTTAAGATAATGTGTTCCAGAATTCTATAGTGTCCTGAAACTTTAGTTCATTTCTATTACATTCTAACTGAACAAAGTTATGTTCTCCACCAGAGCTGTGTAGCTGTGAGGCTTGGTCCTACTGTTTTGGCTGCAGCAGGAGCATTAGCAATGCTAAGTGGCTAACGGGTGGACTAGATGTGAGGCGTTAACTATGCTTAACACTAAACAAGCTCATGTTATGCTAATTTAAACCGTCTCTATTTGATTTCCACACTCCTGCTTATTCTGATGACTACTTTCCCCACACACCCCTACCAGTCTCAGAGTTTTGGAGAATAATTTGCCTTTTATTTGGGGTAATTGTCTCTGCTATTAAATCTATGTTTTTCAAGCTCATCGGCTTTGATTACGGGAGAAAATGGGCAAACCATTTCATGTGATTAAGCTGAATGAATCATTTTCGAGCAGTGTGTTTTCTGTGCCGTACATGTAGCCTCTTCTGTGCTGCTAACGTCATTGTTACTGCTCAAGGCTGTGAATGGAACATTGCCTCCACTTCCTAATGTTTATTCATAAATTGAGCCTTAGATAACGTGGCCGCTGCCAGACAATGTTACCTAATGCTCAACGCATAATAAACTGTAGTGGTACTCTAGTAGCTAATGTATTGTGCAACTGTGCTTCTTAATCACTTACTGATGTGGAGGGTTTCCGCTTAAACTCACTTCAACTCTGTCATGGCTACATTCCCTGCAAGAAAAAAATGTGTCTTTAGGACATCCCCGGAACATCACGAAATGGTCGCCTAAGTCGTCAGGATGTTGTATCATGGTCGCATGGAGGTTTTTGTCTGGTTCCCCGGTTCCCCATGGATGTTTTATAGGACATTCAGTAGAACGCTTTTTCATTGGTCCTCTGAATGTTTGTTCCAGGATATCCCCAAGGACGGTTATCAGACACTCTTAGAACGTTCTGTCATGGTCAAGGGCCCATTAATGCACGTGGTTTGGTCCATTCTCCACGAGGAGGGAAAAAAATAAGCCTGATCTGACAGTTGCTCCGGCATGTATCCTAAGAATTCACGAGAGATGACCACTATGCCCCCCTCAAAAAACAAAATCTGGTTTCCAGAAAAAGAAAGAAAGGAAACAGAGACAGATACAGACATATTCTGGAAAAAAATGACTCACTACGTTTTTTTCTGGAAAAAAAAGAGGAGGATTTGAAGGATTTGAAATGTAAGTCGGTGCAGACGGCCTGCTGAATTGAGTAGCCTAGCGAGCCAATATAACATGGACTCACTTGGCTCGGTCAGAGCAGTAATTATTAACATGATGATGACGAGCTACCACTACCAGCTATGGCTAACAAATGAGCTATTATTTAGATATTACAACTGTATTCCCCAATATTTGCGTGATATTTGTTAGCTAGCTAGACTAAAATTAAAACCTAACATGTAGCCTACCTATCCATACTGTAGATGATACTACTACTACTACTACTACTACTACTACTAATACTACTACTGCTGCTGTAGACAAAGATCCCAACGTGTGTCTACTACATGAAGTTGAAACAGCGGACCTTGGAGGTGAGGCAGTTGTTTTGTAGCAGCAGCAGCATAACTAGACCATTTTTTATTGAAAAATTAGGCACATGATGACTTAGACACTCTTAAATGCGTATTCTATTTGTTATGTATACTATTCAAAAGTGTTTTCTTTCAGTAGTAGATTTTTAGAATCGTAACCTTTTGAAGGAGCGAACATTTAACCTAAAATTCCCTTTGTTTACTCACTTCCTAGTGCCCAGAGCGCCCCATGTTGGCAGAATCTCAGCAGAAAGCTGTCAGACAGACTCTGATGCAGTGGAGAGCAGGGAAGAGGAAGAGGAGTTAACTTCTTATGGCTGCAGGGGCCGTATTGAGTAGCTTGGATGAAAGGTGCCCAGAGTAAACGGCCTGCTCCTCAGTCTCAGTTGCTAATATATGCATATTATTATTAGTATTGGATAGAAAACACTCTGAATGATGTCTGTGAGTATAACAGAAGTCATATGACAGGCAAAAACCAGAGAAGAAATCCAAACAGGAAGTGAGAAATCTGAGGTTTCAACCCAGGCCGTATTGAATTCACAGTGGGATATGAATGAAGTTGCACTATCCTAGGGCTTCCACTAGATGTCAACCATCTTTAGAAACTTGAATGATGCTTCTACTGTGTTGTGGGACTGAATAACAGCTGAATGAGTCAGGTTACTGGCAGAGAGCCATTTCCTGATCACGTGCATTCCACATGATATCGACCTGTGTTCCATTGCTCCTCTAGACACAAAGGAATTCTCTGGTTGGAACTTTATTGAAGATTTATGATAACAACACCCTAATGATTGATTCTATACTTATTTTTAAATGATTCTTCGACCTGTAATATAACTTTTTGAAATTTTTGTCCGAAGTAATGCTCAATCTGCACGAGCGTTTGGATATGTGTACATAACGCGCTAACAAAAATAGCTACTTGGACATAAATAATGGACATTATTGAAAAAATCAAGCATTTATTGTGGAACTGGGATTTCTGGGAGTGCATTTTGATGAAGATCATCAAAGGTAAGGGAATATCTATAATGTGATTTCTGGTTTCTGTTGACTCCAACATGGCGGCTAATTTTATTATTGTTCTTAGCGCCGTCTCAGATTATTGCATGGTTTGCTTTTTCCGTAAAGTTTTTTTGAAATCTGACACAGCGGTTGCATTAAGGAGAGATATATTTATAATTCCATGTGTATAACTTGTATTATCATCTACATTTATGATGAGTATTTCTGTTGAATCGATGTGGCTATGCAAAATCACTGGATGTTTTTGGTACTAGTGAACATATGTAAACTCAGATTTTTTTATATAAATATGAACTTTATCAAACTAAACACACATGTATTGTGTAACATAAAGTCCTATGAGTGTCATCTGATGAAGCTCATCAAAGGTTAGGGATTCATTTTATCTCTATTTGTGCTTTTTGTGACTCCTCTCTTTGGCTGGGTGGTGACCTAACATAATTGTTTGTGGTGCTTTCGCTGTAAAGCCTATTTGAAATTAACAGCAAGATTACCTTTAAAACGGTATAAGATACATGTATGTTTGAGGAATTTTAATTATGAGATTTCTGTTGTTTTGAATTTGGCGCCCTACACTTTCACTGGCAGTTGTCATATCATCCCGTTAACGGGATTGCAGCCCTAAGAAGTTTTAAAGAGCAGCAACAGTACCATTGAAGGAGTGACAGAAGAGACTGAACAAGCAAGTAATAAGGGAAAGGAAGAGTATGGACAGATTCGAAGTGAGGAAGATGAGGTTTTAGATGATCCAGCACTGTGGCCAGAGAAAGTACAAGACCATGAAAGAGAAGCTATTGTTCGCAGACTAGCCAACAGGTGTGTTGAGGAGACAGAACTGTATAAAATCATGCCCCCAGACTCAGAAGGCAGCCATTCCCCAGCTATTTGCAGGACAATGCAATCTCACAGATGACGCAATCTCTATTGCACTCCGCACTTCCCTTTCCCAACTGAACAAAAGGAACAACTACGTGAGAATGCTATTCATTGACTATAGCTCAGCGTTCAGCACCATGGTACCCTCAAAGCTCATCACTAAGCTATGGATCCTGGGACTAAACACCTCCCTCTGCAACTGGATCCTGGACTTCCTGACGGCCCACCCCAGATCCTGGAGCCCCCCCGCCCTCTCCTGTGCTCCCTGTTCACCCAAGACTGCATGGCCAGGCATGACTACAACACCATCATTAAGTTTGCAGACGACACAACAGTGGTAGAACTGATCACCAACAATGACGAGACAGCCTATAGGGAGGAAGTCAGAGACCTGGCCGGGTGGTGCCAGAATAACAACCTATCCCTCCCCAGTCGTAGACTGTTCTCTCTGATACCGCATGGTAAGCAGTACTGGAGTGCCAAGTCTAGGACAAAAAGGCTTCTCAACAGTTTTTATCCCCAAGCCATAAGACTCCTGAACAGGTCATCAAATGGCTACCCGGACTATTTGTATTGTGTGCCAACAAAACAACAGTAAAAAGACAGTGAAAAATAACAGTAGCGAGGCTATATACAGGCACCTGTTAGTCAGGCTGATTGAGGTAGTATGTACATGTAGATATCTGTAAGTAAGCATTTCACTGTAAGGTCAGCGCACGTGACATAGACACTTTGATTTGATTTGACAGTAAGTCAGCAAACGGAAGAGAAAAGGTGCAGAGAGACTGGCTTATTTATAGCAACAGTATCAAGGCATTATATTGCATTCCATGTGTTCTTTTTTTCTCATGTGCAAAGTTCACCATCATCCAGTTCTCTGAATAGTAAGGATGGTTGTAAGATATCATCAGGAAAATGGCGGAGAATGTATGACAAACTACCAGAGCATGAGGATGGTGTGTCTCACAATAAGTGTTTCTGGAAATGGACATATCTGCAGCAAACCGTAACAACAGCTACAGGTATAGACAGTCAGCTGCAGAAACAAATCCAGCCAGAAATGTATAAAAAAAGAGACTTCTAGAAAGTATTTTGGATGTGAGTATTTAGCATCTACGAATCTGCCATTCCGGGGGAAATCACTCAGTCTTGATGATGCGCATAATGGACATTACCTAGGCTTACTGGAACTGTTGTCAAATTATGACCCGCTATTACGTGAGCACTTACAGAAAGTCTGGGACAAAAAGAATGGAGCACGGCTGACTCATTACCTCAGCCCTGAGAGACTTCATAGGAATATGTGGTCAAAGGGTTTTTGAAAACAGTACTTTATGAAAGAGAAGATGCAATCTATTACTCAATACTTTATGAAAGAGAAGATGCAATCTATTACTCAATACTTTATGACAGAGAAGATGCAATCTATTACTCAATACTTAATGACAGAGAAGATGCAATCTATTACTCAATACTTTATGAAAGAGAAGATGCAATCTATTACTCAATACTTTATGACAGAGAAGATGCAATCTATTACTCAATACTTTATGAAAGAGAAGATGCAATCTATTACTCAATACTTTATGACAGAGAAGATGCAATCTATTACTCGGTTATTTGTGATGTACCTCCAGACATTTCCCATGCTGAGCTAAATGTATTATTGGTGGGATATGTACACAGAGATAAAGTTCAGGGAGCAGGTGAATGGGGAATAATTGAACGTTTTCTTGAATTTAAAGACTTTGCTGGAACGACAGGCAGTGACATTTCTGAAATTATTTTGAGTGCATTGGAAAGGCATGTCATTGACATAGCAGACTGACATGGTCAAGGCTATGATACTGGTGCAAATATGTCAGGGAAAGTTAAGGGAGTTCAAGCACACATACTGGAAAAATAATCCACTGGCCACATACTCACCTTGTACCTCCCATACTCTTAATCTTGTGGGTGTACATGCAGCTCAGTCATGCCCAGAAGTATCCACCTTTTTTGGCTGTGTGAATCGTCTTTACAATCTGTTCAGTGCCAGCCCAGAGCGATGGGCCATTCTCAAGTAAAAGACTGGCTGCTGTCTTAACCGCCTTTCAGTCACACGATGGAGTGCAGGTAGTGCTGTGGTCCGACCAGTGGCAACTCATTTACCGTCGATCATCAAGGCCCTAGATGTGCTTCTTGCTACCTGAAGCATGACAAACGAAGCCAAATCTGAGGCAAAAGGTCTGAAAAGCTACTTCATGTCTTTCAAGGCAACATGATGCTGCCACCCCTGTGCTTCACGGTTGGGATGGTGTTCTTCGGCTTGCAAGCCTCCCCCTTTTTCCTCCAAACATAACGATGGTCATTATGGCCAAACAGTTCTATTTTTGTTTCATTAGACCAGAGGACATTTCTCCAAAAAGTATGATCTTTGTCCTCATGTGCAGTTGCAAACCATAGTCTGGCTTTTTTATGGCGGTTTTGGAGCAGTGGCTTCTTCCTGCTTAGCAGCCTTTCAGGTTATATACAGTGCCTTGCGAAAGTATTCGGCCCCCTTAAACTTTGCGACCTTTTGCCACATTTCAGGCTTCAAACATAAAGATATAAAACTGTATTTTTTTGTGAAGAATCAACAACAAGTGGGACACAATCATGAAGTGGAACGACATTTATTGGATATTTAAAACTTTAACAAATCAAAAACTGAAAAATTGGGCGTGCAAAATTATTCAGCCCCTTTACTTTCAGTGCAGCAAACTCTCTCCAGAAGTTCAGTGAGGATCTCTGAATGATCCAATGTTGACCTAAATGACTAATGATGATAAATACAATCCACCTGTGTGTAATCAAGTCTCCGTATAAATGCACCTGCACTGTGATAGTCTCAGAGGTCCGTTAAAAGCGCAGAGAGCATCATGAAGAACAAGGAACACACCAGGCAGGTCCGAGATACTGTTGTGAAGAAGTTTAAAGCCGGATTTGGATACAAAAAGATTTCCCAAGCTTTAAACATCCCAAGGAGCACTGTGCAAGCGATAATATTGAAATGGAAGGAGTATCAGACCACTGCAAATCTACCAAGACCTGGCCGTCCCTCTAAACTTTCAGCTCATACAAGGAGAAGACTGATCAGAGATGCAGCAAAGAGGCCCATGATCACTCTGGATGAACTGCAGAGATCTACAGCTGAGGTGGGAGACTCTGTCCATAGAACAACAATCAGTTGTATATTGCACAAATCTGGCCTTTATGGAAGAGTGGCAAGAAGAAAGCCATTTCTTAAGATATCCATAAAAAGTGTCGGTTAAAGTTTGCCACAAGCCACCTGGGAGACACACCAAACATGTGGAAGAAGGTGCTCTGGTCAGATGAAACCAAAATTGAACTTTTTGGCAACAATGCAAAACGTTATGTTTGGCGTAAAAGCAACACACCGTCCCCACTGTCAAACATGGTGGTGGCAGCATCATGGTTTGGGCCTGCTTTTCTTCAGCAGGGACAGGGAAGATGGTTAAAATTGATGGGAAGATGGATGGAGCCAAATACAGGACCATTCTGGAAGAAAACCTGATGGAGTCTGCAAAAGACCTGAGACTGGGACGGAGATTTGTCTTCCAACAAGACTGATCCAAAACATAAAGCAAAATCTACAATGGAATGGTTAAAAAATAAACATATCCAGGTGTTACAATGGCCAAGTCAAAGTCCAGACCTGAATCCAATCGAGAATCTGTGGAAAGAACTGAAAACTGCTGTTCACAAATGCTCTCCATCCAACCTCACTGAGCTCGAGCTGTTTTGCAAGGAGGAATGGGAAAAAATGTCAGTCTCTCGATGTGCAAAACTGATAGAGACATACCCCAAGCGACTTACAGCTGTAATCGCAGCAAAAGGTGGCGCTACAAAGTATTAACTTAAGGGGGCTGAATAATTTTGCACGCCCAATTTTTCAGTTTTTGATTTGTTAAAAAAGTTTGAAATATCCAATAAATGTTGTTCCACTTCATGATTGTGTCCCACTTGTTGTTGATTCTTCACAAAAAAATACAGTTTTATATCTTTATGTTTGAAGCCTGAAATGTGGCAACCGGTCGCAAAGTTCAAGGGGGCCGAATACTTTCGCAAGGCACTGTAGGACTTGTTTTACTGTGGATATAGATACTTTTGTACCTGTTTCCTCCAGCATCTTCACAAGTTCCTTTGCTGTTGTTCTGGGATTGATTTGCACTTTTCGCACCAAAGTACATTCATCTCTAGGAGACGGAACAGATCTCCTTCCTGAGCGGTATGACGGCTGCGTGGTCCCATGGTGTTTATACTTGCGTACTATTGTTTGTACAGATGAACGTGGTACCTTCAGGCATTTGAAACAGACTTGTGGAGGTCTACAATTTTTTTCTGAGGTCTTGGCTGATTTCTTTTGATTGTCCCATGATGTCAAGCAAAGAGGCACTGATTTTGAAGGTAGGCCTTGAAATACATCCACAGGTACACCTCCAATTGATTGAAAGTATATCTATTAGCCTATCAGAAGCTTCTAAAGCCATGACATAATTTTCTGGAATTCCAAGCTGTTTAAAGGCACAGTCAACTTAGTGTATGTAAACTTCTGACCCACTGGAATTGTGATACAGTGAATTATAAGTGAAATAATCTGTCTGTAAACAATTGTTGGAAAAATTACTTGTGTCATGCACAAAGTAGATGTCCTAACCGACTTGCTAAAACTATAGTTTGTTAACAATACATTTGTGGAGTGGTTAAAAAACAAGTTTTAATGACTCCAACCTAGTGTATGTAAACTTCCAACTTCAACTGTATTTTTTACACTATTTTAGCTGAACAGTGTCACACCTACAGTACTGTACCTCACCTTAAAACCCACATTCCATTTCTATTACTTGAATCCTACAGAAGAACCATATACAGTGACGTCCATAATTATTGACACCCTTGATGAAGATTAGCAAAAATTACTGTATAAAATAAATAGTTCAAATCTAATCAAATCAAATTTATTTATATAGCCCTTCGTACATCAGCTGATATCTCAAAGTGCTACACAGAAACCCAGCCTAAAACCCCAAACAGCAAGCAATGCAGGTGTAGAAGCACGGTGGCTAGGAAAAACTCCCTAGAAAGGTCAAAATAATAATAAGGCAGAACAGTTGAAACTGGAGCAGCAGCACGGCCAGGTGGACTGGGGACAGCAAGTAGTCATCATGCCAGGTAGTCCTGAGGCATGGTCCTAGGGCTCAGGTCCTCCGAGAGAGAGAAAGAAAGAGAGAAAGAGAGAATTAGAGAGAGCACACTTAAATTCACACAGGACACCGAATAGGACAGGAGAAGTACTCCAGATATAACAAACTGACCCTAGCCCCCCGACACATAAACTTCTGCAGCATAAATACTGGAGGCTGAGACAGGAGGGGTCAAGAGACACTGTGGCCCCATCCGAGGACACCCCCGGGCAGGGCCAAACAGGAAGGATATAACCCCACCCACTTTGCCAAAGCACAGCCTCCACACCACTAGAGGGATATCTTCAACTACCAACAGTATCAAACACTGGGTCTTGCATGCTCCAAAAAAAATTGGGAAATTATATTATTTTATACTAACTGATACAATTGCTCTGAGAAACGTATTTAGTTAAAATATTTTTTTATTTCTAAAAAGTAGGAGTCAAAATGATTGACATCCCTGTTTTCAATAACTTTCAATACCTCACCTTGTGAGGTAACAGCACCGAGCCTCTTTCTAAAATGTTTTATGAGTTTGAGAACACATTGTTAGTGATCTTAGACCATTCTTCCATACAGAATCCTTCACCATCCTTGGAAACAAGTGGGAAAAAAATAGCCCCATAACGTCAAAGATCCACCAGCATATTTTACATTAGGTATGGACTTATTTTCTACTCATGTATTCTCAGACTTGGTACCAGTGCCCCCTTTTTGTAGCCTCGTTATTCTTATTGTGTTACTTTTATTATGACTTTTTATTTTAGTCTACTTGGTAAATATTTTATATTTCTTGAACTGCACTGTTGGTTAAGGGATTGTAAGTAAGCGTCTCACAGTAAAGTCTACACTTGTTGTGTTCGGCGCATGTGGCAAATAAAGTTTGATTTGATTTGAAGTGCCAATGCCGTTTTACATTAAGTGTTGTTGGATGACGTGAAAATAGAGCTCTATGGCCACGCACACCATTTGTTTTTACATTTGAGTCAAGTACCAGACGATGTTATCCAGAATGACCTATAGTAGTGTCGCGTCTTTGGCTATGCCGGATTAAGTGATATGACATGCTATTCTATAAAATATTAATCCGCAATTAATATCACCTGATTGAGCTAATCCTGCAAATGTAATTAACTAGAGAGTCGGGCACCACAAAATAATATTTATAGAGCTGTTATCTTCCGAATAAAGTCTTAAAGACCTAGTAATATTTTACATCAATAGCAGTCAATATCAATCATCATCTTACTTCAGTCTCATCTGAAAGTTGTAAATTCTTGGTTATCTGCAAGAACCCTGGCTAACAATTTGAATCAGCTAAAGTAAGCTACACAGAATTAACCCCATGTCAAAAAAGCCCTTAAAATCAATTACCGTGAATGAACCTTCTGTAAAGAACGAGTATCATTCCAAAAAAGCAGCAGCTACAAAAAGAAAGGTGACAGTAATCAAAAGAAAAGTTTAATTATTTATTTACTAAATACTTAACTAATCACACAGAATTACACATACACAAAATTAATCATAACTTGATTACGATTTACGTCATAAAAGAAAACGTCCCTAGCGGGCGGAACAGATATGACCGCTTGTTACACAAAAGAAAAGGGGTTGGGTTTGAGTGAAAGAGCGGGAAGACTGAGGAACAAAGGGAAGAAGCTGTGCTATCGTAAATACAGTATCTTATGCATTCTAAATTACCGGCCACTTGGAAAATGCAATAAATATTTACTCTGAGCTACGCTTCGGTAGGTTGGTGGTAGATGGAAGGCCGTGTTGCCCAACCGAGTCCTTTGAAGAATGTCTCTGGTGGTCAATTGGATACGTTGTAGTAACGGCATTGTGTGGTAGAAGGTATACTCTGTCTGTTCCTTCCTAACCTACGTTTGCAGCTGCGGTTGCTAACTCAACGGCTAAGAGGTATCACTTCTGTAGTGAATAAGAGTTCAAAGTTCATACCATTCGCAACCAAAGCTCACCCTGATTTTGGCTTCGTTCTGTAGTTATTATCTGAACCATTCTGACATAGGACCGTCGTCCTACACCCCCGGAGCAGGAAGTTCTCTTGTCGTCAAGGTTTTATATAGGAAAGGAGAGGAGGGCGTGTTTGAAAAGTTTTATAGCCCATGTCCCTTCACAGGGCGGGCCACTGATTGAGCAGCCCTATCTTATGAAAGCCCACATCTCTCACAAATAATTTCATATTCAAACATTTAAATTGAACAACAATTCCATGTGAATCCGATAACCCTGATGTGTAGACTTTCCACTGTAGAGTTTGTCATCTTATCATTGATGAGAATGTCTCAGATGACAACCGAACTGACATCATATTCATTAAGTATCACCACATATGTTCAATTGTTCGGATTACCAGAATATAGTTCATTTCCCCCACCTACTGATGTTCCCAGAATCTCTATGTTAACCAAGGGTTTTGCAAATGTAACCTCAGTATGGTAGAGTGAGGATGAGGTATTTATGACTGTCATAAACCTACCCCCCAGGCCAATGTCATGACAGTAGAATGGGATACATTTTTGTACTTTTTTTCATACTGGTTCCCCTTGGGAATTGAACCCGCAACCCTGGCATTGTAAGCACCATGCTCAACAAACTGAGCCACATGGGATCCCAGCGGTAGGTTTGGCGTCAAAATGAGAATGCATGAGCGGACTAGAAGTCCATATCTACAGTAAGACAGGTATCATCAGCTAGATTCCGCGGGACGATTTATTTTTTGAGCGGATGGACCGGGGACCGGAACATATTACGAATAATTTGTTGACAGAAAATTGACCGCAAGAAGCCCAAACAGATATAATGTTTGACTGACACACAATCATTTCAAACCTTGCTTACATTTGCATTTACACTTACATGCACCCAAGGGTTTACCAAAAACAGGGCACACTTTTTTGCTATTCGTACAATTACAACGTTGAACGTCCCAGCCCTATGAAATGTCCCCTTGTGGTCATTGAATGTCCCGTGCGTCAAAATTAACGCCAGGCTAACGTCATGTTTTATGGTTCCCAGAACGTTCACAGAATGTCCGTGAGATAACATTTCCCCGAAACCCTTAAAAGGACCTAATGGGAATGTCACCTAAAGTCCTTGCTTGCTGGGTAATGCCTTAAAACGGTTACATAACAGATGGCATAAACGGTAATAACCGTATAACAGTTTCTTTGGCTGATTTTGTAGGCATACTGCTAGGCAACTACCTGAAGAGGTAAGACTGTATAGCAGAAAGGAGAGTCTCCCAGAATCAGTACTACTATTGTGAATGCTCCTCAGGCTTGGATATGAATGGCCATTTCCAGCCTTCTCTACTGCCTCTGAGGAAGAAACCATGCAAGAAGCCCTTTACTTTCCACACACGCAGACCTGCTATTATGGGTAGTAGTAGTACATACAGTATGTACAGTGGGGCAAAAAAGTATTTAGTCAGCCACCAATTGTGCAAGTTCTCCCACTTAAAAAGACGAGAGAGGCCTATAATTTTCATCATAAGTACACTTCAACTATGACAAGACAAAATTAGATTTTTTTTCTCCAGAAAATCACATTGTAGGATTTTTTATGAAAATGAAAATGAAATGGAAAATGAGTATTTGGTCAATAACAAAAGTTTATCTCAATACTTTGTTATATACCCTTTGTTGGCAATGACAGAGGTCAAACGTTTTCTGTAAGTCTTCACAAGGTTTTCACACACTGTTGCTGGTATTTTGGCCCATTCCTCCATGCAGATCTCCACTAGAGCAGTGATGTTTTGGGCCTGTTGCTGGGCAACACGGACTTTCAACTCCCTCCAAAGATTTTCTATGGAGTTGAGATCTGGAGACTGGCTAGGCCACTCCAGGACCTTGAAATGCTTCTTACGAAGCCACTCCTTCGTTGCCCGGGCGGTGTGTTTGGGATCATTGTCATGCTGAAAGGGATCATTGTCATGCTGGTTCTGGGATTTTTGCTCACCGTACTTGTGATCATTTTGACCCGACGGGGTGAGATCTTGCGTGGAGCCCCAGATCGAGGGAGATGATCAGTGGTCTTGTATGTCTTCCATTTCCTAATAATTGCTCCCACAGTTGATTTCTTCAAACCAAGCTGCTTACCTATTGCAGATTCAGTCTTCCCAGCCTGGTGCAGGTCTACAATTTTGTTTCTGGTGTCCTTTGACAGCTCTTTGGTCTTGGCCATAGTGGAGTTTGGAGTGTGACTGTTTGAGGTTGTGGACAGGTGTCTTTTATACTGATAACAGTTCAAACAGGTGCCATTAATACAGGTAATGAGTGGGGGACAGAGGAACCTCTTAAGGTCTGTGAGAGCCAGAAATCTTGCTTGTTTGTAGGTGACCAAATACTTATTTTCCTCCAGAATTTGCAAATAAATTCATTAAAAATCCTACAATGTGATTTTCTGGATTTTTTTCTTCTCATTTTGTCTGTCATAGTTGCAGTGTACCGATGATGAAAATCACAGGCCGCTCTCATCTTTTTAAGTGGGAGAACTTGCACAATTGGTGGCTGACTAAATACTTTTTTGCCCCACTGTACATATTTCCTGTATGTGGCAGTGGAGCTGTTTCCTGTACGAGAGCGTTCCATTATGTTTGTGATGTTTGTTATTTATGATGGATGTGGTTAACAGTCTTTCTGCCTCAGGCTACAACTACACATTGTGTGTGTGTGTGTGTGTGTGTGTGTGTGTGTGTGTGTGTGTGTGTGTGTGTGTGTGTGTGTGTGTGCGCGTGCGCGTGCGTGCGGTGACCGTGACCTGTGTTGACTGCTCCACCCACTCTCAGCCAATAATGATTTAACTCTGCATAATATAACCAATCAACACGATCAGAGACAGAAGATATTGGTAGTTTGATTTGACTGTGTGTGTGTGTGCCTGCGTGTGTTTTTGACTGTGAGACTAATTGATCCAGTGTGAAGGGCAGGACTCTGGTGGCTTGCCCCAGACTGGATAAGGGCTCTATCACGGACACACACACACACACACACACACACAGTGTATGCAAACATCTCCACAGGAGAGAAATACAGCAACACAGAAAATCACTTCATCAATAACTAACCGCAGGGGAGGGTGGGGAGAGAGAGAGGAGGAGGAAAGAGGGGAAGATAAATGGGAGATGGATTGAGATCCAAAGAAAAGAGGGGGTTGTGAGTGGTACAGTGGAAAGAGAGAAAAAGAGCCAGAGAACGATTGAAAGAGAGAATGAGCGAGAGCTGAAGTGAGAGAATTTTTAAAAAAGAAAGAGAATATCCTGCACCTCTCTTTGTCCCTCTCCTCTGGGATTGACTTTTCAGATGACAGGAGATGAAAAGACTGAGGGAATGTTCTCCCTCTTTTTCAAAGAGGTTTCATCTCTCTTTCTTTCTTTCTTTCTTTCTTTGTAAAATTCAAATTTCTGTCAGTAGGAAAGGCTGTTTTCCCTGTAGGCCAGAGAATAATACACACTAGGCACAGAGCTTATTGACTCCACACTCCTGCAGATGTCAATTCACAAACACACACTAATGGCAAATGGTTAAGCTTCACTGATTCCTAATATCCTGAAAAGGAGAGAAAAAGAGAAGAATACATCTCCATCTCTCTCTGTCTGTCTGTGTCGGTCTCTCTGCTTCTCTCTCTCTCTCTTTCTCTCTCACTCTTTCCTTCTCTCTCTCTCTTTCTCGCTCACTCTCTCCCATGCCTCTAAGCTATTCTCTGACTGAAAACGGAGGAATGTGTCTGTGTGTATGAGATTCTAGAGGAGCAGACGTATTTCTGTCACTCTCTCTTGTATTCCAGCTGTTCTCTAGACCGGGACCTGCTCTCCTGAACATTATCTTAGTGATGGAGCATCGCCCAGGCATCTCCTATACCTGTGTATGGAGTAAGATAGAGAGAAGAGGGGAAGGAAGGAAATAAATAAAACAGAGATAATCTGCACCCCATAGAAAAAGAAGAGTCCAGACTTCTCTGTAGTGGTTTTACAGTTAGGCAAATTTATCCCACTGCCTTGGCAAGGAAATGGAATTTAGCATTTTTAAAACTGTTCATTTATAAAATGTTTCACTCTTTCTCTTTTTCACACCCCTCTTCCTTTCTCACACCCTTTGGCTATCGGCACCAGATTAACAACGCGGAGGCGTTTGTTTACGTTTCATTTCCTCATGGAACAACGAGACCGGAGGAGAGCGCCGAGAGAAAGAAAAAAAAAGTAAACGAAATGATTTTAATTGCTTTACCGCTCAATGTGCTTTACGCAAACAATAAAATAATTTGAGGCTGTTGTTTTTCAGGTCCGTGGTAGCATCATTCACTCCGTGATTAAATCAACATCGCAGCGTTTTATTATTCATGAGCTTATTGCACTTACAGAGCGCTTACACTTTGAACCTCCTTTTTAATGCCACGATTAAAATGTAACTGCAGGATCCAGAATGATTAGGGTAATTGTGAGGCGTGTGAATGAAGAAGAAGATGTGGAAAGTCATGTTTGGAGTTGTAGATGAACAGACCAGTAAGAGCTGCTAGTTTTACAGGTCGTTTTACATCTGCTTACCGTTATCTTATTTGTTTACTGGTGACTTATAGTAAGCGATGTCTGCGACGTTCCAATGTCTAGATACGGTTGAGTCATGCAGTGCTGTTTAAAACATCCCAGTGTGTGTTATTAAGGGATGGAACCTCTCATTGATGAGCGAATCGAATAGGGAATAGACTCTACTATCTAGAGCAGAGGTAGTATAACCAGGGGTGTAGACCCAGGCCTCAACAGCCTTTCTACTGATCCATTTTCAGAAAAAGCCAAGTCTGTGGGGGCCTGGACTATAGAGCAATAATACTAACATATCCACTGTCTGTAGACTGAAGGTAGACCCCATTCTAAAAGACAAACCTAGCCACCTCAGGCCGGTACAGGGAATTGACTGTGTCCCAAATGACTCTCTAGTTGTCATTAGTCTCTCTATGTCTGTGGCTGGAAGTACTGCTCTATACTGTATGGGGAATAGGGCAGAGACCTGAGAGAGGGATAAGATTTGGCCATTATTCATATGGGGTCAGTTGGTGGTCAAATGTCATTGACCGGAAGGTGACCCTATGTGTCTCGTGTGTGTGTGTGTGTGTGTGTCTCGTGTGTGTGTGTGTGTGTGTGTCTCGTGTGTGCGGGTGCGCGCACGTGTGCCCTGCGGGTGCGCGCACGTGTGCCCTGCGGGGACTACAGGGTGGACTGAGTGTTACGTTATGGCCTAACGAGCTAAACAGTCCCGGATGAATTAACATATGTCAATGAAGGTGGTTAAAGCAACCCACTGGAGCATTCCTCTGCTCAGCCAACTACAAGGTCCAGGGCTGTGTGTGTGGGTCAGTACACTTCCTTCAGGAGTAGGACCTCCTTCCTTTGTCTGTGCTTCTTCCTAGTACGTAATGGATGTCCTCGTAGAGGTTCTTATCGGGGTATTTGAAGTGATGGGAATGGGTTGTATAAGCGTCAATATCTATGGTGGAATATTTATTTAGTCTTCCCTTTCAGAGCTCCTAGAGTCGTGAGTTGTTGCGCAGCCCCGCAGATATGTCTCTCTTGCAACTTGTGGATCAAATCTTTACATCCCTGAATAACAATGAATACTCATTTTGCATCTTTTTAGATTTATCCAAAGTGTTGATCATTAAATATGACTTTCTAAATTGTATTATTACGGTTTTCATGATCGTACATATAATACACAAAAACAGTTTATACATTCAGATGCAATGACATCAGGATCACATATAACCGGCTACATAGTTATGTTTGTGGCGGAGAATCATTTGTTAACGGCTCTTCATTTACCAGAGCCAAGACATCCTGTGGCGTGACACAGGGTTGGATATTTGGACCTTTGTTATTCCTCATCTATATCAATGACCTTGCTGAAGGGTCTTCTACCATACTTCCCCTTCTCCTTGCTGATGAAACCAATTAGATTTTATCACACAAGAATTTCGATTCACTAATTAATGAAGCCAACTCAGGCATGGCCAAATTTTCTGAACAAATTATCTTTAAATCTAAAAAATTTTTTTATCTAACTTTATTGTGTTTACTGGTAAGAATAAGACAAAAAAACAAAAAAAAGAGCCAGAATCTCAATTGGTGGGAATAAAATGGAACAAGTCACATCCACTAGATTCCTCGGAGTTCTAGATCACATTCAATTTGTCTGCAGCAAAGTGATGAAATCGGTTGGTATCACCTGTAAGATTAGTGGTTTGGTTCACCAGGTTTGCTTCCTAACTCTATACCATAGTTTAATTGACCCATATCTCATTTACTGTAATATTGTCTGGGTGGGCCAGTACATATGCCTCCTACCTACACAAATGACTCATCATACAAAAATACATTTGCAAGAATAGCCACCTCAAATTTCCTGGCTCCGTCTGCACCTTTGTTTAAGAAACTCAATATCTTGTCTATTTACAACAATAATGTACGCCAATTATGCACTTTCATCTACACATACTCATATCTCCCAAACAGTTTACCTAAACCCTTCAATGGATTCTTCCAGGTTCATTCTGAAATCCATCTGCAGAAAATAACACAAGTCACTGTGGTAACCGTCCCACTCACCACTGGCGCAGCTCACATAGTCCGTTCTCTATCAGATGTAGAGGTACCATACTCTGGAATTCTTATCTTCACATTGCCAAAACATCATCATCCCTCAATAACTTCAAGTTAAGACTGGGGGGTCAGCCTGATGAACCAAACGACTCAGTAATCTCCTCCATATAGCCTAACACTCACATGCACACACACATTTAAACAAAAACATTTTTTGTTTGTTTTGTGATTACTGATTAATGAGGTTAAACATTTATAATTAGTAGGTTTTGTTATGTTGTTTTTTTTGTACTTCCAACCACACGTGCACTGTTTCTTGGTTGTTTTTTTTATCAATCTTGTTTTGCAGGCTACTGAAGACCAAAAATGTCCATCAATTACAATAGCTTACTTAATAGACTTCATGGAAATTACACTTCACAATGGCACACTTATGTTTAGATGTGCCACACACACACTTACATTTATTTATTTGAAACTTAATTTAACTAAGCAAGTCAGTTACGAACATATTCTTATTTACCATGACGGCCTAGGATCAGTGGGTTAACTGCCTTGTTCAGGGGCAGAACGACAGATTTTTACCTTGTCAGCTCGGGGATTCCATCTAGCAACCTTTCGGGTTACTGGCCCAATGCTCTAACCACTAGGCTACCTGCCGACCCACATGCATGCACGGATGCACACACACACCACACACACCCGGACCGACACCCATATTAGAAATCTAACTGGGCCGTGGGTTCAGACTCAGTTCACAGCTGAGAGCTCCCACAATGCACTGGACTCATGGCGACACCTTAGGAAAGGGGCAATGCTCCTTGTACCATTCACACGGCTCCAGATACACACACACACACACACACACACACACACACACAATTGAAAACATATATAGGTCTTCAACTCCATCCTGCAGTAACAGGAAATTTGAAATATTTTGTGGTTTATAATTGATGGACATTTTTGGTCTTCAGAAGCCTTTTTAAACATCAAATACACTACTTTTCTAAATTGCTGAAAAGTTTTCCTGCAAAACAAGATTCACTGTTTTACTAATGTAACTACTACTCCGATTCGGATGTTGATCTACCTTTCTCTAAAAGTCATATTTCAAAATTGCACCAAACGTCAAATTTAGAAGTTTGGGTTAAAACATTATGTTCAGGCATTCATTCTGAATGTTTACGTTTAAGGGTTAAGGTTTGGGATAGGGTTAAAACCAAAAATACAAAATGAGTGTCTACCACTAGGATTGAACACGTGACCTTTGAATCCGGAGTCATATGATTACAAAAAAATCCAAGCCTACTTCATGGTAATAGCGCGCTGTTGCCCCTAGTGGCTGGTTTTGAAAGCGTTTTCCGTCATCCCCAGGACACGGACAGACGTCCAATTTCAAAGTCAATCGTAAGAATTCTGGCTGCTCCTGCGACAGGGTGATCAAATTAAGATCCTACATCTGTACACACACATCCCTTGTCCCAAACACACATGGGGCTACCACAATGGAGTGGAGGAGGCCATCGTCTCAGGATCTGTGGACTTCTAACTCCCAATATGTTCAACTGTAGCCGATGGGGGGCTGTGCCATGTAATGTTACAATAGATAACTACATTGAGAATTCTGGAATCAGATGTTGTAAGTTGTGCCTGTTATATCGATGGCAGTGGGATGCATGGCTCCAACGATTAATCTATGAATCCGTGCCACGGATCTTTAGTGTGTGTGTGTGTGTGTGTGTGTGTGTGTGTGTGTGTGTGTGTGTGTGTTTTGCCTTTGTGGGTCCATGTGTGCTTCCAAATGTTTATGAATATTCCAAATGCCCAATCGTTTGGAATAAGAGAAGGGTGCTTTTTGTTGTATTTTTAATAGGACAGTTACAGGAAGAGAAACTCAACCAGAGTAAAGCCACAGAAAACATCAACAAACACACTCCTCCATTTGTCATCCTGTCTTCCCAGAGCGAGGGAGAGGGAGAGATGCGTTCGGAAGTCTTGTGTTTAGCAACAACAAAGCTACTTCCCAGAGTTTTCCGATGTGTGTTTGCGGTAGATCCCAGTGTGTGCCTTTGTTTGCGTGCGGACGGGCAGGCTTGTGCGCATGTATGTCTGTTGTGTATATCTGTGTGTGTGTCTCTGTTGGCAGGATTCGATGACGAGGATCACACGAGCTGTGTCCTGAATTCCTCTAAGACAACTGAAGGCCAAACTGACTTCCTCTTGGATCTCACGGTCTCTCTATACACGCAACACATCATCACATACCGAGGGACAATGAAAATGTATGCCTTTCATACTTAATTCTAGTCTGAGAGTTCTGTCTGTTTGGTTGTGTTTTTCACATGTATTGCAGTGGATCACAGACTGCTAACTGCAGTAGGTTTCTGTATGCTGAATACTGTGGTGGTCGGTGCCGTTTAAGATGAGGGAGGACGATACATTTTTTTGTGAGCATGGCCTTTATTTCTATTACAGCATATTGGATGACTGTCATTCATATTCCATTCACCCAGCTCAATGTAACATCAATATGTTTAGGCTACTACATGATAGTCACATTTTCCCTATACCCATCATGAGGTTGCTACAACCTAGCCTATGAATGAACGTTTAAAATGTAGGTGCAGAGGACAAGATAAATTTGAGTAAGGTGATCAACATTGACACATTCGTTAACGCCTTTCACAATCTTGCCTGCATCTAGCTGATCTAGGGTGTAATCATTAGTCCAACAGTTGCAAACGAGAGTTTCTATTGGACAAATTTAGGTTTATCCCCATTTCATTCTGTTTGCTTCTGTTTAAAAAAAATAAGGTTTTCAGCAGAATGAATATACCCCTGATCACACGCAAACACAGTTAACTTTCATAGCAGCCACATATAAACAGCATGATCCTTTTGACCGTTGGATAATTCCTTTCCGCATTTACACGCTATCCTCCTCTGACATTTTCCTTTTGTTTGTTGGACTTCAGTGCACAACATATCAGCTGTCTGTGACCTGGTGAAAAAACCCATCCAAGCCAAACCTTCATATCATAACCACTAACCGCTACACACAACCTACATCGTTGTCACCATATTAGCAAACGTCAAGTCAACATAGCTACTAGAACTAACGCGTTAGTAAACCCGCTACAATCATGCAGTACAATGTACAGTTAGCAAGCAGTAAAGCAGTTACATTGGCGGGTCCCGTGGCAATAAATCAATAAAACCAAAAGCTTACCTTGACTTGGAGTTCCAGCGTTGGCTAGCCATAGCCAACTAGGTATCATAGCATCCCTCTCTGTTTGAGCCAGATGTTTGAATAAGCTAAACTAGCTAGCTGTTTTCGCTAGCTAAGTAAGTGAAAGGGAAAAAAATAGATAGATAGTTTTCTCTCTCTCTTGATTCTCCTTCATTTTTGAAGAAATGTTTTCATTTAAAAACTGTTCAACTGAATATATTTAGTATAGTTGTATCTATAAAGGATACATTTTTGTAATGTTATTTTCATGAAATTCGCTGAGGAGAATGGTCCTCCCCTTCCTCCTCTGAGGAGCCTCCACTGGCTGAATAGGGTAGGGGTTCTCAAAGCTCTCCCCAGGGAAACCCAGAGGCTTCATCATTCTGTTGTAGCCCTGAACTAGCTCGCTTTATTCACCTGCTGTAGTCAATGGCTTAATGATTAGTTGACAATTGGAATCAGGTGTTGTGTGCTAGCTCTGGGACAGACCAACTACAGGGAACGGATGGGGGTCCCGAGGAGAGGTTTGAAAACCAGTAGGCTGACTGAGTGCAGTAAAGTAAAGTAACTCCATCCTCTGCAGTTCTCTGCTGTGCTGTTTGTTACTCACACGACCTCTCACCCTCTGTCAAAAGCCCTCTCATCTACCCTAACTCTCATTTTCCCTAACACACTCACTTTCCATCTCTCTCCCCTCTGTCTCTCTCTCTCCCATCCTCTCTTACCTCTTACCCTCTGTCCATTGTCAAAACACCTCTCATCTCATTACTTCTCTCTCTCTGCCTTCCCCCTCTCTCCTTCTCTTTCCCTCTCCTCCATCTCCTCTGTCGTTTCTCCAACACTCTGCAGTGATTTGCTCTCTGTTTTACCTGCTGACACCTGTCACCTGGGGATACGGGGCTTGTTGTCATGAGCTGCCAATGTGTGTGTGCTTGTGCACGTACTTGTGCTTGGGGTGTGTGTGTGTGTCACCCATGGTTACAAGCCTTAGTACACTGAGCCAACACGCTGCAGTGGCCGGTGTGAATTCATTTTTGATACTATGACAAATGTCCTCACGCCAATATCCAAGCATAGAACATGTCACCAGTACATGCCAATACAGACTGCTCTGCTATGGAGAGAAAGGGAGATGGACAGGGTATTTTACTTACAGTATGTTTCACAGCTACAGTGTGTGCGTGTGTATGTGCGTGTGCGTGTGAGGGATGGAGGTCTTCTCTTTATTACGACTTGGCTGTTAAAGGAAAAGAAAAAGAGGGATGGAAGACTTGAACTCTGGATGAATACTCTCCGGAACCTTCTGTGAACCAGTAGCTGAGGGTCGCAGTCAGGCGATGCACTCGTCCTCCTCCTCACACGCAACATGCACACACAACACGCACACACAACACACACACAAACACACACACACACACACACACCCTCCCCTCTCTGAGTTCTTTGAGGTTCTGAAGAAAGAGGGAGGGAGAGAATGAAAAAATACAGAGGAACAGGTCGAATAGAATATTCCCCTCCAGGGGGATTTCTCTCGCCAGGTCTTGTACAGGTTACCAACACATGATCACACACACCTACAGTCCAATAAAACATGGAGACAGTAGACAACAGCAAGTTGAAGGCCAGTGGAAGACCTATCAGTGGGCGTGTTATTGCTTATGAAAGACTGCTCTGTGCTACATAGCAGATCACAGTAAGCGACTGTAGACAGTTGAATGGAAAGGAGCAGTCAGTAAAAATGTCCCAGAGGTTGCTAGGACGGGTGTAGCTTTGATTCATGATACACTTCTGTCAAAATCGGAGCTGCAGAAAGAGACAATAACTGCCATGCTGGAAGTGCAGTGTACAGCAGAGTAAGGGGCAGTTCATTTCAGGAAGTGCATTGAAACGCATGAATTGAACAGTGCCCAATGTTTTCTATGAGGATTTTTCAAAAAAATGATTTGGATTTTTTCAAACGTAATGTATTAAGTTAATTCCAGCCCTGGTGCTGGGTGATGGCCAGCATGCCAGCGAGGTGTGGCAGAGAGTAACGGCATACAGTCTGTAGCACCCTCTGTCACTGCTGTTAAAAGTAGTGGGGGTGAGGAGTGGGGGAGAGAGGTAAGGAAGGGGCCAGGAAAGAGACTCGACTCCCAGGAGCGTGCTCGGTGGAGAGGAGAGAGAGGGAGGGAGGCTGTTTTACATACAAGCTGTTGATGAATATAAGGAAGGAATCATAATTCCTTTCTTTCTCTCTCTCTCTGTGTCTCTAAGTCTCTCTCTCTCTCCCTCCAACTGTCTCCCCTCTCACCAGTGTTCTATGAGGTTTGTCTCACCTTTCCATGTGTTACTGGTGTCAGCGGTGGGATATGAGGGTCTGGTCAAAGCCATTGATCAGGCTGATCAGAGTATTGGCTAACTCTCATAGTGGCGTCAGGATCTATAGCAG
Source organism: Oncorhynchus mykiss (assembly GCF_057628025.1). Taxonomy (NCBI): domain Eukaryota; kingdom Metazoa; phylum Chordata; class Actinopteri; order Salmoniformes; family Salmonidae; genus Oncorhynchus; species Oncorhynchus mykiss. Next base: position 56,847,872 of record NC_143046.1, on the reverse strand, counting down.
GTCCCAGAGTCCAGCAGGAGGGATCTGGGATTGATTACGCCAGGCATCAGAGTGTGACGGACAAGAGCTCTAAATCCATGTGAGAGGGAGAGAGAGAGCGTTCTGTTTTTGTCTATAAAGGCAGATTAATAATGAGTGTCTTTACCGAGCGAACCGCATCCTTGGCATTCCCTAGCGCTTTTGAGTAGGGAGTATGTGTGTGTTTGCGTGGCATGAATGTGTGTGCCACGTGCTTTGTGTGTGTGTGTTTGTGTGTGTGTGTGTGTGTGTGTGTGTGTGTGTGTGTGTGTGTGTGTGTGTGTGTGTGTGTGTGTGTGTGTGTGTGTGTGTGTGAGTGATTTAATATTCCAGTAAAGTGGTCCCAGTGGAGAGACAGCTCTTTGTTCTTGGTAATGATCATGCCGGGGAACACTAATGTAGAGGAGGAGAGAGAACATCCCCCAACACACACCCTCCCCTTACTTACCATGGCAACACACAGCACAATTCCATATGTGTGTGTGAGTTTTCTCATGTGGTTAATCTCATATCGATATGTGTTTTCTTGTCCAGTTTATCGTGCTGTTATTCTGGAAAATGCACCACCATCAAGCAGCTCAGGGAAGAGATCCTCCAGCTGTTAGCTCGGCTGCCAGAAGAGGATGACCTGTTTTCTAACTGCACCGACCTTGCTGTGACCCTGGCAAACCAAATCTGTTGGAATACGCCTCCTATAGTAGAGCTGTCGATGAGTCGGTTTAAACATCCTCGCTGGCACAGGGAAGAGAATAATTATCCCTGGCCCCCCTCCCGTGCCACCGAAGGGGTTCAGAGCATTTTGCCCTAGACGAGTACCTGGAGAAACTTTGCAACGACAGGAATGTCTCTTTTTGTTGACCACTTTGATCTGCTGTGGGAGCAACCAGCGTTTTTTTAAAGAGACAGGATTCACCCTAACCGCAGTGGCTCCGGGATTATTTCCAGCAAAATCACAACCTGTTTTAGAGACTGACAGACAGGGTCTGGTAGTGATTCAGTCCTCCCTGTCAGACTGACAGACAGGGTCTGGTAGTGATTCAGTCCTCTCTGTCAGACCGACAGACAGGGTTTGGTAGTGATTCAGTCCTCCCTGTCAGACTGACAGACAGGGTCTGGTAGTGATTCAGTCCTCCCTGTCAGACTGACAGACAGGATTTGGTAGTGATTCAGTACTCCCTGATAGACTGACAGACAGGGTCTGATAGTGATTCAGTCCTCCCTGTCAGACTGACAGACAGGGTCTGGTAGTGATTCAGTCCTCCCTGTCAGAATAAGCAACAGATGACTTGGAAAGCATATCAACTCCTGTAGAAATGGCACTATGGTTATTGTGAGTAGCCTAATTTATGTTCCTTTAACTCTAGTGAGTTTATACAAATGGCCATCTCCTACCATTTTGATAGATTGGAGACTGTCAGAAAATGTGGTTTCTAGTATTCAAAATTTGGTTGTTATTCCGTTGGTTACCTTGAGGCAGATGCCCTAGGGGCAGAGTGGCCCGCACTCAATGAATAGGGCGCTTATAATGTCAGAGCAATCACTAGTAAAACCTTTCTTGTGAATGACCTCCTTACTGAGCGCAAAGTTGATTGCATGTTTCTCATTGAAACATGGCTGTCTTCAGACTGTTGTGTTGCTCTTATTGAAGCCTCGCCCCCGGACTACAGAAATGGGAAAAGGGGTGGAGGGACAGCCTCTATTTTTACTAATGCTCTCATCTTTTTTTGAGCATCATGCTATACTGTTTAAATGTCAGCCACCAGTGCTGGCTCTAACCCTGTATAGACCAACAAAGCATTGCTCCACTTTCTTTCCTGATTTCTCTGAAATATTGTTCTTGAGCTATGATAAAATTGTTGGGCGATTTTAGTATTCATGTTGACAAAGACACTGACTCCATTGAAGTAATGAGTTTTTTGAGCTCTGTGGACATTATCCAACATGTTACTGGACCCACCCATAACCACGGACATACTCTGGACCTGATTATTACCAAGGGGCTTTCTACTGGGCCCACCCATAACCACGGACATACTCTGGACCTGGTTATTTCCATGGGGCTTTCTACTGGGCCCAACCATAACCATTGACATACTCTGGACCTGGTTATTACCAAAGGGCTTTCTACTGGGCCCAACCATAACCACGGACATACTCTGGACCTGATTATTACCAAGGGGCTTTCTACTGGGCCCATCCATAACCATGGACATACTCTGGACCTGGTTATTACCAAGGGGCTTTCTACTGGGCCCATCCATAACCACGGACATACTCTGGACCTGGTTATTACCAAAGGGCTTTCTACTGGGCCCATCCATAACCACGGACATACTCTGGACCTGGTTATTACCAAAGGGCTTTCTACTGGGCCCAACCATAACCACGGACATATTCTGGACCTGATTATTACCAAAGGGCTTTCTACTGGGCCCATCCATAACCATGGACATATTCTGGACCTGATTATTACCAAGGGGCTTTCTACTGGGCCCATCCATAACCATGGACATATTCTGGACCTGATTATTACCAAGGGGCTTTCTACTGGGCCCATCCATAACCATGGACATATTCTGGACCTGATTATTACCAAAGGGCTTTCTACTGGGCCCATCCATAACCATGGACATATTCTGGACCTGATTATTACCAAAGGGCTTTCTACTGGGCCCATCCATAACCATGGACATATTCTGGACCTGATTATTACCAAAGGGCTTTCTACTGGGCCCATCCATAACCATGGACATACTCTGGACCTGGTTATTACCAAGGGGCTTTCTACTGGGCCCAACCATAACCACGGACATACTCTGGACCTGATTATTACCAAGGGGCTTTCTACTGGGCCCATCCATAACCATGGACATACTCTGGACCTGATTATTACCAAGGGGCTTTCTACTGGGCCCACCCATAACCACGGACATATTCTGGACCTGGTTATTACCAAGGGGCTTTCTACTGGGCCCATCCATAACCACGGACATATTCTGGACCTGATTATTACCAAGGGGCTTTCTACTGGGCCCACCCATAACCATGGACATACTCTGGACCTGATTATTACCAAGGGGCTTTCTACTGGGCCCATCCATAACCACGGACATATTCTGGACCTGATTATTACCAAGGGGCTTTCTACTGGGCCCACCCATAACCATGGACATACTCTGGACCTGGTTATTACCAAAGGGCTTTCTACTGGGCCCAACCATAACCACGGACATACTCTGGACCTGATTATTACCAAGGGGCTTTCTACTGGGCCCACCCATAACCACGGACATATTCTGGACCTGGTTATTACCAAGGGGCTTTATATTGAAGCCTCCTCTATTGTTGATGTTGCTTTATCTGATCACCACTGTGGATTTTTTTTACCACCTTTTTAACCATACTACAGGCTAATACTGAACGCATTATTAAGAAACGCTATCTGACCTCTGAAGTTGCTACAGGTTTTAAACCTAGGAAAACCTAGGAATTAACCTAGAGAGGAACCAGGCTATGAGGGGTGGCCAGTCCTCTTCTGGCTGTGCTGGGTGGAGATTATAACAGAACATGGCCAAGATGTTCAAATGTTCATAAATGACCAGCATGGTCAAAAAATAATAATCACAGTAGTTGTCGAGGGTGCAGCAAGTCAGCACAGGAGAGGTCAGGAGACACTGTGGCCCCATCCGATGATACCCCTGAACAGGGCCAAACAGGAAGGATATAACCCCACCCACTTTGCCAAAGCACAGCCCCCACACCACTAGAGGGATATCTTCAACCCCTAACTTACCATCCTGAGACAAGGCCGAGTATAGCCCACAAAGATCTTTGCCACGGCACAACCCAGGGGGGGGCGCCAACCCAGACAGGAAGATCACATCAGTGACTCAACCCCCTCAAGTGACGCACCCCTCCTAGGTGACGGCATGAAAGAGCACCAGTAAGCCAGTGACTCAGCCCCTGTAATAGGGTTATAGGCAGAGAATCCCAGTGGAAAGAGGGGAACCGGCCAGGCAGAGACAGCAAGGGCGGTTCGTTGCTCCAGAGCCTTTACATTCACCTTCACACTCCTGGGCCAGACTACACTCAATCATATGACCCACTGAAGAGATGAGTCTTCAGTAAAGACTTAAAGGTTGAGACCGAGTCTGCGTCTCTCACATGGGTAGGCCGACCATTCCATAAAAATGGAGCTCTATAGGAGAAAGCCCTGCCTCCTGCTGTTTGCTTAGAAATTCTAGGGACAATTAGGATGCCTGTGTCTTGTGACCATAGCGTACGTGTAGGTATGTACGGCAGGACCAAATCAGAGAGGTAGGTAGGAGCAAGCCTATGTAATGCTTTGTAGGTTAGCAGTAAAACCTTGAAACCAGCCCTTGACTTAACAGGAAGCCAGTGTAGGGAGGCTAGCACTGGAGTAATATGATCACATTTTTGGGTTCTAGTCAGGATTCTAGAAGCCGTATTTAGCACTAACTAAAGTTTATTTAGTGCTTTATCCGGGTAGCCGGAAAGTAGAGCATTGCAGTAGTCTAACCTAGAAGTAACAAAAGCATGGATTAATTTTTATGCATTATTTTTGGACAGAAAGTTTCTGATTTTTGCAATGTTACGTAGATGGAAAAAAGCTGTCCTTGAAACAGTCTTGATATGTTCGTCAAAAGAGAGATCAGGGTCCAGAGTAACGCCAAGGTCCTTCACAGTTTTATTTGAGACGACTGTACAACCATTAAGATTAATTGTCAACAGAAGATCTCTTTGATTCTTGGCACCTAGAACAAGCATCTCTGATTTGTCCAAATTTAAAGGTAGAAAGTTTGCAGCCATCCACTTCATTATGTCTGAAACACAGACTTCTAGCGAGGGCAATTTTGGGGCTTCACCATATTTCATTGAAATGTAGAGCTGTGTGTCATCCGCATAGCAGTGAAAGTTAACATTATGTTTTCGAATGACGTCCACAAGAGGTAAAAATATATAGTGAAAACAATAGTGGTCCTAAAATGGAACCTTGAGGAACACCGAAATGTACATTTGATTTGTCAAAGGACAAACCATTCACAGAGACAAACTGTCTTTCCGACAGATAAGATCTAAACCAGCCAGACCTTGTCCATGTAGACCAATTTGGGTTTCCAATCTCTCCAAAAGAATGTGGTGATCGATGGTATCAAAAGCAGCACTAAGGTCTAGGAGCACGAGGACAGATGCAAAGCCTCGGTCTGATGCCATTAAAAGGTAATTTACCACCTTCACAAGTGCAGTCTCAGTGCTATGATGGGGTCTAAAACCAGACAGAAGCATTTCGTATACATTGTTTGTCTTCAGGAAGGCAGTGAGTTGCTGCGCAACAGCCTTTTCTAAATATTTTGAGAGGAATGGAAGATTCGATATAGGCCGATAGTTTTTATATTTTCTGGGTCAAGGTTTGGCTTTTTCAAGAGAGGCTTTATTACTGCCACTTTTAGTCAGTTTGGTACACATCCGGTGGATAGAGAGACGTTTATTATGTTCAACATAGGAGGGCCAAGCACAGGAAGCGGCTCTTTCAGTAGTTTAGTTAGGGTCCAGTATGCAGCTTGAAGGTTTAGAGGCCATGATTATTTTCATCATTGTGTCGAGAGATATAGTACTAAAACACTTGAGTGTCTCTCTTGATCCTAGGTCCTGGCAGAGTTGTGCAGACTCAGGACAACTGAGCTTTGAAGGAATACGCAGATTTAAAGAGGAGTCCATAATTTGCTTTCTAATAATCATGATATTTTCCTCAAAGAAGTTCATGAATTTATTACTGCTGAAGTGAAAGCCATCCTCTCTTGGGGAATGCTGCTTTTTAGTTAGCTTTGCGACAGTATCAAAAAGACATTTCAGATTGTTCTTATTTTCCTCAATTAAGTTGAAAAAATAGGATGATCGAGCAGCAGTGGGGGCTCTTCAATACTGCACGGTACTGTCTTTCCAAGCTAGTCGGAAGACTTCCAGTTTGGTGTGGGGCCATTTCCGTTCCAATTTTCTGGATGCTTGCTTCAGAGCTCGGGTGTTTTCTGTATATCAGGGAGCTAGTTTCGTATGAGAAATGTTTTTAGTTTTTAGCGGTGCAACTGCATCTAGGGTATTGCGCAAGGTTAAATTGAGTTCCTCAGTTAGGTGGTTTACTGATTTTTGTCCTCTGACGTCCTTGGGTAGGCAGAGGGAGTCTGGAAGGGCATCAAGGAATCTTTGTGTTGTCTGTGAATTTATAGCACGACTTTTGATGCAAACGTAATAAAATGGTGGTCCGATAGTCCAGGATTATGAGGAAAAACATTAAGATCCACAAAATGTATTCCATGGGACAAAACTAGGTCCAGAGTATGACTGTGACAGTGAGTAGGTCCAGAGACTCCATAGAAAATTAAGGACAACCATTGATGCCATAGCTACAGTAAAGTTTAATAAGGCCACATCCAAATGGAGTGCCCCTTGGATGAGTGTGGATACGAATCAATTAAGGAACAATTGGAGAAAGGCAGAGCAGAAGTGGAGAAAGTCAAAGTTGCAGGTCCATTATGATCTTCTGAGCGAGCAACTTGGCATTTATAACAAGACAATTAGAAATGGCAGACAGGCTAATTTTTCTAGCTGGGTCACTAATAATCCAGAATAATTCCAGAGCGCTCTTCTCAACCATGGATTGATAAATCCTACCATTTTTAGAGATAAGATAACAAACATTAGGCTGGGTATCAGTCAAGCAAGACCTGATGAGAAGTTTGATGATATGTACCCTAGCCTACCAGACAAATGCACGATAGATTTATTTTCCCTGGTTGACACAGACATGCTCAGGAAAGTGATAATACAATTTAAGCCTCTACCTATCCCCACCACCTTCTTTAAAAAATTGAATTCCATATCTGAAGTAGTGCAAGCTATTGTTAATCACTCCCTGTTAACAGGGACTTTCCCCACTGCACTAAAAACGTTTTTGTGCCCAGCACAGAGACAGGCTAAGTTAGTGGTAAATGATCTTAGTGCCAATACAGATGCTGAACGGCTCTTTGTCCTTGTACTCTTGGATTTTAGTGCTGAATTCGAATGTTGACCATAATGTCCTTCTGGACAGACTAGAGAGGTGGGCTGGCTAGGCCCAGTTCTATGTTGGTTTTGGATCTATTTAACCGGTCGAGAGTTTTTTTGTAACCCTTGGTGAACACAATTCAGAGAAAATGCATAAAACATGGCGTTCCACAAGGTTCAATTTTGGATCCGGTATTGTTCAGTGCATTGGGAAAATATTCAGACCCCTTGACTTTATCCACATTTTGTTAAGTTATAGCCTCATTCTAAAATGGATTAAATAAATACAAATCTTCAGCAATCTACACGCAATACCCCATAATGACAAAGCAAAAACTGTTTTTTAGAAATATTTGCAAATGTTTTAAAAACTGAAATACCGTATTTACATAAGTTATCAGAGCCTTTAGCAATGAGACTAGATATTGAGCTCAGGTACATCCTGTTCCCATTGATCATCCTTGAGATGTTTCTAAAACTTAATTGGAGTCCACCAGTGGTAAATTCAATTGATTTCACATTATTTTTAAAAGCACACACCTGTCTATATATAAGGTCCCACAGTTGACAATTCATGTCAGAGCAAAAACCAATCCAATGAGATTGAAAGAATTGTCCGTAGAGCTCTGAGACAGAATTGTGTCAAGGCACAGATTTCTGAAGCATTTAAGGTCCCCAAGACCACAGTGGACTCCATCATTCTTAAAATAAAGAAGTTTGGAACCACCAAAACTCTTCCTAGAGCTGGCCACCCGGACAAACTCAGCAATCGGGGGAGAAGGACTTTGGTCAGGGAGGTGACCAAGAACCCGATAGTCACCGATGGTCACCCGGTGGTCACCCGATGGTCACACACCATTTCTGCAGCACTCCACCAATCAGGCCTTTTATGATAGAATGGCCAGACAGAAGCCACTCCTCAGTAAAAGGCACATGACAGCCCACTTGGAGTTTGCCAAAGGGCACCTAAAGACTCTCAGACCAGATTCCCTAGTCTTGTGAAACCAAGATTGAACTCTTTGGCCTGAATGCCAAGCGTCACGTCTGGAGGAAACCTGGCACCATCCCTACGGTGAAGCATGGTGGGGGCAGCATCATGCTGTGGGGATGTTTTTCAGCGGCAGGGACTGGGAGACTAGTCAAAATTGAGGCAAAGATGAACGATGCAAAGTATAGAGAGAGCTTTGATGAAAACCTGCTCCAAAGCGCTCAGGACCTGAGACTGGGCCGAAGGTTCACTTTCCAATAATACAACGACTCTAAGCACACAGCCACGACAACGCAGGAGTGGCTTCGGGACAAGTTTCTGAATATCCTTGAGTGGCCCAGCCAGAGAGCGGACTTGAACCCGATCTAACATCTGTGGAGAGACCTGGAAATAGCTGTGCAGCAACTCTCCCCATTCAGCCTGACAGAGCTTGAGAGGATCTGCAGAAAAGAATGGGAGAAACTCCCCAAATACAGGTGTGCCATGCTTGTAGCATCATAACCAAGAAGACTCGAGGCTGTAATCTCTGCCAAAAGCTGCTTCAACAAAGTACTGAGTAAAGGGTCTGAATACTTATGTAAATGTGATATTTTTTAATATTTTTTTATTAGCAACAATTTCTAAAAACCTGTTTTTGCTTTGTCATTATTGGTTTTGTTTGTAGATTGATGAGGAAAAAAACTATGCAATCAATTTTTTGAATAAGGCTGTAACGTAGCAAAATGAGGAAAAAGTCAAGGGGTCTGAAATCTTTGAGTGCACTGTTTATTGTCCAACGGCTCTGTGTTACCCCTTGGCAGCATTATCAGAAAGCACAGGATTAGATTTTCACTACTACGCAGACGATACACGACTTTGCATTTCTGTATCACCCGAGGATTTTAGCTCGATTGATACATGATTAGACTGTATTAGTGATTTAAATACGTGGATGGCTCACAACTTCCTCCAGCTAAATCAAGACAAGACCAAGGTACTTATTGTTGGAGTCAAAGCATAGACAGAGAATCTGGCCTCACATTTGAATTCACGGGTAATAAAGATAAAACACCAGGTAATGCTCTCCTGTCTGGTCTACCAAAGAAAGCGATTGGTCAACTGCAAAACATACAGAATGCTGCAGCACGGGTACGGACCAAGACCAGACGGAGAGCATTACATTACATTACATCGGTCTTAAGGTCTCTGCAGTTTTAGAATACATTTTATGATTATTCTATTGGTTTTTAAATCAATCCACGATTGTGCACCCCAATACGTGTCAGACATGCTTTTAAGTTATGTACCCAGTAGGTTCCTCAGGTCCTCTGTCACTGGCCTTTTAACTATCCCAAAGCCTAGGACCAAGAGGCATGGAGAGGCAGCCTCTAGTTATTGTGCTGTATAAATTAAACTGGATTTGATTTGACTTTTAAAAACACACATACACACACACACACTGCCTTAAGCAGCGTGGGCAACCCTGCCTGCATACAGTATTGACTGCAGTAGGTTTTACAAATGTAGACATGACACCATGGCTTTACCCTTAGGACATTTATGTTACTGATAAAGTCAGTCATCTAGCACACATGTTTGAATGCTGGGAGGAAATCAACCAGAAATCAACCAAATCAACCATACACTACTCTACATGCTGTATTAGTTACAATAGAGCGGTTGATCTGAATAGTGGAATTAGCTGAATTACCTGAATGGATCTTGATGAGACCAATGGATGATTCCAGTTCTTTTGAAGAATCCCCTAAGAATGATCTACCACCACGTTCAGCCTTCATCTCTTACAAAAGTAGTTTCTCATGGAAGGTACTTTGTCTTTCTAGGGCATCTAAGACGTTGTTTGGTCTTTGGTGTAGTTGTTTACATGTTTGTGGATTGTTTTAGTTGGCTTGCTGATGGTTCGTAAAATCAGACAGCTTTGGTTTGGGCTAGATGGAGTCTTGACTTGCCATGTGATGTCTGTCTGTCTATCTATCTGTCTGTGTTTCTGTGCTCACTCTCTAATGCAGACCTCTTTTTTCTCGGTGTGCGTGTGTTATGTGTGTGTGTCTGCTCCACCTGAGCAAAAGATACATGTCATTACTGTTTAATTAAACCCATTTCTTCTGTCTCCCAAATTGCAAACATTCCCAAAGATTTCTCCACAGTGTGATCTCTCCCAGTCTCCCTCTGCCAGAGAGAGATTTGGTTCCAAGTTAAAGTTGAGAAAACGTGTGTGTGTGTGTGTGTGTGTGTGTGTGTGTGTGTGTGTAATATGAGAAACCACCCCAGCATTGACTTGTAATTGGAGATTTAATTGGATAGTTCTCTCCTTGAGTGCGTTATAGCCAAACAGTTTTTGTTGATAAATGCTTGAGGCAGAGAAAGTGTGTGTGTGTGTGCGTGCGTGAGCTTGTGTGTCTGAGCTCCTCTCAATAAGTCATTGAGGCGTGGTGAGTGCTCCACGGCACTCTGTGTGTTTTTGGCCTATTGAGCAGTACACCAATTACTGTGATATTAATGAACCCATGGCTGGACGTGATAAGAAATAATATGGCTCTGAAAAACCTACTTTAATGTTGACATTTAGTGTTCCACTGTCTGCCTCTCTTTATTTGTTGTCGTTCGGTTGGCACTCATCAGAAAGATGTCACTCAAATGATCTATAGTCCATTTGATTCTGGATGAACTTTTCTATAAATGTCAGGTGGCTTCCATCTGTCCCGGTGACACATTGTGTAATTCAGGGGTGGCCAACCCTCCTCCAAGAGGGCTAGAGCAAAATCTGCACCCAGTGGTTTTCCAGGAGAAAGGTGGGCCACCGCTGTTGTAAAACCAACACTTTCAACTGCAATCAAGTTGACGTGAATAAACCATGAGGAAGGGACTGTTTTGGAGTTACCCAATTCTATGGCATCTGGTGTCGCTCTGCTCTCCTGTCTCAAGATGTCCATATAAACTACCGTTTGTCTGTTCACCATAAACAACAACAACATTGGTTGGTTTGGGTTCAAGAGCCGTTCCCCACACAAACCTGTTGTGTAGTGTTGCAAGTGTATTCTCTTACAGTGTGCATTCTCTCTCTGTGTGTGTATTCTCTGTGTGTCAGTATTCTCTGTGTGTGTGTATTCTCTGTGTGTCTGTATTCTCTCTGTGTGTGTATTCTCTGTGTGTGTGTATTCTCTAAGAGTGTGTATTCTCTGTGTGTGTGTGTGTATTCTCTGTGTGTATTCTCTAGAGTGTGTGTATTCTCTAAGACAGTGTGTATTCTGTGTGTGTGTGTGTGTATTCTCTGTGTGCATTCTCTTAGAGTGTGTGTATTCTCTAAGCCTGCGTGTAATCTCTAAGAGTGTGTGTATTCTCTGTGTATTCTGTGTGTGTGTGTATTCTCTAAGAGTGTGTGTATTATCTGTGTATTCTCTAAGAGTGGATGTATTCTCAAAGACTGTGTATTCTCTGTGTGTATTCTCTTAGTGTGTGTATTATCTGTGTGTGTGTTCTCTGTATGTGTAATATCTTAGTGTGTGCGTATTCTCTAAGAGTGTGTGTATTCTGTGTGTGTGTGTCTATTCTCAAGGAGTGTGTGTGTTTTCTGTGTGTATTCTCTAAGAGTGTGTGTATTATCTGTGTATTCTCTGTGTTCTCTAAGAGTGTGTTCTCTAAGAGTGAGTGTATTCTCTATGTGTGTGTGTGTGTGTGTTCTCTAAGAGTGAGTGTATTCTCTGTGTGTGTGTGTTCTCTAACAGTGCGTTTACACTATACGAGCGGCACTCGCCTAGCCACACTAGCCCCGGCCTCATGTGGGTGCTAGCAAGCAAGCTAGGTAGTGCTATATATCAACAGCCATTGTCAGTCAATCCAGTAGTGGTTGGAAGCTATTGGGAAAATGGTCACTCGAGTGGCGATATCGCAGAGGATTTGAATAAAATTCAGTTTTCCCCAACTTTAGTCCCGCCCTGTTTAGCTCCCTCGCCCATGCTCGCATCACTCAACAGTCCCCCGCCCACTTCTCTTCTCTTGCTTTCCTGCCATTGGAATTGAATGTCTTCCATTGTTTCACAGCGCGATATCGCTTCCTAGTGTAAACTACCCGTACGAGTGTGTATCCTTTCTGTAAGTGAGTTTGTGTTCTGTAAGAGTATGTATTATCCGTGGGAGTGTAGATTCTTCATAATTCAACCAGGGGCATGAGGCTCTGCTCTCTGACCTATTTGGATAGGTCACTCTCTGCTCTCTGACCTATTTGGATAGGGCACTCTCTGCTCTCTGACCTATTTGGATAGGGCCCTCTCTGCTCTCTGACCTATTTGGATAGGGCACTCTCTGCTCTCTGACCTATTTGGATAGGGCACTCTCTGCTCTCTGACCTATTTGGATAGGGCACTCTCTGCTCTCTGACCTATTTGGATAGGGCACTCTCTGCTCTCTGACCTATTTGGATAGGGCACTCTCTGCTCTCTGACCTATTTGGATAGGGCACTCTCTGCTCTCTGACCTATTTGGATAGGGCACTCTCTGCTCCACTTTAACACAGACACACAGACACACTCTTCTCTCTCTCACTCACTCACTCACTCACTCACTCACTCACTCACTCACTCACTCACTCACTCACACACACACACACACACACACACACACACACGTTTTGACATGTGTATTTAAAAAGCTGTTGGGGTACAGTTTTAATCAGCCCCCTGATTAGCTATCCCAAATGTCGATAGATATTATCATGTCTCATACCTTCGAGGGGAATACTGGTATAGTCTCTCGCTCTCTCGCTCGCTCTCCCTCACTCTCTCTGTCTGACATGATCTCTCTGTGCGTGTTTATATATGACATGATAGTGCCGTTCTAACCCTCACGGCTCTATGATAAGAGTGTAAAGTCGAGCGAAGTAAATGCTTATTTCCAGAGATAAACCAATGGTCATATTTACCCAGATAGTGTACCAGTTAGTGCACCACATTTGGTATATTTTGATGCCAGAAAACACTCTTCTTGTGTTCTCTCCATTTTACCAACCTCCTCCTCTATCTGCACCCCTTTCTCTTTCTCGTTTACCACTGGAAGAAAAATGATTCCTTAACAGAAGAACAGTGGAGTGGAAACGAAGCGCTACTCTCTCCTGTCTGTCTAGTATAACTGTCTTTGAGCACTGTGAGACAGACCTGGGTTCAAATAGTATTTGTGTTCCTCCAAATACTTGAGAGCCACACTTACGTCAGCTTGTCTTGCGAAGTGGAACTAATGGAACCGTCCCTGAACTGCAAAACCTGCCCACCTGACACTCCAGTCAGGCGTGTTCGAATGCTCAGATTTTGCTGATATGAAAGTTGCCGTCTTCTTCAAACTGGCTGTACTCCCACCCCACTAATCACCCCTCCCCCCTCTGTCCCCAGGCAGTACTACCCAGACCCCCACCCTGCCCACGCCATCCAGCTGATGAGAGTCGCCAAGCTCCAGCACTTTCTGGTTCACCTGGGGGACGCACAGCACACACTGAGACTGGTGAGCTGGGCAGTGAACCATTGTTATGGCTGCCCTATCCCCGTCTCCCCTCATCTATCTCAGGGCTCGGTTCAGGGGGTTGCAACGTTACAGAACATTTAGGTCCCTCACACTCTAATCTAGACCTCCAGCCAGTTCCACTGCTGTCTTTCTTCCTGTCTAATCAGGGACTGATTTAGACATAGGACATCAGGTGGGTGCAATTAATTATCAGGTGGAACTGAAAAACAGCCGTACTCCAGGCCTTGTAGGGTAAGATTGGAATAATCCTGGTTTAGATAGACTTTGTACAACAGATACAGTATGAGTTTCAGGCTGGTAGCATGTAGAGAGTCATGTCAGCTGTAGTCAACATATTTGTACGGGTAAGGTAATGAACACATCACTGAATACACCCCTGCTCTCTCCTGTCTCCCCTGCAGGCCTATGACATCATGAAGGTTACTCACGGCAACCAGCACCCCCTGACCTCTGACCTCATCAGGAGGTTGGAGGAGTGTCGGGCGGAGTTGGACCGTGCCTAGCAACCTGCCCTAGCCACCCGAGGGGATTCGAGAAGCCCATGGCTGTTCGGAAAGTAGCACCTGTTTTTAGTGTAAGGACGGTGAAGTGTTATTTGGTTGATATTGAATCATTTCTAGAGCTTCATTTTAGTTTTCATTTTGTTCCCTGTCATTCTTCATAACCCATTAAACACACTGAAACAACCTCTTTAACTGCGTGTGAGCTGGATTCAGATCTGTCTCCTTGTCTGAGCTGGTTCCTGTGTACTTGTGTGTGTGTGTGTGTGTGTGTGTGTGTGTGTGTACACACTTATCTCCGGATATGGCCACACAGTGTTTTGCTAGTTAACTCCCCCTAAAACTGGCCAGCGTTGTGACTAGAGAGACATGGATTAGGGCTCCTGCCCCCCTCCTCCCTCAGATAGCATCCTGCAGAGTGATGTCACCTGCTGGGAGGGAATAGCACCCTGGGTGTGTGTCTGTCGGCATAACCCGGTGCTGTATGCTTGTTGGGCGATTATAGCAGAGAATGGAAGGCACTGTTGTGTTCAGGAGAACCCTAGTCTTGTCTTTGTGGGTTTAATAGAGAGGGCTATCAGTTGTACCATCGCTGCTTTTGTGTGTGTGTGTGTGTGTGTGTGTGTGTGTGTGTGTGTGTGTGTGTGTGTGTGTGTGTGTGTGTGTGTGTGTGTGTGTGTGTGTGTGTGTGTGTGTGTGTGTGTGTGTGTGTGTGTTTAGCAGTGGCCTATCAGTTATACCATCTCATCTCTCTGCATGTCTCTCTCACTTAGTCCTAACCATCTACTTCCGCTGTTAAACCTTACATAAACCTTAGGTAAACCTTGTGTACACTGATGACTGTATTTCCCACTGTGACAGTGGGAACACAACGTGGCATTCGGCTGCTGATGGACTGACTGTGCGGTCTAAGCTGTGGATGGCGTTTCTAATTGGTCACTCTGGGGTGTTCCTGATGTAGCTTTTAGCTGGGGGTTTGTATGGCTCTTTGGATGATTTCTAATTGGTCACTCTCTCGGGTGTTCCTGATGTAGCTTCTAGCTGGGGGTTTGTATGGCTCTTTGGATGATTTCTAATTGGTCACTCTCTCGGGGTGTTCCTGATGTAGCTTCTAGCTGGGGGTTTGTATGGCTCTTTGGATGATTTCTAATTGGTCACTCTCTCGGGGTGTTCCTGATGTAGCTTCTAGCTGGGGGGTTTGTATGGCTCTTTGGATGATTTCTAATTGGTCACTCTCTCGGGGTGTTCCTGATGTAGCTTCTAGCTGGGGGGTTTGTATGGCTCTTTGGATGATTTCTAATTGGTCACTCTCTCGGGGTGTTCCTGATGTAGCTTCTAGCTGGGGGTTTGTATGGCTCTTTGGATGATTTCTAATTGGTCACTCTCTCGGGGTGTTCCTGATGTAGCTTCTAGCTGGGGGGTTTGTATGGCTCTTTGGATGATTTCTAATTGGTCACTCTCTCGGGGTGTTCCTGATGTAGCTTCTAGCTGGGGGGTTTGTATGGCTCTTTGGATGATTTCTAATTGGTCACTCTCTCGGGGTGTTCCTGATGTAGCTTCTAGCTGGGGGGTTTGTATGGCTCTTTGGATGATTTCTAATTGGTCACTCTCTCGGGTGTTCCTGATGTAGCTTCTAGCTGGGGGGTTTGTATGGCTCTTTGGATGATTTCTAATTGGTCACTCTCTCGGGGTGTTCCTGATGTAGCTTCTAGCTGGGGGGTTTGTATGGCTCTTTGGATGATTTCTAATTGGTCACTCTCTCGGGGTGTTCCTGATGTAGCTTCTAGCTGGGGGGTTTGTATGGCTCTTTGGATGATTTCTAATTGGTCACTCTCTCGGGTGTTCCTGATGTAGCTTCTAGCTGGGGGGTTTGTATGGCTCTTTGGATGATTTCTAATTGGTCACTCTCTCGGGTGTTCCTGATGTAGCTTCTAGCTGGGGGGTTTGTATGGCTCTTTGGATGATTTCTAATTGGTCACTCTCTCGGGGTGTTCCTGATGTAGCTTCTAGCTGGGGGGTTTGTATGGCTCTTTGGATGATTTCTAATTGGTCACTCTCTCGGGTGTTCCTGATGTAGCTTCTAGCTGGGGGTTTGTATGGCTCTTTGTTAAGGATGATCTTTCCCTGAACCTCCGGTTGGAGGCTCCCTGACTCCCTGCTTATTCTCTCCTGATTACTGGTATCCTTCAACTGCGATTTCTGGGAACCGGGGAATTTGGGGGAAATTACTGGAATTGTGCAACCCTAGTGATGGTGTTACTTCCACAGCCATCTTACCAGGTCTCTCTAGTGATTTGAGTCTCAAAAGGATGACTTCGGCTCCGCCCTATAGCGACTGCGTCACGGCGTGCCGGTAATGGCACTAACACACGCCCTCATATTATTGCTTTCGCATAACCGTCAATTTGTCCACTGACAGATGAACTCTCAGGTTTTTATGGAATTTTTTATTTTATTTTACCTTAATTTAACTAGGAAAGTCAGTTAAGAACAAATTCTTATTTTCAATGACGGCCTAGGAACAGTGGGTTTAACTGCCTGTTCAGGGGCAGAACGACAGATTTGTACCTTGTCAGCTCGGGGATTTGAACTTGCAACCTTTCAGTTACTAGTCCAACACTCCGATTTGATCCAGCCGTGTCTAGCTAATATGACTTGAGGTGTACTGTATATGTGACCGATTGGTGTCGATGCCTATATGCTTTAGCTCTGCAGGCTAACAGTTTTGTGGCACGCGGGGAAACTCTGGTTCGAACCCAGTCAGTCTGAAATGTCTGTCTGTCTGTCTGTGGAGGACAATGAGAGAACTAGATATCACCCCCCCCCCCCCCCCCCCCCCCTCTCTCTGCAGAGAACTATACAATGAACAGACCATTTCTAAATCATCTATTACTCTCAGATTGGATTCACGATCATCTCTTCAGCTTCCATTTTGATAGGCTTGGCTTTCTTTATTCCCGTCACTCTCTCCCGCCCTCCCCCTTTCTCTCGCCCTCCCTCCCCCCTCTCTCTTTCTCTCTCTGTGATGAGTGGCGTCTGAGAGCCCAGCAGGAGAGCCAGAGATAATCAAAGGGACATCAGAGATGTTTCACCCCCGCGCCCATCCCTCTCTTTCTTTCTCTCCCTCCCTCCATCCCTCTCTACACCGCCTGTCTGCCTCTCCACCTATCAAGGCATCTTTCTCCTAGGGACATTTTTCTTCCCTTTTTATCTCTCTCTCTCTCTCTCTCTCTCGCTCTCTCTCACACACTGGTATAAACCAGTGTTCCAGCGGTGTAAATGCTTCTTTCCCCCATTTAAAGGCTACTTACCATTTAAAAGCCTGCTATCCAGGTCCTGTGGAAGAGGCAGAAGAGTGAGTCTCCCAGCCCACAGTAAACCTCCCTCAGTGCTGATCAGAGACAGTGATATGGCGAGATACAGTCGGATACAAAACCTCAATCGTTTTCTTCCTTGTCTGAACATATCTTATCGCACGACTATCCTGTTAATGAACTGCGTCGTGGATCAAATGGCTGCGAGCTGTGGGAGAGTAGATGATCAGGGACTGGTTGGTTTCCACTTCAGAGACAGACGGAGGGAGAAGAAGGGAGAGAGAGAGGGAGAACACACACACAGATACCTTAGGAGAAACATCCACAGTCACACGTTACCATGTTTGTGAGTTATACCAAAGGGTTGGGTCAGGGTGCTGAGATTTACAGATGTGTCCATGTGTAAAGACAATGGGGAAGTACTGTGGATACAGTAAGACAGGGAAAGAGAGGGAGGGAAAGCTCCTATTCTTCATCCACCAATGGGATTTGTTCTCTCCTCTCTCCTGGGCCCCTCACCCCCTTTCATGCGCCCATGGACAGGCCTCTCCCCCCTTCTCTCCTCTCCCCTCGTGTGGGTGTTCAAAGCAGGGTGTCAGGAGCAACGTTTCATCCAGGGGCTGAGAATATAGAACCCTAGTAGCCTTTCTCTCTCTCTCTCTGTCAGTGGCAAAGTTATTGTACTTGCGGAGCGACATTAATATTACAAATACATTCTAATGACAACAAAAGGCTCATTTGGTCGCGGTCGCAGGCACTGATACTGCTTCTCCTCCATTGGGCAAGATAAATGACTATTGTAGGCCTACACGCACACAGTAGAAGTAACACCCAGTGAGATGTAGAGGCAAAGAGAAGGATGGCTCTCTGCTGTTGTATGCTAATACCGCCACTGGGGAGGACCTGAGAAGGAATGATGTGTTACAACGTAGACAATCTGTTACATGACAGACACTGCAGCTAAACCTGGGTGGATGGAGCCTGGTTTCACTAAGTGGGTTCCATCTATGGTAGAAATTGGTTCAAATGCTCAGTTCGTAATATTACTCTTACTAGCCCCGTTTAGTAAGTCCTTTGTTCTGATCTTATCTACATTATGATTGTGCCCATATTGCTTTGTGGGACGATGGTTGGTTTACTAACACTCATATTCAATCTGAGGATTGTTGAGCACGGTAACTGGGTGGATGTGTAGAAGAAATTGAGAGAATAAATTGACAACTCATCTCCTCCAATACAATCCTTTATTTACAGCAATCCTTGCGTCACTGTCAGATTCTTCAGTCCGTTTCTCTGTTCGAAGTGTTCCTTTCTGACAGTTACAAACAGACATGGGTCGGGTTCAAGCAGGCACAATTAGGAAGAAACATTGTTGGTCCAACTTTTTTCATTTCCCATTTCAAACTGGTTTATTTCTCCCCGTTTTGTGCCTTCTGAACACAACCATAGTCTGTCTCTCTGGTCTGTGCATCTGTCTCTCTCAAAACACACACACAAATTAGCCCAGCCAAAGCACCGTAAGGCCTAGCTAGCACGGGATGGGACTACGGGTAAATTCCATTTCTATTCCGTCTTCTCAGGAGACGTTTTGGCTGAATACCATTTCAAGATTTGAAGCCTGCTGTTTTGTTCAGTGAGGATTTGTTCCCTTCCCGAAATGGACTAAATTAAGTTGTGTCCAATCCTGCTATCTACAGTAGGCTACCTCTCTCACTCCTCTCAGAGACTGTGCAACCAGAGGAATAGATCTCTTTACAACACATCCGACCCCATGACAGCGGAGTGGGACGTTTCCATGGTGACAAACACAGACGTGACCAGGGTGTATTCAGGAAGGTGAGATGTTCAAACTTCGCAGATAGAAATGTTACGAATAGAGCAGACTCGATTCCCTAGCCTTCAAGACAATCATCTTTTTTTATCCACAACACGTTTCTACGCGCAGGTTTTGTAATGTTGCAGCCGAACGTGACTCTGGAGAGTACTATCTTCAACAGGCTCCAGGTAGAAGCTGCCCTTAGGAACAGATCTAGGATCAGATTACCTATCCTGAATCATATCTTAACCATTAGGGGACTACTTCTTCCTACCCCCATCAAATCGTACAATTCCCATCTCAAAGGAGGAAGTAACAAACCAAAATAGAAAAAATCTAATCTCAAATAAAGACAATAGTGTATATGTTGTAATCTATCTATATATGAAATGGGCTCAGCATATGTACATTATTTTGTCTTTTTTTGAATGCATAGTAACTTTGCAGACCAAAAGGTGTGTGGATAATGCATTATACAATACAAGCAACTCTCGGTTCCAGCACCTCTCTGTTCCAGCATGCCTCCTGAGTTAAATAAATAAGATCCTTCATTCATGACCATGACATAGGGGAGAGGTGAAAGGGCAAGGGGCATGACCTCTCACGAAAGGGAGGGAGAGGGAATGATGAGGATGATAATAAAAATAATACATTTTATTTATAAATGCCTTTCAAAACAGCCAAGGACACTACGTCATTAAATATGATGGTAAGATGAAGAAGAAGCATTTATGTCTGAAAGTTATTTTTAGGAAACAGGCTATATATGTGTATATATATATATATATATATATACAGTGGGGCAAAAAAGTATTTAGTCAGCCACCAATTGTGCAAGTTCTCCCACTTAAAAAGATGAGAGAGGCCTGTAATTTTCATCATAGGTACACTTCAACTATGACAGACAAAATGAGAAAAAATCCAGAAAATCACATTGTAGGATTTTGAATGAATTTATTTGCAAATTATGGTGGAAAATAAGTATTTGGTCAATAACAAAAGTTTCTCAATACTTTGTTATATACCCTTTGTTGGCAATGACAGAGGTCAAACGTTTTCTGTAAGTCTTCACAAGGTTTTCACACACTGTTGCTGGTATTTTGGCCCATTCCTCCATGCAGATCTCCTCTAGAGCAGTGATGTTTTGGGGCTGTTGCTGGGCAATACAGACTTTCAACTCCCTCCAAAGATTTTCTATGGGGTTGAGATCTGGAGACTGGCTAGGCCACTCCAGGACCTTAAAATGCTTCTTACGAAGCCACTCCTTCGTTGCCCGGGCGGTGTGTTTGGGATCATTGTCATGCTGAAAGACCCAGCCACGTTTCATCTTCAATGCCCTTGCTGATGGAAGGAGGTTTTCACTCAAAATCTCACGATACATGGCCCCATTCATTCTTTCCTTTACACGGATCAGTCGTCCTGGTCCCTTTGCAGAAAAACAGCCCCAAAGCATGATGTTTCCACCCCCATGCTTCACAGTAGGTATGGTGTTCTTTGGATGCAACTCCGCATTCTTTGTCCTCCAAACACGACGAGTTGAGTTTTTACCAAAAAGTTATATTTTGGTTTTATCTGACCATATGACATTCTCCCATTCTTCTTCTGGATCATCCAAATGCTCTCTAGCAAACTTCAGACGGGCCTGGACATGTACTGGCTTAAGAAGGGGGACACGTCTGGCACTGCAGGATTTGAGTCCCTGGCGGCGTAGTGTGTTACTGATGGTAGGCTTTGTTACTTTGGTCCCAGCTCTCTGCAGGTCATTCACTAGGTCCCCCCGTGTGGTTCTGGGATTTTTGCTCACCGTTCTTGTGATCATTTTGACCCCACAGGGTGAGATCTTGCGTGGAGATCCACATCGAGGGAGATTATCAGTGGTCTTGTATGTCTTCCATTTCCTAATAATTGCTCCCACAGTTGATTTATTCAAACCAAGCTGCTTACCTATTGCAGATTCAGTCTTCCCAGCCTGGTGCAGGTCTACAATTTTGTTTCTGGTGTCCTTTGACAGCTCTTTGGTCTTGGACATAGTGGAGTTTGGAGTGTGACTGTTTCAGGTTGTGGACAGGTGTCTTTTATACTGATAACAAGTTCAAACAGGTGCCATTAATACAGGTAACGAGTGGAGGACAGAGGAGCCTCTTAAAGAAGAAGTTACAGGTCTGTGAGAGCCAGAAATCTTGCTTGTGTGTAGGTGACCAAATACTTATTTTCCACCATAATTTGCAAATAAATTCATAAAAAATCCTACAATGTGATTTTCTGGATTTTTTTTCTCATTTTGTCTGTCATAGTTGAAGTGTACCTATGATGAAAATTACAGGCCTCTCATCTTTTTAAGTTGGATAACATGCACAATTGGTGGCTGACTAAATACTTTTTTGCCCCATTGTAAATACACACATTACAAATGTGTATATATACACATACATTTGCATATATGTATATATACACACACATACGTATGTGTATATATATATATATATATATATATATATATATATATATATATACATACATATATATATACACATACATTTGCATATATGTATATATACACACACATACATATGTGTGTATATATACACACACATACATATGTGTATATATACAGTTGAAGTCGGAAGTTTACATACAACCTAAGTCAAATTCAGTTTTTCACAATTCCTGACATTTAATCCTAGTAAAAATACCCTGTTTTAGGTCAGTTTATTTTAAGAATGTGAAATGTCAGAATAATAGTAGAGAGAATGATTTATTTCAGCTTTGATTTCTTTCATCACATTCCCAGTGGGTCAGAAGTTTAAATACACTCAATTAGTATTTGGTAGCATTGCCTTTAAATGGTTTAACTTGGGTCAAACGTTCCGCGTAGCCTTCCACAAGCTTCCCACAATAAGTTGGGTGAATTTTGTCCCATCCCTCCTGACAGAGCTGGTGTAACTGAGTCAGGTTTGTAGGCCTCCTTGCTCGCACACACTTTTTCAGTTCTGCCCACAAATGTTCTATAGGATTGAGGTGAGGGCTCTGTGATGGCCACTCCAATACCTTGACTTTGTTGTCCTTTAGCCATTTTGCCACAACTTTGGAAGTATGCTTGGGGTCATTATCCATTTGGAAGACCCATTTGCGACCAAGCTTGAACTTCCTGACTGATGTCTTGAGATGTTGCTTCAGTAAATCCACCTAATTTTCCTCCCTCATTCTGCCATCTATTTTGTGAAGTGCACCAGTCCCTCCTGCAGCAAAGCACCCCACAACATGATGTTGCCAACCCCGTGCTTCACGGTTGAGATGGTGTTCTTCGGCATACAAGCCTCCCCCTTTTTCCTCCAAACATAATGATGGTCATTATGGCCAAACAGTTCTATTTTTGTTTCATCAGACCAGAGGACATTTCTCCAACAAGTATGATCTTTGTCCCCATGTGCAGTTGCAAACTGTAGTCTGGCTTTTTTATGGCGGTTTTGGAGCAATGGCTTCTTCCTTGCTGAGCGGCCTTTCAGGTTTTGTTGATATAGGACACGTTTTACTGTGGATATAGATACTTATGTACCCGTTTCCTCCAGCATCTTCACAAGGTCCTTTGCTGTTGTTCTGGGATTGATTTGCACTTTTCGCACCAAAGTACGTTCATCTCTAGGAGACAGAATGCGTCTCCTTCCTGAGCGGTTTGACAGCTGTGTGGTCCCATGGTGTTTATACTTGCGTACTATTGTTTGTACAGATGAACGTGGTACCTTCATGCGATTGGAAATTGGATGAACCAGACGTGTGGAGGTCTACAATTGTTTTTCTGAGGTGTTGGGAATAACAGAAGAAATCATCCATGATGTAAAGCAAAGACGCACTGAGTTTGAAAGTAGGCCTTCAAATACATCCACAGGTACACCTCCAATTGACTCAAATTATGTCAATTAGCCTATCAGAAGATTCTAAAGCCATGACATAATTTTCTGGAATTTTCCAAGCTGTTTAAAGGCACAGTCAACTTAGGGTATGTAAACTTCTGTTGGAAAAATGACTTGTGTCATGCACAAAGTAGTTTTCCTAACCGACTTGCCAAAATTATAGTTTGTTAACAAGAAATTTGTGCAGTGTTTGAAAAACGAGTGAAAATAACTCCAACTGTGTATATATATATATATGTATGTATGTATGTGTGTGTATATGTGTATATATATGTATGTATGTGTATACAAACATTTAGATCTGAAACTGTCTCAAGCACCAAACTATTATGAAAGTGAATGCACCACGACAGTGGCACCAAGCAGAGTGAATGGGACATTTTCCTCTACACTCATATTTAAACTCAATGTCCCCCATTTTTTTGACCTGTAGAATAGAGCAGTGTCCCTTTAACCCATTAATCACATGGTCACACCCATCCCCTTCTATGGTCGTTATTATGATGTTCCCCTAATGGTAACATTTTCTTTTAGCCTTTGTTCATCCCTCCATCTCCCCTCCTTTCTAGCTGATGTCTCTCTGCACCTCTTGATCATCGTTAGGGGACGGGTGGGTGGTGGGTGTGTATTAGGCCTGAACCCCCGACTGAATACTTCAGTTACCATAGCCTGAGGGATGACAATGAAATCAATGGGTCATAAGATAAACCACCACCACCACCTCCCTTCCCCGGGTCTTGTCCGTCCTTATACATAATTTCCTATCCCCTAAAGCACTCTGTGTGGTGTCACTGTCTTCAGAGAATTTTTTAAAAGAGGTATAGAAAACGTACACGTAGCAGTTCCTAAAGTTGAATCCTAACTAGTGCAGAACAATACAAGCCACTGAGAACAGCTAGTCAGGGGAGGAAACACCGAGTAAAACGGAGCTGTGGTTTTTACTTTCCACAACTTATTTCTTCTTTTTACTTTTGAGATCTCTTCTTTTTTTCAGCTAGCACCATCTGTACACAAATACAGGAGCAATGGTTCCGATTTTGAAGTGTTCGCAAGGCACTTGTCTTTCACACACAAGGTTGGTTTTCTTTTCTTTTCTGTCGTTCTTTTCTCTTTTTTTCCCTACGTGTCTATAGCCGTCTGTCAGCCAGTCCTTATTCAAAGCAAGCACAACTTTATTTACAAACTTCATCCCCAACAACTCCTCAGTAAAAGTGCTCTTCCTGTCAGGTGGGAGATATACTCCTCATTTAAAAATAAAAAAAACACCCTCTCTTCCTCCTCTTAATTCTCTTCCTCTCTCTCCCTCGCTCCCTGTCCCGCTGCTTAAAAAAATATTCATCTTTAGTGTCTGCCTTTGTTCTTCTGCACCTCCTCAAGGAAATCCCTCCCTCCGCTCCATCCCTCTCTCTGCTGTTGTATCCGAGCTGCTCCAAGTCCCTTGAGTCCTAACAGTCCTAGCGGAGGTGTGGTCCGTCCGTGGGTCTACCTGCGGCAGCAGGTGACGTCGAAGCAGGTGACCATCATGAGGTGAGCCTTGCAGAAGTTGACCCTGGTTTCCAGTCTGTCTGTCATCACCTCTAGAGCCTCCAGGTACTCCAGAGAGTCCACCTCAAACGTCTGCTGCAGGTCAACTATGGGGAGAGGACAGAGAGACAATATGTTACAACCAGGGGCAGAGACAGGAACAGAGAGACGGACAGAGACAGAAAGAAGGACATTTGTTACAACCCATGTTATAGAGACAGGGACAGAAGCCTTGTTTATACCTGGTGCTCCAGGTAAATTACAATTACAAGATTATACTGTACAACATGGGCACTTTCTAAAATATATATTTTCATAATTTTGTCATCTGTACATAAAAACACTATTTACAAGCACAAGCATGCATATTTGATCTGATCCACATTGTAGCCGCATCTTTGTATAAGAAGAAAATGTAACCTTTACTTTAACAGGGAGGACATATTGAAACCTAGGTCTTTTGTTTAAATGTGCCCTGAATAATACAATATGAAAATAAAATAAAGAATTAAGAAAATATATATATATATATATATATATGTGTGTGTGTGTATGTACAGTGGGGCAAAAAAGTATTTAGTCAACCACCAATTGTGCAAGTTCTCCCACTTAAAAAGATGAAAGAGGCCTGTAATTTTCATCATAGGTACACTTCAATGAGAATAAAAAAAATCCAGAAAATCACATTATATGATTTTTAATGAATTTATTTGCAAATTATGGTGGAAAATAAGTATTTGGTCACCTACAAACAAGCAATATTTCTGGCTCTCACACACCTGTAACTTCTTCTTTAAGAGGCTCCTCTGTCCTCCACTCGTTACCTGTATTAATGGCACCTGTTTGAACTTGTTATCAGTATAAAAGACACCTGTCCACAACCTGAAACAGTCACACTCCAAACTCCACTATGGCCAAGACCAAAGAGCTGTCAAAGGACACCAGAAACAAAATTGTAGACCTGCACCAGGCTGGGAAGACTGAATCTGCAATAGGTAAGCAGCTTGGTTTGAAGAAATCAACTGTGGGAGCAATTATTAGGACCACTGATAATCTCCCTCGATCTGGGGCTCCACGCAAGATCTCACCCCGTAGGGTCAAAATGATCACAAGAACGGTGAGCAAAAATCCCAGAACCACACGGGGGGACCTAGTGAATGACCTGCAGAGAGCTGGGACCAAAGTAACAAAGCCTACCATCAGTAACACACTACGCCGCCAGGGACTCAAATCCTGCAGTGCCAGACGTGTCCCCCTGCTTAAGCCAGTACATGTCCAGGCCCATCTGAAGTTTGCTAGAGAGCATTTGGATGATCCAGAAGAAGAATGGGAGAATGTCATATGGTCAGATGAAACCAAAATATAACTTTTTGGTAAAAACTCAACTCGTCGTGTTTGGAGGACAAAGAATGCGGAGTTGCATCCAAAGAACATCATACCTACTGTGAAGCATGGGGGTGGAAACATCATGCTTTGGGGCTGTTTTTCTGCAAAGGGACCAGGACGACTGATCCGTGTAAAGGAAAGAATGAATGGGGCCATGTATCGTGAGATTTTGAGTGAAAACCTCCTTCCATCAGCAAGGGCATTGAAGATGAAACGTGGCTGGGTCTTTCAGCATGACAATGATCCCAAACACACCGCCCGGGCAACGAAGGAGTGGCTTCGTAAAAAGCATTTCAAGGTCCTGGAGTGGCCTAGCCAGTCTCCAGATCTCAACCCCATAGAAAATCTTTGGAGGGAGTTGAAAGTCCGTGTTGCCGAGCAACAGCCCCAAAACATCACTGCTCTAGAGGAGATTTGCATGGAGGAATGGGCCAAAATACCAGCAACAGTGTGTGAAAACCTTGTGAAGACTTACAGAAAACATTTGACCTCTGTCATTGCCAACAAAGGGTATATAACAAAGTATTGAGATACATTTTTGTTATTGACCAAATACTTATTTTCCACCATAATTTGCAAATAAATCCATAAAAAATCCTACAATGTGATTTTCTGGATTTTTTTTTCTCATTTTGTCTGTCATAGTTGAAGTGTACCTATGATGAAAAGGCCTCTCTCATCTTTTTAAGTGGGAGAACTCGCACAATTGGTGGCTGACTAAATACTTTTTTGCCCCTTTTTTGCCCCAGTGTGTGTGTGTGTGTGTGTATATATGTGTGTGTGTGTGTATATATGTGTGTGTGTGTATATATATATATATATATATATATATATATATATATATATATATATATATATATATATATATATATATATATAGTCTGACTAATTATGTTTCAGTTATTCAGTTTTTTATTTGAACAATTTCCCCAAAATATGTATGTGTATGTGTATATATATATATATATATATATATTTCCTCCACAGAGGAACTTTGGAGGTCTGTCAGAGTGACCATCGGGTTCTTGGTCACCTGTGGAACCTTATATAGACAGGTGTGTGCCTTTCCAAACCATGTCCAATCAATTGAATTTACCACAGCTGGACTCACTGTGACTATTGTGTCTAAAGCATTGACTACTGTAATAGTGCTATGCCCAGGCCTAAACCCTGATTGGTTTACATTCTAAATACATTTCTCAGATAAAAAAACAGCAAAGTTGTACATTTACCAAGGATTCAAGAATCTTAGCTTAACAAGGAAGCCTTGAAATGAGGCAATAAGGTCACTACTTTAACAGCCCTTATGGCGTGGAGCACGAGCTGATTTTCCATACTATTAGAATATTTCCTGATAATGTTACATACAAAATGTGGGTTATTGAGACAACAATGATGGGCGCTGCACACTTAAGCAGACCATGATCCAATTGGTCGGTCCCTGTAGATTTCTTGTTGTCTATTGCTATCAAAGACTTTAATTTCTGTAAATTGCCATGTTCAGAGTGACCTAAGGGATTGTAACATACTCTGTTTCACAGAAACATGGCTCTCTCGGGATATGCTGTCGGAGTCAGTACAGCCACCTGGATTCTTTGTACGTTGTGCTGGTAGGAATAAACATCTTTCCGGGAAGAAGATGGGCGGGGGTGTATGTTTCATGACTAACGACTCATGGCGTAATTGTAACAACATACAGAAACTGAAGTCCTTTTGTTCACCTGACCTAGAATTCCTGACAATCAAATGCCGACCGTATTATCTCCCAAGATAATTATCCTCGGTCATTGTCAAAGCCATGTATACCCCCCTCAAGCCAATACCATGGCGGCCCTCAAGGAACTTCACTGGACTTTATGCAAAATGGAAACCAAATATCCTGAAGTTGCATTCATTGTACCTGGGCATTTTGACAAAGCAAATTTGAGTACAAGGCTGCTTCAATTATATCAGCATATTGACTGCAGCACTCACACTGGCAAAACTCTACACTGCTACTCTAACTTCCGAGATGCATACAAGGCCCTCCCCCGCCCTCCTTTCGGCAAATCTGACCACGACTTAATTTTGCTCCTTCCTTCCTTCCTATAGGCAAAAACTCAAACAGGATGTACCCATGCTAAGAACTATTCAACGCTGGTCTGACCAATCGGAATCAACGCTTAAAAATTATTTTGATCACGCACTGGTACATGTTCCGGGTAGCCTCAGATAATAATATTGAGGTATTTGGTGAGTGAAGTTATAAGGAAATGCATAGGAGATGTTGTACCCACTGTGACTATTAAAACCTACCCTAACCAGAAACCGTGGATAGATGGCGGCCTTCGCGCAAAACCGAAAGCACAAACCAACACATTTAACCATGGAAAGGTGACTGGGAATATGGCCGAATAAAACAGTGTAGTTATTCCCTCCGCGAGGCAATCAAACAAGCCAAATGTCAGTATAGAGACAAAGTGGAGTCGCAATTCAACGGCTCAGACACGAGACATATGTGGCAGGGTCTACAGACAATCACGGACTACAAAGGAAAAACCAGCCACGCCACGGACACCAACGTCTTGCTTCCAGGCAAACTGAACATCTTCTTTGCCCGCTTTGAGGATAACACTGCCACCGACGCGGCCAGCTACCAAGGACTGTGGGCTCTCCTTCTCCTTGGCCGACGTAAGTAAGATATTTAAACGTGTTAACACTCGCAAGGCTGCCGACCCAGACGGCATCCCTAGTCGCGTCCTCAGAGCATGCGCAGACCAGCTGGCTGGTGTGTTTACGGACATATTCAATCTCTCCCTATCCCAGGATGCACGGGTACATCCTGTTCAAGATGGCCACCATTGTTCCTGTACCCAAGAAGGAAAAGGTAACTGAACTAAATGACTATCGCCCCGTAGCACACACTTCTGTCATCATGAAGTGCTTTGAGAGGCTAGTCAAGGGACATATCACCTACACCTTACCTGTCACCCTAGACCCACTTCAATTTGCCCTATCCCATCTGGACAAGAGGAATACCTATGTAAGAATGCTGTTCATTGACTATAGCTTAGCATTCAACACCACAGTATCCTCCAAGCTCATCATTAAGCTTGAGGCCCTGGGTCTCCACGGCACCCTGTGCAATTGGGTCCTGGTCTTCCTGATGGGCCTCCCCCAGGTGGTGAAGGTAGGTACCAACATCTCTTACTTTGCTGATCCTCAACACTGGAGCCCCACAATGGTGCGTGCTCAGCCCCTTCCTGTACTCCCTGTTCATCAAATTTGCAGACGACACGACAGTAGTAGGCTTGATTACCTACAGGGATTAGGTGAGGGCACTCGGAGTGTAGTGTCAGCAAAACAACCTCTCACTCATCGTCAACAAAACAAAGGAGATAATCGTGGACTTCAGGAAACAGCAGAGGGAGAACCCCCTATCCACATCTACGGGACAGCAGTGGAGAAGGTGGAAAGTTCCTCGGCGTACACATCACAGACAAACTGAAATGGTCCACCCACACAGACAGTGTGGTGAAGAAGGCGCAACAGCCCCTCTTCAACTTCAGGAGGCTGAAGATATTTGGCTTGAATACAGACTTGACATCATTGGCCACTTTAATAAATGGATAACTAGTCACTTTAATAATGCTACTTTAATAATGTTTACATATCTTGCATTACTTATCTCATATGTATATACTGTATTTTATACCAACTATTGCATCTTGCCTATGCCGCTCTGTCATTGCTTATCCATATATGTATATGTACAGTGCCTTGCGAAAGTATTCGGCCCCCTTGAACTTTGCGACCTTTTGCCACATTTCAGGCTTCAAACATAAAGATATAAAACTGTATTTTGTTGTGAAGAATCAACAACAAGTGGGACACAATCATGAAGTGGAACAACATTTATTGGATATTTCAAACTTTTTTAACAAATCAAAAACTGAAAAATTGGGCGTGCAAAATTATTCAGCCCCCTTAAGTTAATACTTTGTAGCGCCACCTTTTGCTGCAATTACAGCTGTAAGTCGCTTGGGGTATGTCTCTATCAGTTTTGCACATCGAGATACTGACATTTTTTCCCATTCCTCCATGCAAAACAGCTCGAGCTCAGTGAGGTTGGATGGAGAGCATTTGTGAACAGCAGTTTTCAGTTCTTTCCACAGATTCTCGATTGGATTCAGGTCTGGACTTTGACTTGGCCATTCTAACACCTGGATATGTTTATTTTTGAACTATTCCATTGTAGATTTTGCTTTATGTTTTGGATCATTGTTTTGTTGGAAGACAAATCTCCGTCCCAGTCTCAGGTCTTTTGCAGACTCCATCAGGTTTTCTTCCAGAATGGTCCTGTATTTGGCTCCATCCATCTTCCCATCAATTTTAACCATCTTCCCTGTCCCTGCTGAAGAAAAGCAGGCCCAAACCATGATGCTGCCACCACCATGTTTGACAGTGGGTATGGTGTGATGAGCTGTGTTGCTTTTACGCCAAACATAACGTTTTGCATTGTTGCCAAAAAGTTCAATTTTGGTTTCATCTGACCAGAGCACCTTCTCCCACATGTTTGGTGTGTCTCCCAGGTGGCTTGTGGCAAACTTTAAACAACACTTTTTATGGATATCTTTAAGAAATGGCTTTCTTCTTGCCACTCTTCCATAAAGGCCAGATTTGTGCAATATACGACTGATTGTTGTCCTATGGACAGAGTCTCCCACCTCAGCTGTAGATCTCTGCAGTTCATCCAGAGTGATCATGGGCCTCTTGGCTGCATCTCTGATCAGTCTTCTCCTTGTATGAGCTGAAAGTTTAGAGGGACGGCCAGGTCTTGGTAGATTTGCAGTGGTCTGATACTCCTTCCATTTCAATATTATCGCTTGCCCAGTGCTCCTTGGGATGTTTAAAGCTTGGGAAATCTTTTTGTATCCAAATCCGGCTTTAAACTTCTTCACAACAGTATCTCGGACCTGCCTGGTGTGTTCCTTGTTCTTCATGATGCTCTCTGCGCTTTTAACGGACCTCTGAGACTATCACAGTGCAGGTGCATTTATACGGAGACTTGATTACACACAGGTGGATTGTATTTATCATCATTAGTCATTTAGGTCAACATTGGATCATTCAGAGATCCTCACTGAACTTCTGGAGAGAGTTTGCTGCACTGAAAGTAAAGGGGCTGAATAATTTTGCACGCCCAATTTTTCAGTTTTTGATTTGTTAAAAAAGTTTGAAATATCCAATAAATGTCATTCCACTTCATGATTGTGTCCCACTTGTTGTTGATTCTTCACAAAAAAATACAGTTTTATATCTTTATGTTTGAAGCCTGAAATGTGGCAAAAGGTCGCAAAGTTCAAGGGGGCCAAATACTTTCGCAAGGCACTGTATATATTATTCTTAGATTTGTGTGTATTATGTAGTTGTTGTGGAATTGTTAGATTACATGTTAGATATTGCTGCACTGTCGGAACTAGAAGCACATGCATTTCGCTACATTTTATGTGACCAATAAAATGTGATTTGATTTAATTTCCACTATCAGCATCCAGCCCAATATCATTCTGAATAGGCTAGACGTTCTTTCAAAGCGATAGTCCGCTGAAATAAAATGGTGCTTAATGCATCAGTGATGACATTTTTTTCCGTAATGAGGCAAGTGTCTGAATTAATTTGTTGTGGCAGAGAGGAGAAAGTAGAGCCCTTCAGAATTTAGCCAGTTTCCCATTACAACCCGAAAGAGTGGTTACATAATAATCAGATTTAGCCTTTCTGGTTTGTCTTACACAATGATTCCTCAGTTGCTTAAAAGCTTGCCAGTCCCAGACCTAAGCCTGTGTTCCTGGCCTTGACCCAAGTATCCTCTCTTATGAATGACTTCTGAAAATTCCATAGTGTACCAGGCATTAAATCTACCTTTAACCTTTCATTTTTTGAAGGGCACATGATTATCCACAATAGTGTTGAAGACTCAAAGCTAAATCAACTTCAGGGATAACTGAAGGTCACTAAAATAAAGCCTGTTCATTGACGTTTTTAAAGTTCCTCTTTGTGATGACTCAAGGCTTAGATTTTTCTATTCTCACATCTGTAACACGAACAACTGCGCAATGGGCACTAATGTCTTGGGTGAAGGCAACAGTAGGAACATATTTCTTAGGTGTATTTGTTAAAATAAGCTCAATTAGAGTTCACTTTGAGGGATTATTTTGGGTTGGGCCGTGTAGGCTTAGTCACCAGTTGGGTCAGGTTTAGATCATTACACATCTTTTAGATTGTCTGAAGCTTGCATTTCCCAATCATAATTTAAGTCACCCAGGATAATAACTTCTGATTTAGTAAAAGAAGACAACACACTAGTTAACTTTTCGAGTGCAAAAAGTCTTAAAGATAGTAACAACAAAAAAATTGTCAAGGGAAAGATATTATTTATTATATATTTTTTTAAATAAAAAGAGTCCAGAATGTCCCCAGAGAGCCAAGTTTTAGTCAATACCAGAATGTCCGGATTCGTCTGCATAGCCCAGATCTTGATGTAATCCAGTTTAGGAAGTAAGCTCCTAAAGTTCAGATGTATCAACCCAAGTCCTTTACGATTTTTAATGTCACATGGAAACTCAAACAATCTACGTTAAATAGGCGGTTGCAGGCCCTGTCTGATGATAGATATAGTTGGTAAGGCTATAAGAATGCATAGAACTGCATCATTTGGTCGGTCTATCCCTATTAGTATGAGTAGAAATTGGAATTACTTTTCCAAGGTTAGCACCACAGGGCCTGAGGCCGCAGCCAATGTCAATATGAGGAACTCAGAGTAACCAATGATGAAATGCTATAAACGGACTTACATGGGATTTGGTTTCTATCGCGCAAAAGCCAAGGCCCTGATTTGAAAACCGAGGGGTATTCAAGTTTGTGGAATTCCCATTTGAACCAAAAGCACTGGGTGAGTAGACCACAGTTGGCTTCTGTTTTGAGCTAACAATAGCAGATCTAAGAGTGGAGTTCAAATGAATGGGTACAAGATTACAGCTGACAATACCCCTGGAAGTATAGACAGCAGTGCGGCAATAACGCATAGAACGAATGGGAGGTATTACCTGAGCGGGGCTCGGTCTGTCAGTCAATATCTTAATGCTGCCTTGAAATGTGAGGAGAGGATCCAGGCTCCTAGATCTACAGTGCATGTGGAAAGTATTCCGACCTCTTTCATTTTTCCACATTTTGTTACGTTACAGCCTTACTCTAAAATTTATTCAATCCTTTTTTCCCTCATCAATCTACACACAATACCCCATAATGACAAAGCGAAAAAATAAAAAACAGAAATACCTTATTTACCTTATTTAGACCCTTTGCTCAGGTGCATCCTGTTTCCATTGATCATCCTTGATGTTTCTACAACTTGATTGGAATCCACCTGTGGTAAATTCAATTGTTTGGACACCTATAAAAAGGTCCCACAGCTGACAGTGCATGTCAGAGCAAAAACCAAGCCATGAGGTTGAAGGAATTGTCCGTAGTGCTCCGAGACAGGATTGTGCAAGGCACAGATCTGGGGAAGGGTACCAAAACAATTCTGAAGCCTTGAAGGTCCCCAATAACACAGTGGACTCCATCATTCTTGAATGGAAGAAGTTTGGAACCACCAAGACTCTTCCTAGAGCTGGCCACCCGGCCATACTTAGCAATCGGGGGAGAGGGCCTTGGTCAGGGAGGTGACCAAGAACATGCGGGTCACTCTGGCAGAGCTCCAGAGTTCCGAGTTCCTCTATGGAGATGGGAGAACCTTCCAGAGGGACAACCATCTCTGCAGCACTCCACCAATCAGGCCTTTATGGTAGAGTGGCTTGGCAGAAGCCACTCCTCAGTAAAAGGCACATGACAGTCCACTTGGAGTTTGCCAAAAGGCACCTAAATGACTCTCAGACCATGAGAAACAAGATTCTCTGGTCTGATGAAACCAAGATTGAACTCTTTGGCCTGAATGCCAAGTGTCACTTCTGAAGGAAACCTGGCACCATCCCTACGGTGAAGCATGGGGGTGGCAGCATCATGCTGTCGGGATGTTTTTCAGCTGCAGGGACTGATAAACTAGTCAGGATCGAGGGAAAGATGAACGGAGCAAAGTACAGAGAGATCCTTGATGAAAACCTGCTCCAGAGCGCTCAGGACCTCAGACTGGGGCGAATGAACAGGACAACAACCTTAAGCACATAACCAAGTCTCTGAATGTCCTTGAGTGGCCCAGCCAGAGCCTGGACTTGAACCCAATAGAAACATCTCTGAGAGACCTGGGAAAAGCTGTGCAGTGAACCTCCCCATCCAACCTGACAGAACTTGAGAGGATCTGCAGCGTGTAGCGTCATAAGAAGACTCAAGGCTGTAATCACTGCGAAAAGGTGTAGATTGATGAGGGAAAGAAAATATTTCACCTATTTTAGATTAAGGCTGTAACGTAGCAAAATGTGGAGAAGGGAAGGGGTCTGAATACTTTCCGAATGCACTGAACCAATATTGCGTGCCACTTCTTCTGTTGACAAATATCACCAGCAGCTATGAGTGTAATCCAACTCTGCCATATGTGCCTTTATGAGTTTATTAGACGGATCAATATCAGCTGGTATGTCAGCTATGAGATGTACTTATGTGTTATATGATGCTCCGTCTGACAGGTCTGAGCAATGGAACAGAGATTTGATATTGGAGACAAGGGGGAGATTGTGTGTGTGTGTGTGTGCGTGCGTGCTTGCGTGTGTGCGTGCGTGCACCACAGCCATATTATAGCGAGGTAGGGGCTTTGACTGTGTAGCCAGACAGAAGGTATTATCAACAAGATTACTGTAGGTGTCAAGGTTTTGTGTGTGACTGCAGTACAAGTATCACACACACACACTTGCATAAACTTACATTCAGTGGTCCATTTCTCTGGCTCCAACATCAGGTGCTGCTTGGTCTGCTCCAGCTCTTTCTTCAGCCAGTCGTACTTGGCTCGGACCTCGGAGATCCGCTGCTGCCTGTGCTCCAAGGTCTTCAGCTTAGCACTGAGATAAACCACCTCCTGATGGAGACACAGAGAGGAGAGGGGGAGAAGGGAGAGAAAGAGAGAGAGAGAGAAAGAAGAGAGGGAGAGATTGAAAAGGAGAGCGAGATGTCGGGGGATTTTAAAGAAAGAAATGAAGTAAGAAAGAAAGAAAAGGTGAGAGAGAGAAATAAAATAAAAATTGAATAAAGAGAGATAGGGTCAGAGAGAGAGGGAGAGAAAGAAAGAGTGTCAGAGAGAG
The DNA here is from genome assembly GCF_057628025.1 of Oncorhynchus mykiss. Classification (NCBI taxonomy): domain Eukaryota; kingdom Metazoa; phylum Chordata; class Actinopteri; order Salmoniformes; family Salmonidae; genus Oncorhynchus; species Oncorhynchus mykiss. Next base: position 56,812,573 of record NC_143046.1, on the reverse strand, counting down.
AGAGTGTCAGAGAGAGAGGGTCAGAGAGAGAGGGAGAGAAAGAAAGAGTGTCAGAGAGAGAGAGTGTCAGAGAGAGAGAGGGTCAGAGAGAGAGGGTCAGAGAGAGAGAGGGTCAGAGAGAGAGAGGGTCAGAGAGAATGGTTAAGAGAGAGAGAGAGAGGGTCAGAGAGAGGGATTGAGGGAGGAGGGGTCAGAGAGAGAGGGATTGAGGGAGGAGGGGTATGAGAGAGAGCGAGAGACATTGAGTTGAGTGCGTCTCAGGCGTTCAGCCAGACTGTGGGTCTGGAAAGAGAGTGTTGTGAGAGGATAGGAGTGCCATGTTGGCCAGGTAGATAAATACAGTCCACAGGAAAGGCCTGGCACCAAGTCCACGTCACTCCTAAAATCAACTACTTCTAAATCTACTACTAGGAAACTATTTAACAGCAAGAAGAAGATGAGGTTGTTAAACCTTCCTGTGTTTTGAGCTAAGGCCGTGATTCAATCTGGTCGCGCGTTATAAGCAATGCAGCTTTTAAAGGTAATGTTTCATTCGCCTTCACGGTAAACGCTGCATATGTCTGCTCAGTTGGAAATTGCCTTTAAAAGACACACAGCACATGATCTGTGATCAGATTTAATCCGGGCCTAAATGTCCTGGATACATTTTCCATTCCAAGATTTTTCTGAAATGTTTCTTTCCTCCTCCACCAACATCATCATCTCGCTCATCATCCTTCTCTCTCACTCTCTCTCTCCCCCTCCCCCTTTGTGTGTTCCCTTTCTCGCTCCCTCTCCTCCACCTCTCTCTCACCATCCATCTTTACCATATCCATCCAAATCAAACTTTATTTGTCACATGTGCCGAATACAACAAGTGTAGACCTTACTGTGAAATGCTTACTTACAATCCCTTAACCAACATATTTACCAAAACAAACTAAAGTAGTAAAAAAATAAATAAATGTAAAAAGTAACACAATAATGAAGCTATATACTGGGGGTACCGGTACCGAGTCAGTGTGCGGGGGTACAGGCTAGTTGAGGTAATATGTACATGTAGGTAGGGGTGAAGTGACTATGCATAGATAATAAACAGCAAGTAGCAGCAGTGTACAAAACAAATGGAGTGGGGTCAATCTAATAGTCCGGTGGCCATTTGATGAATTGCTCAGCAGTCTTATGGCTTGGGGATGCTGGTAGAAGCTGTTAAGGAGCCTTTTGGTGCTAGACTTGGCGCTCTGGTACCGCTTGCCCCAGACTTGTCACCCAGTCTATAACTTGAGTGACTGGAGTCTCTGACAATTTTATGGGCCTTCCTCTGACACCACCTATTATATAGGTCCTGGTTGGCAGGAAGCTTGACCCCAGTGATGTACTGGGCCATACGCATTACCCTCTGTAGCGCCTTACGGTCAGATGCCGAGCAGTTGCCATACCAGGCGGTGATGCAACCGGTCAGGATGCTCTTGATGGTGCAGCTGTAGAACTTTTTGAGGATCTGGGGTCCCATGCCAAATCTTTTCAGTCTCCTGAGGGGGAAAGGTTTTTGTCATGCCCTCTTCACGACTGTCTTGATGTGATTGGACCATGATGTGGACCAATCTCTCAACCCACTCCAATACAGCCCCGTTGTTGTTAATGGAGGCCTGTTCGGCCCGTCTTTTCCTGTAGTCCACGATCAGCTCCTTCGTCTTGTTCACATTGAGGGAGAGGTTGGAGTTGTGTTTGGACACGCAGTCGTGGGTGAACAGGGAGTACAGGAGTGGACTAAGTACACACCCCTGAGGGGCCCCAGTGTTGAGGATCAGCATGGCAGACGTGTTGTTCCTTACCCTTACCACCTGGGGGTCGTTCATCAGAAAGTCCAGGATCCAGTTGCAGAGGGAGGTATTTAGTCCCAGGGTCCTTAGCTTAGTGACGAGCTTCATGGGCACTATGGTGTTGAACGCTGAGTTTTCCTTTTGTCCAGGTGGGAAAGGGCAGTGGCGATTGAGATTGCATCATCTGTGCATCTGTTGGGGCTGTATGCGAATTGGAGTGGGTCTAGGGTATCCGGGAGGATGTGAACCATGACCAGCCTTTCAAAACACTTCATGGCTACCGATGTGAATGCCACGGGGTGGTAATCATTTAGGCACAGGGACTATGGTGGTTTGCTTGAAACATATAGGTATTACAGACTCATTGAGGGAGAGGTTGAAAATGTCAGTGAAGACACTTGCCAGTTGGTCTGTGCTTGCTTTGAATACACGTCCTGGTAATCCATCTCGCCCCGCAGCTTTGTGAATGTTGACCTGTTTAAAGGTCTTGCTCACATCGATTACCGAGAGCATTGTCATGCAGTCATCCAGAACAGCTGATGCTCTCGTGCATGCCTTAGAGTTGCTTGCCTCGAAGTGAGCATGAAGGCATTTAGCTTGTCTGGTAGGCTCACGTCACTGGGCAGCTCGCGTCTGGGTTTCCCTTTGTAGTCCGTAATAGTTTTTAAGCCCTGCCACATCCGACGAGCATCAGAGCCGGTGTAGTAAGATTCAATTAAAATCATGTATTGATGCTTTGCTTGTTTGATGGTTCGTCTGATGGCATAGCGGGATTCTCATAAGCGTACGGATTAGTGTCCCACTCCTTGAAAGTGGCAGCTCTAGCATTTAGCTCGATGCAGATGTTGCCTGTAATCCATGGCTTCTGGTTGGGATATGTACGTACGGTCACTGTGGGGACGACGTCGTCGATGCACTTATTGATGAAGCCGATGACTGAAGTGGTATACTCTTCAATGACATTGGATGAATCCCGGAACATATTCCAGTCTGCTAGCAAAACAGTCCTGTAGCATAGCATCTGCGTCGTCTGACCACTTCCGTATTGAGCGAGTCACCGGTACTTCCTGCTTTAGTTAATCAGGAGGATAGAATTATGGTCAGATTTGCCAAATGGAGGGTGGGGGAGAGCTTTGTATGCATCTCTATGTGTGGAGTAAAGGTGGTCTAGAGTTTTTTTTTCTCTGGTTGCACATGTGACATGCTGGTAAAAATATGGTAAAACTGATTTAAGTATGCCTGCATTAAACTTCTGGATGAGCATTTATTTAGTGCCAGCATCGGTCTGTGATGGTATATAGACGGCTACGAATAATATAGATGAGAACTCCCTTGCTAAATAGTGTGGTCTACAGCTTATCATAAGGTACTCTACCTCAGGCGAGCAATACCTCGAAACTTCTTTAATATTAGACATGGCGTACCAGCTGTTATTGAGACACACACCCCCACCCCTCGTCTTACCAGACGTAGCACCTCTGTTCTGCCGGTGCATGGAAAATCCAGCCAGCTCTATATTATCTGTGTCATCGTTCAGCCACGACTCAGTGAAACATATTACAGTTCTTAATGTCCCGTTGGTAGGATAATCGTAATCGTAGGTCATCAATTTCATTTTCCAATGATTCCATGTTAGCAAGTAGAATGGAAGGCAGTGGGAGTTTACTCGCTCGCCTACGGATTCTCAGAAGGCAGCCCGATCTGCGTCGTCATTTCTTCACGCAAATGACTTGAATTTGGGCCTGTTCCCGGGAGAGCAGTATATCCTTCTTGCCGGACTTGTTAAAGGAGAAAGCTTCTTCCAGTCGGTGGTGAGTCATTCCAGTTCTGATGTCCAGCAGTTATTTTCAGTCATAAGAGACGGTAGAAGCAACATTATGTACAAAATAAGATTAAAAAATAAAGTTACAAACAACGCAAAAAAACTAACAAAATAGCACAATTGCAATTGGGTGCATGTAAAACGTTAGACATCCCGCCATCTTAACTCTTCGGCGCCATCCCTCTCTCTCACCTTGTTTCCTTTCTCTCTCCTCCTCTGCAGGCGCTCCACGTCGTCTATCTTGTAGACCTTTATCTCGAAGGGTTCTGTGGTTCCCCTGGGGGCGGGGCTTAGCGGGCCGTCTACCCAGCGTACGCTGGAGCTGATGGCGGGCTTCCTGATCAGAGAGGACGAGTCCAGGGTCAGGCTGGGAATCAGACGACGACGCTGGGTACCTGGACACACGCACACATACAGAGAAAGACACACACACACACACACAGCAAAAGACACAGACGCATGCACGCACACAGTTAATGGGGACACCGGGAGAAGAATACTTTTTGGTATTGTTGTTCCAATTTCAATTTCCATGTATATGCTTTATTCACATTATTGTGTTGCCAAAGCAACAATGTTGAACAATTCAACATTGAAAAACATATCACAATAAAGGAAAACTAATATTTTGGTATTAGTTTCATTAGACCATTGTTGACATAGTTCCAAAATGTTTTGCTAGTCAGCAAATCATGTTTTCAAGATATGTAACCAGTGGTGTAGTGGAGGCTATACGCAGGTATACACGGTATACCCACTTTCACTGGGCATTGTGTATACTCACTTCTTAACCCCTACTTATACTTCTGATCGTGGACTTCAAGAAACAGCAGAGTGAGCACCCCCCTATCCACATCAACAGGACAGCAGTGGTGAAGGAGGAAAGCTTCAAGTTCCTCGTCGTACACATCACTGACAAAGTGAAATGGTCCACCCACACTGACAGTGAGGTGAAGAAGGCGCAACAGCACCTGGCTTGACACCTAAAACCCTCACAAACGTTTACAGATGCACAATTGAGAGTGTCACCGCCTGGTACGGCAACTGCACCGCCCGCAACTGAAGGGCTCTCCAGAGGGTGGTGTGGTCTGCCCAATGCATCACCAGGGGGCAAACTACCTACCCTCCAGGACACCTACAGCACCCGATGTCACAGGAAGGTCAAAAAGATCATCAAGGGCAACAACCACCCGAGACACTACCTATTCACCCCGCTATCATCCAGAAGGCCATCTCGAATCCCACCGTACCTTCACCGCTGTGCAATCTGGTTTCCGAGCCGGTCACGGGTGCACCTCAGCCACGCTCAAGATACTAAACGATATCATAACCGCCATCGATAAAAGACAGTACTGTGCGCCGTCTTCATTGACCTGGCCAAGGCTTTCGACTCTGTCAATCACCATATTCTTATCGGCAGATTCAGTAGCCTCGGTTTTTCTAATGACTGCCTTGCCTGGTTCACCAACTACTTTGCAGACAGAGTTCAGTGTGTCAAATCAGAGGGCATGTTGTCCGGTCCTCTGGCAGTCTCCATGGGGGTGCCACAGGGTTCAAGTCTCGGGCCGCGTCTTTTCTCTGCATATATCAGTGATGTTGCTCTTGCTGCGGGCGATTCCCTGATCCACCTCTACGCAGACGACACCATTCTGTATACTTCCGGCCCTTCCTTGGACACTGTGCTATCTAACCTCCAAACGAGCTTCAATGCCATACAACACTCCTTCCGTGGCCTCTAAAACGCTAGTAAAACCAAATGCATGCTTTTCAACCGTTCGCTGCCTGCACCCGCAAGCCCGACTAGCATCACCACCCTGGATGGTTCCGACCTAGAATATGTGGACATCTATAAGTACATAGGTGTCTGGCTAGACTGTAAACTCTCTTTCCAGACTCATATCAAACATCTCCAATCTAAAATCAAATCTAGAGTCAGCTTTCTGTTCCGCAACAAAGCCTCCTTCACTCACGCCGCCAAACTTACCCTAGTAAAACTGACTATTCTACCGATCCTCGACTTCGGCGATGTCATCTACAAAATAGCTTCCTACTCTACTCAGCAAACTGGATGCAGTTTATCACAGTGCCATCCATTGTGTTACTAAAGCACCTTATACCACCCACCACTGCGACCTGTATGCTCTAGTCGGCTGGTCCTCGCTACATATTCGTCGCCAGACCCACTGGCTCCAGGTCATCTACAAGACCATGCTAGGTAAAGCTCCGCCTTATCTCAGTTCACTGGTCACGATGGCAACACCCACCCGTAGCACGTGCTCCAGCATCTCACTGATCATCCCTAAAGCCAACACCTCATTTGGCCGCCTTTCCTTCCAGTTCTCTGCTGCCTGTGACTGGAACGAATTGCAAAAATCGCTGGTTGGAGACTTATCTCTCTCACCAACTTTAAACATCTGCTATCTGAGCAGCTAACCGATCGCTGCAGCTGTACATAGTCCATTGGTAAATAGCCCACCCAATTTACCTACCTCATCCCCATACTGTTTTTATTTATTTACTTTTCTGCTCTTTTGCACACCAGCATCTCTACCTGCACATGACCATCTGATCATTTATCACTCCAGTGTTAATCTGCTAAATTGTAATTATTCGTCTACCTCCTCATATCTTTTGCACACAATGTATATAGACTTTTTTTTTCCTACTGTGTTATTGACTTGGTTATTGTTTACTCCATGTGTAACTCTGTGTTGTTGTATGTGTCGAACTGCTATGCTTTATCTTGGCCAGGTCGCACTTGTAAATGAGAACTTGTTCTCAACTAGCCTACCTGGTTAAATAAATAAAAAAACATTTTTTAAAAGGCGAGGTCAGTACAGGTTCTATCTCAAGGCCATCAGACTGTTAAATATCCATCAGTAGCACCTTAGCGGCTGCTGCCCTTATATACATAGACTTGAAATCACTGGCCACTTTAATAATGTTTACATATTTTGCATTACTAATCTCATAAGTATATACCGTACACTATTCTATTCTACTGTACCTTAGACTATGCCGCTCCGACATTGCTCGTCCAAATATCTATATATTCTTAATTCCATCCTACTTTGAAGCAAGGTAAGACATGCCTCAGAATATGAAGTAAAACATTCAGGTTTCAAAAAATTGAGGAACAGGCAAAATATAGGAATGCTAATAATAGGCTTAACCGTCTTCTGGTAGATGGAAAGGCTTTCCCAAAAACCTTCTCTATTAAATGTTAACTAGCTACAAAGTACCTGTCAGAATGATATCATGATTATTTGTGTCAATCCAGTGGCCATTTCTTTTTCAAACTCCATCTCATGTGCTACAGAAACATGGCTAAGCAAACAATTGTGCTAAGTGCCTGCACACTTGAATTAAAGGGTACTTACTCTCAAAAATCTAAATGTATTAGATCTTCTTTTTTTTTATAACAGAGCCAAAAGCCCAGACCTCAAAGTGATCTCCTGATGTGGTCTAAGCACTGTTATGGACTTAGAACATTCAATTTTGTTGTTTTTCTGGAAAAAAGTGTGACTTTTTGGGGAAAATCTGAAACCTGTGAATGTCCGACTCAGTTTATTTGTTTCAATAGTAGTCCTACTATTAGACTACTAGCACAGTACAGATTGGGTTTCCTGACTGTGAATCACCAATATTGGATTTATAATTTTAGGTCATTCAGAGTGTACTGTATGCCACTTGATTGCTGACAAGCAAAACATTTTGGTACTGTGTCAACAATAGACTAATGAAACAAACACCAAAAGAGCCTTTGTGGGTTGAGTTTGCCTTTAAGAAACATTCATTGGAATGTGTAGAATTCAGTAGGATCTATCTCTCTTGCTTATCACCTACAGGACAAATAAGAAACATACAGTAGGCTGCGTTTACACAGTCAGCCTAATTCTGAAATTTTGTCCAATTATTCAACTGATTGTTCAAAAGTCCAATATTTGGCAAAAGATCAGAATTGGGCTGCTTGTGTAAACGCAGCCCCAGTGCAACTCTACACCTGTGACTGGGTCAGGAGAACAGCATACTGACGTGTTGTTTTCTGTTCTGCTGACAAGGACGTAGGCTTTAGTTTGACAAAGGCAGCAGGAGTAAACATCAGGGCAAATAGCTGATAACCAAACCAGGACAGATAGCTTATGACAGCGCCAAGAGTCCTACACTGCCATTCTGTCAGGGGCTGGCGTTGGGGTGGGAGCTGGGGTTAGGTCTAGCATTGGAGTAGGGGTTGGAGAGAGGGGCCTAGGTTTTGGGGGGGGGGGGGGGGGGTGAGTAGGACTTCTGGCAACGACAACAATCCAGTATTTAGCATGAGTTCCTGGGGGAGGATGGGGGAGAGAGGAGAGAAAAAACAGAACGGTTGAGAGGGGAGATGGGGAAAGCAGCAAAGAGGAGAGAAGAGACAGGGAGAAAACGCAGCAGAACCGAACAGAAGATAAGAGAGGGGAGAGAGAGAACAGAGAAAGAGGGGAGAAGAGAACAGATAGGGGAGAAGAGAACAGAGAGGGGAGAGAGAGAACAGAGAAAGAGAGGGTAGAGTGAACAGAGAAAGAGGGGAGAGAGAGAACAGAGAAAGAGGGGAGAAGAGAACAGAGAAAGAGAGGGGAGAGAGAGAACAGAGAAAGAGAGGGGAGAGTGAACAGAGAAAGAGGGGGGAGAGTGAACAGAGAAAGAGAGGGGAGAGAGAGAACAGAGAAAGAGAGGGGAGAGAGAGAACAGAGAAAGAGAGGGGAGAGTGAACAGAGAAAGAGGGGGGAGAGTGAACAGAGAAAGAGAGGGGAGAGAGAGAGAACAGAGAAAGAGAGGAGAGAGTGAACAGAGAAAGAGGAGAGAGTGAACAGAGAAAGAGGGGAGAGAGAACAGAGAGAGAACAGAGAAAGAGAGGGGAGAAGAGAACAGAGAACGAGAGGGGAGAGAGAGAACAGAGAACGAGAGGGGAGAGAGAACAGAGAACGAGAGGGGAGAGAGAGAACAGAGAACGAGAGGGGAGAGAGAGAACAGAACGAGAGGGGAGAGAGAGAACAGAGAACGAGAGGGGAGAGAGAGAACAGAGAAAGAGGGGAGAACAGAGAACAGAGAAAGAGGGGAGAGAGAGAACAGAGAAAGAGGGGAGAGAGAGAACAGAGAAAGAGGGGAGAGAGGACAGAGAAAGAGGGGAGAGAGGACAGAGAAAGAGGGGAGAGAGAACAGAGAAAGAGGGGAGAGAGAGAACAGAGAAAGAGGGGAGAGAGAGAACAGAGAAAGAGGGGAGAGAGAGAACAGAGAAAGAGGGGAGAGAGGACAGAGAAAGAGGGGAGAGAGAACAGAGAGAGTGGAGAAGAGAACAGAGAAAGAGATAGAAGAGAACAGAGAACGAGATAGGAGAAGAGAACAGAGAACGAGATAGGAGAAGAGAACAGAGAAAGAGATAGGAGAAGAGAACAGAAAAAGAGTGGAGAGCGAGAAGAGCATTTGGTGGGTGGAGAGATAAGCCTAGCAGGTCAGTCCCTCTTATCTGACCAGCGTGCTGGAATGCACGCACACACACACGCACACGCTCACGCACACGCACACGCACACACACTTTCCATTTGCATAGAAATTGGCAGCTATGTCAGCAGACACGTTTTTTTGATCAGATTCACACACAGGGACAGGGTGAAGGGAGAGGGGGGAGGCGAGAGGTGACGTTAATAAGGTTCCGTCTGTCTCTTTGTCTCCGTGCGCAACAGAAAGGTCACAAAGACAGATCTGCTCTAAGTCACCTTCGAGTCACCCATTTGTACCTTATTACTGCCTGCTGCATCAGGACACAGTAGAGAGAGAGAGAGAGAAACCAAGCAATGGAAAATCCAATATTACAGTAAAGAGCAACCAAACATGAGACCCTCAACTGGAAACCTGATTAAAAAGTGTTTTTTCCCAAGCAAGCCTCTCTCTCTCTCTCTCTCCCTCCATCCCACTTCCTCTCTCTCCCTCTCTCTGCTGGAGCAGCCACAGGCCGGGCTGTGTTGGCCCGGGTTCTGCGGTTCCAAGTCAGCCATAGATAAGCCTGATCACTGTTCCCTCTTACTGCCTCTCTGGACGGGAGGGGGGAGAGAAAGAGGGAGAGGTGGAGGGCAAGTGGAGTGTAAGTGGAGAGGGAGAGTAAAGGGAATGGAGGGTAGCTTTGGAGAGGTAGGGGGTGGCAAGGGGGATGAAAAGGGGTCCCAGCATAGAAGGGAGGGGGGGAGGATAAGGGAGAGGAGAGGGAGGAATGGAGAGGGTACAGGGGTTAAAGAGTGCACTGCTTTCTTGAGGCCACCCACAGAACTCCCTGACAATGGCCATCTGTCTGCCCAACAAGACCACTCTCACTACCAACCTCTCGGGGGTGAGGGGAGAGGGAGGGAGGGGGATATGATGAGAGGTGAGGAGAAAGGAGGGGTTGAAACCTGATTTATTTATTTATTTCCAAATTTGTTTTTTTATATATATAAATGGAAGTCTTGTGAGCTACATTTCGCTGCTGCTGCGATTCATATCGAAATGGGGCAGTTTATTAACCAAACATGTTATCTGGAATAGAGGGTTCATTCATCAGTGTTTTTAACCATGCCTGGGCTGGTTCTGGGCAGTGGGGCTGAGGAGCATAGGCTCATCCTGGGAGAAGGTGACAGCCTAATGTGGAGATTCATCATGGCTGACTTTAAGAGAATGACTCTTGAATTCTTTCACTATCACACGCCTCCCTGACTGGCTGGCTGCTTGCTTGCCTGCCTCCCTCCTTGCCTGCCTGGTTGCCTGCCTCCCTCCTTGCCTGCCTGGTTTCCTGCCTGATTGCCTGACTGGTTGCCTGCCTGGTTGCCTGCCTGGTTGCCTGCCTGCCTGGTTGCCTGCCTCCCTCCTTGCCTGCCTCCCTCCTTGCCTGCCTGGTTGCCTGCCTCCCTCCTTGCCTGCCTGGTTGACTGCCTGGTTGCCTGCCTCCCTCCTTGCCTGCCTGGTTTCCTGCCTGGTTGCCTGCCTCCCTCCTTGCCTGCCTGGTTGCCTGCCTGGTTGCCTGCCTCCCTCCTTGCCTGCCTGGTTGACTGCCTGGCTGGTCACCTTACTTACCTGACGGCTTGTTTCATATTCAAAGGTTTTATTCTACTCAGGACAGAGCATGAACTGGAGGTTGAGTATGAGGGATGTAAGCTACGTGACTACGGTTATAGTTAGTTGAACAAAGGTAATTGAACATCTATAGTGCTACCCTTTAAATACATTTCTGTACTGTTTTGTGTAGTGTATAAATGGACCAGGAAAACTAAGCACAAAGGAAGGGAAACCCTGTGAGCAAAATACGTTAAAATAACGTTGAAAGTATGTATTTTGGGTTGAAAAGATGTTGAAAAAATGTATTGTGCTCACTGGGATGCAGCATAAGGGGCAGACCTGTGTTGTTGTTCCTCTTCTTGTTGTTCTTGAGGCTACGGCGGCTGCTGCTGGTGGCTGAGCTATGTTCGCTCAGAGAGTCCTGGGCAGAGGAGGTGCTTCCTGTGGCCTCGCTGTCCCTCAGCATGCTCTCGTAGCCACTGCTGGCCCCGCTGTGGTAGAACAGGGCTGTCTTCCCCATGGCCGGGGGCAGCTCCCCACTCAGAACACTACTGTTGTCACTGGCATGGCCGCTGCTGCAGCGCTGGGGCCGCTTGGGGGCTGTGATCTTACTGTAGGGAGACGGCAGAGTGTGGACCATCACTGGTCTCTCCTCTCCCTGTGCCCCTCCACCACCTGCTCCACCTCCACTTCCTCCGGCACCCCTCTCCTCCCCAGCTTCGGAGCCTCCTCCTCGGTTGTGACTGGTGGATCGAGAGCCTCCGTTGCCCTGAAGCAGCTCGGAGATGCGTCCGTTGGCGGCTCTCAGAGGCAGCTTGGCGGCCAGGCCTCCCCCTCGGCTGCGACTCAGAGACTGGGTGGCCCAGGAGCCAGAGCTGGGTTCCTTGTTTTGTCCCAGGGCCTGGCTGGAGGTCTGACCCTGGGGCTGGGTCTTGCCGTTGGGAGGCAAGCTGGAGCTGCGGTTGACAGACTGGGGAAGAGACTTGGTGGAGAAGCTAAGTGTCTTGGTGCTGGAGGCCGAAAGGCTGCGGGTCTTAGGGCTGGCCATCAGCAGCTTGCTGACCGCTGAGATCTTTGACTGGCTCGACTTGGGCGACTTGGGAGCACTGCCGGGGCTGTTACCGGAACCGTTTCCGTTAGGGGAGGAGGATGACACTGAGCCACAGCGGATGCTACGTCCGGGATGGGGCATATTGCAGTCCCCCCTCCCCCCTCCGGTTGCCCCCTTCCAGCCCAGAGAGCTGAGGCTCTCTCCCCTCTCCAGGGAGAGGCAGTCGTAGTGGGGGCCAAGAGAGCTGTGACCTCCATGGGACCGCCCCAGAGAGTTGGTTCTGTTAGCCAGTTGCTCTAGTTTAGCACTGAACAACCTACTGCTCTCCACATTAGACCCCTTCTGTTTCCCTCCACCAAGTCCATCTAGGTCCTCCGGGGTGCTCCCCAGGAAGGAGAGGCCATGGATGGGTGCGTGCAGGGGGCTGAGGGGGCCTCCTGCCCGGTTCTTCTGGTCCAGACTGGACTTGCGTACTGGTGGCAGCGGTGGGATCCCTTTCTGGCGGGAGAACAGGCCTTGTCTCCCGGATGACCCCCGTCGGTCCAGTGTTGCCCTCGGACTACAGGGGGTGGAGGTGGTGATCCCTAGGCCCCGGTACTCCCCCCCTGCCCCTCCTCCATTAGCGCCGTAGCGGAGTGAGTCTTCGTCCAGGCCGTCGTGGCGGTTGATCCGGTGCCAGCCGCGGGGAAGACTGGCGGTGCGCAGGATGTCGGCAGAGTAGACGGGAGTCATCAGACACTCCCCAGAGCTGACCAGCACCATCTCACAGCCGTCCACCACCCTCTTACAGGAGTCTGGAGAGGAGACGGTCTCACCGCTGCTGGAGCTGCAACGGTCCCCTCCGTAGCCACTGTCCACCCTGCTGGCCCTGTCACCCTGGGGCCAGGCCTGGGTCTTAGCTGGGTCTGTCTTGACTGGTGGCTCCACCACCCTCTTCTCCGGCTTCACCTCACACACCAGCTCCTTAGGCCTCACATCGCCTCCATCTCTCTTCATCCAGGGGTCGTCGAAGCTGAGATCGCTGGACATGGAGGCCAGGACCAGGGCTTGGGCTGGGGCAAGCTTGGCTGGGTCCTTGGACAACAGGTGAGTCTTGGTAGGGGAGGACAGTATAGTGGGCTCCTGTATAACCATGGGTTTGACGGCCACACAGGGGTGGACTGTGATGTTGGTCTTGAAGGAGATGAAGTTGCTGGAGGCCCCCAGGGTCTGGATGTTGGAGACGGTGATGTTGGTCTTACCCATGGAGGGAGACAGTCTCTTCAGCCTCTCTTTAGTCAGGGTGCTCTTCTCCTTCTCCGTTCCTTTCTCATCTCCACACAACACTACGTCGCTGTCAGGAGTCTTCCTTCCTCTAGAACCCAGGGACACCTCATCTTGCTCCTCTGCCCCAGAGAGAGGCACCTGTGGGGGGTCTAGCTCGGCCAGAGCCTCCCCATGTCCATAGGACTGGCCGAAACTGTGCAGGGACTGATCCCCGTCACTCCCAGCACTCAGCTCACTCAGCCATGATGAGATGGACGACCGGCAGCTAGGCAGCGCCGCCATCGCCTCTCCTTCCATGCGAAGCTTCGCCATGCTGACTTCCGCCATGGCGATCACCCCGGCAACTGAGGCGCTTGTCATTGTGACCATTCCGGTGGTCGTAGCAATGACAGTAGTGTTGTTTCCATAGCACTCCAGGTCATCGCTGATGCTGCTGATGATGGAGACAGGGCGGGATCCCGAGGCCAGGGCGGTGACGGAACAGTCGCTGGTGAAGCTAATGATGCTAGTGGGACGACCGCCACTCTCCAGCAGGCCCCGGACATCCAGCCCCTCCTCACACCCCAGGGTGAATACCAGCTCATCTTCCCCCAGAGAGCGAGGGTCTGCTGGGGCTGGGGTAGAGGAGGGGCTGGGGGCTAGAGCAGGAACTGGGGCTGGGGGAGGCAGAGAAAAATGGGAAGGAGAAACAGAGAGGATAGACAATGAAAGGGATATGTGTAAGGAACGTGAAATGAATTTGCTGTACGAAACCAGTATCATACATAAAAAACACTTGTCACAGAAAAAGAATAAAGAGCAAGACTTACTGTCCCTGCGTACATCCAGAGGTATCTGAGGAACATTATCGTCACACAGGGTCTCAGCCGACCCCAGGCTGGCAGACAAGGATTCGGTGCGCTTTAGCACCTGGGGACTCATTCTCATGGGGGAGGTCCTGGACAGGGACTCCAGCTGCAGCAGGGAATCTGTAGAGGACCTCCCACTATCTGCAGCCAGGCTGTCTGCAGTAGACAGACTCTGGCAGGACAGAGGGGGCGTTCCCGGAATCACACCCTTCTGGGTGTAGACCTTGATTATAATCATAATCATATATTGAATTTTTATAGTTCTTTTCAAGGACCCACAGATGCTTCACAACAATACTGGACATTTTCATGGAAATGCATTTTATGAGGTAAAAGTCAACCCAATAACTGTAAAATAGCACAAGCAAAGACCGTAGAGGTGTGAGAAACAGATACTGTACCTTGCAGCGCTGTGAGGGTGAGGAAGGAGGTCTGTAGTCAGAGGTCTTGGTAAGAGAGGCGATGCCCAGCCGAGGAGAACCCAGGGGGCGGGGCTTACCATCACTGCTACTGCCTGCGCTCAGAGACTCACGACTGTCAATCAAATAGAAAGGAAGAGAAATAAAAAAGAAATAGAAGATATTGAAAACAAAAATACCTTCAAGAGAGACATTCAAATTATAAGGCAGTCGATAAAACTATACAAGCTAAAGGAACAATAAGTTGAGCCAAGCCCTCCCCAACCCGGACGAAGCTGGGCCAATTGTGCGTCGCCCCATGAACATCCCGGTGGCTCGAACCCAGAATCTCTGGTGGCACAGCTAGCACTGCGATGGGGTGCCTTAGACCACTGCGCCACCCAGGAGGCCCTAATAAGTTATGTTTTGCGTTATTTTTCATGTGGACCCTAGGCAGAGTAGCTGTTGCTTTGTAACCGCTAATGGGGACCTTAACAAACAAACAGATCTGACCTGTCATGGAGGCTGGCGCTCTTGGCCCTCTGTAGAGGGTTAGTGTTGGTGTGTCCAGCTCCACTGCTTCCCATCACACTGCAGCTGCCGGTCAGGCTCAGACTCTCTATCATGGTCTGGGCCAGTTCTGCCTCTTCCACCACCTCCCTGATCTCCTGGAGCTGCTCGTCATTGGACATCCTCCTGGAGGTCTCTACCTCCACTCCCACCCCTCCCGTAGGCTCCGTCTCAGACCCAGGGGGGACCAGGATGTCAGACTTGGCCCCCCTACTAGCCGGCACCTCCTCAAAGGGGAACTTGGCCACCTCTTCGCTCCCGTCGATACACTCCAGCCGCTCCTGCAGCTCGGCGAAGGTGTTGCACTTGAGACACTCCGCCCCTTCCTCTGGCACAGGGGGCAGGGGTTGGCCCAGGGGTGGGAGGAGAGGGAGTGGGGGCTGGGTTAGGGAGATGAGGGACTGTGTAGGCAGGGCAGAGGGCTGGGTGTGTGTCTGTGTAGGGGCAGGCTGTGGCTGGGGCTGGGAGAGTACTGTCTGTTGCTGTTGTTGTTGTAGAGTTGGTGTAGTCGGCAGGACGCCAGACTCGGCTTTGCTCTTCAGCAGAGCAGGAATGATGGGGACAACCTCTGGCGGACCCTCGTTGTCGGTCAGCTCACGGTCCGAGATAGCACCCCCATTGGGGCCCACATAGATGACGGTGTCGCAGGACTGCTCACTACTGGAGTAGTCATCTGGGTCGCTGGAGAGGTGCAGCAGGGGAAGGTTGGAGTCGGCAGAGCTACGGGAGTGGAATGGTCTCAGGTGGGTGGGGCGACGCATACGACCCTCCTCACACGAACTCTCACCCCCTGACGAACTGGACGTGTATTGCTGAAGAAGAGAAGGAATGTGAAAATGGATGACAGAAACAACACATTTTGAAACAAACCAATTAGAATCTCGGTTTCATTTACTGGCCTGTTATTGTAATGCTGTGTCATCAAGTTCCAGCAATACTGAAAGTGTTGTTTTTTTAAAACTGAAATATCAATCTGAACATTTAGAAGTTGAGCCCCAGAAGAAAGAACTGTGAAATGCATGAGAAGGAGAATTCCTCTATGTCATGGACCCATTATATTGATTGAATGAATGATTGAATGACTGAATGTGTCTAAATTGATAATGCCTACCATACTGACTTTGGTCTTCTTCTTCTTCATACGGAGGAGGCGCGAGGCGATCTGGAGGGTGGAGAGCGTGTCAGAGAAGTTGCTAGGCGACGAGGAGATGTGGGCGATCATGGTGGTCCGACAGTTCATGTTGCCCAGTGACTCTCTCAGTAGCATGGTCAGCTTACTGTCCCTGGAACACATACATACACACATTACATCGCGCACGCACACACAGACTCATGCATGCACACACACACATATACAAACACATACTTTATGTGCACACAGAAACACACATTAATCTGAAGGATAATATCTATCAAACCCTTAAAATCACTGTTCACCTCCCTACCAATCAGCAACGATCTCCAGACATGAGCATTAGCTACGTCGATGGTTAATCTCTCTATGGCTGGAACATGTGGGACAGTAGCTGTAGGATTGTGTGTTTATTTAATGCTCTCCCTCTCCTGTGTTTGTTATAGGGTTAATTGACTGTCTGCCTGTGTTTCTGTGTGTGTGTGTGCGCATGTGGTGTGTGTGCATGGGCATGTGTGTGTGGTAGGTAACTCCTGTGAGCTGTTTGGGACCCTCAGGGCAGAATGGAGTGCAGGCTCCTCTGTGGCTCAATACCTCATGCTGCTGTCCTCCTTTTATAAAAACACAGCCCCCGGCCAGCCCACCCACACACACACACACACACACACACACACACACACACACACACACACACACACACACACACACACACACACACACACACACACACACACACACACACACACACACACACACACACACGCTACCCCATCCTTCTATCGCTTTACTTTGCCTCAACTGTCCTCAATGTTATCCTCTTCTCTTTCCTCCCTCCATTCCTCCCTCTCTCTCGCTCTCTGTCTCTGAGTCATGTCATTAGTAGTAGTTACCAGTGTCTTCGTCACATCAACGTTAGTAATTGCATCTCCCTCGCCTGACATCTCTATCAAGTCCCTTAATTAATCTCATTAAGCAGGGTAGAAATGGGAGAAACGGCTGAAAATGGAGAAGAAAAGGGGGAAAAAAGGTTGAAGCTGCGAGTGTTTAGGTCTAATTAAATGAAGCAGAAGGATCAGTGATTTGTGCAGAAGGGATTTTATATTCACGCACGGTGAGATCCAGTTATTTGCAACTAATGTTCCACACCTTGCAAATGGCCCCAACCTATCATTTTATACGCATGCATGCATGTGTGTGTATTTGTGTTTGTACGCCTCGGTGTGTGTGTAATGTTTACAGTTCTGGCATAAAGTGGTGGGGTGCTTTGCAATGTAAATGCCGAGCTCGTGATTAAATTAGAGAGTGGAGGAGCTGAGCTATCTGCACTGAAGGAAGGAGGCAGAGAGGGAGAGAGAGGAGGGATGGAGGGAGAAGAGCCTGCATGTTCTTGGGAAAAATGTAAATATGCACACGACTGTTTCAAAGCCTCTGTCCCCCTGCTTTCGTTTCACTCCTTTCCTCCTTGTTCTTTTCTCTGCCTCTCGTTCCTTCAAACTCTCTCTCCTCTCCCCTCTCTCTTATTCCCTCTCTCACAGTCCCACTCATTCTCTTCAGGAAGAAAACAAACCCAAAAAAAACTATTCCTAGCGGTCTCAGGTAATAATAATGAAGCAACATTTGTTATTGGGCTTTAAATCAACCCCCCACAGCACCTTTCTCTCTCCCTCTCTGCCACGCCTTCTCTTTCTCTCTCCCCTCTCTCTTTCTCTCTCTCCGTGCCTGTCTCTCTCTCTCCCCATTTCACCCTATCCAAAGCTTCAGCAGGCATTTAGCCACTCTGACCAAGGGCAGCAAATGTCATTCTATACATTATTATTACACATGGTAGTTATGCAGAATTAAGTCCGGGCCGGGCCTACATGAATCATTGTGTGTCCAATGATCTGCATGTTAAAGTGTACTATCTCATTAATATATCTACAATAATTAGCAGGTTTATTCATAGGTTTAAAGTCTACTATTAACATGACATGGGTGTGATATATTGAGTTGGATATGTAGAGATAGATATTGAGCCAGTCACCAGTGGAAGCTGACCCAGGCCCCATCTCCCCCAGTCCCAGTTAGTCACACAAACTTAGGGAGGGTCATTTAGGGTATCCAACCAACGGGACATCAAAAACTGTAGTATCCTATGTTTCACGGAATCGTGGCTGAAATGACGACATGGATTTTCAGCTAGCGGGATACACGCTGCACCGGCAGGATAGAACAGCACGTAAGACGAGAAGGGGGGCGGTCTGTGCATATTTGTAAACAACAGCTGGTGCACGAAATCTAAGGAAGTCTCTAGATTTTATTTTGATAAATTGCAGTATATTTTGATAAATTGCAGGCCACACTACATGCCTAGAGAGGTCTCAGCTATACTTTACGTGGCTGTTAATTTACCACCACAGACTGATGCATGCGCTAAGACCGCACTCAGTCAGCTGTATAAGGAAATAAGCAAACAGGAAACCACTCACCCAGAGGTGGCGCTCCTAGTGGACGGATACTTTAATGCAGGGAAACTTAAATCAGTTCTACCAAATCTCTATCAACATGTTAAATGTGCAACCAGAGGGGAAAAAAATTCTAGATCACCTGTACTCCACACACAGACGCATACAAATCTCTCCCTCGCCCTCCATCCAACCACAACACTATCCTCGTGATTCCTGCTTACAAGCAAAAATTGAAGGAGGAATCACCAGTGACTCGGTCTATAAAAAAATGGTCAGATGAAGCAGATGCTAAACTACAGGACTGTTTTTTTATCACAGACTAGAACATGTCCCGGGATTCTCCCGATGACACCACATCAGTCACTGGCTTTATCAATAAGTGCATTGAGGACGTCGTCCCCACAGTGACTGTACGTACATTCCCCAACCAGAAGCCATGGATTACAGATAACATTCGCACTGAGCTAAAGGGTAGAGCTGCCGCTTTCAAGGTGTGGGACTCTAACCCGGAAGCTTACAAGAAATCCTGCTATGCCCTGTGACGAACCATCAAACAGGCAAAGCATCAATACAGGGCTAAGATTGAATCATACTACACCGGCTCAGACGCTTGTCGGATGTGGCAGGGCTTGCAAACTATTACAGACTACAAAGGGAAGCACAGCCGCGAGCTGACCAGTGACACGAGCCTACCAGACAAGCTAAATCACTTCTATGCTTGCTTTGAGGCAAGCAACACTGAGGCATGCATGAGAGCATCAGCTGTTCCGGACGACTGTGTGATCACACTGTCCGTAGCCGACGTGAGTAAGACCTTTAAACAGGTCAACATTCACAAGGCTGCGGGGCCAGATGGATTACCAGGATGTGTGCTCCGGGCATGTGAAGACCACCATAGTCCCTGTGCCCAAGAACACAAAGGCAACCTGCCTAAATGACTACAGACCCGTGGCACTCACGTCCGTAGCCATGAAGTGCTTTGAAAGGCTGGTAATGTCTCACATCAACACCATTATCCCAGAATGCCTAGACCCACTCCACTTTGCATACCGCCCAAACAGATCCACAGATGATGCTATCTCTATTGCACTCCACACTGTCCTTTCCCACCTGGACAAAAGGAACACCTATGTGAGAATGCTATTCATTGACTACAGCTCAGCATTCAACACCATAGTACCCTCAAAGCTCATCACTAAGCTAAGGACCCTTAGTTCTAAACACCTCCCTCTGCAACTGGATCCTGGGCTTCCTGACGGGCCGCCCCCAGGTTGTGAGGGTAGGTAGCAACACATCTGCCACGCTGATCCTTAAAATTGGAGCTCCCCAGGGGTGCGTGCTCAGTCCCCTCCTGTAC
This sequence comes from Oncorhynchus mykiss, assembly GCF_057628025.1. Taxonomy (NCBI): domain Eukaryota; kingdom Metazoa; phylum Chordata; class Actinopteri; order Salmoniformes; family Salmonidae; genus Oncorhynchus; species Oncorhynchus mykiss. The sequence goes on along the minus strand of NC_143046.1, from coordinate 56,792,824 downwards.
TCCCTGGTCACCCACGACTGCATGGCCAGGCACGACTCCAAAACCATCATTAAGTTTGCTGACGACACAACAGTGGTAGGCCTGATCACCGACAACGACGAGACCGCCTATAGGGAGGAGGTCAGAGACCTGGCCGGGTGGTGCCAGAATAACAACCTATCCCTCAACGTAACCAAGACCAAGGAGATGATTGTGGACTACAGGAAAAGGAGCACCGAGCACGTCCCCATTCTCATCGACGGGGCTGTAGTGGAGCAGGTTGAGAGCTTCAAATTCCTCGGTGTCCACATCAACAACAAACTAGAATGGTCCAAACACACCAAGACAGTCGTGAAGAGGGCACGACAAAGCCTATTCCCCCTCAGGAAACTAAAAAGATTTGGCATGGGTCGTGAGATCCTCAAAAGGTTCTACAGCTGCAACATCGAGACACTGGTTGCATCACTGCCTGGTACGGCAATTGCTCGGCCTCCGACCGCAAGGCACTTCAGAGGGTAGTGCGTACGGCCCAGTACATCACTGGGGCAAAGCTGCCTGCCATCCAGGACCTTTACACCAGGCGGTGTCAGAGGAAGGCCCTGAAAATTGTCAAAGACCTGAGCCATAGACTGTTCTCTCTACTACCGCATGGCAAGCGGTGCCAAGTCTAGGACAAAAAGGCTTCTCAACAGTTTTTACCCCCAAGCCATAAGACTCCTGAACAGGTAACCAAATGCTTACCCGGACCATTTGTATTGTGTGGCCCCCCCAACCCCTCTTTTACGCTGCTGCTACTCTCTGTTTATCTTATGTGCATAGTCACTTTAACTATACATTCATGTACATACTACCTAAATTGGCCCGACCAACCAGTTCTCCCACACATTGGCTAACCGGGCTATCTGCATTGTGTCCCGCCACCCGCCAACCCCTCTTTTTATGCTTCTGCTACTCTCTGTTTATCATATATGCACAGTCACTTTAACCATACCTACATGTACATACCACCTCAATAAGCCTGACTAACAGGTGTCTGTATATAGCCTTGTTACTCTTTTTTTCAAATGTCTTTTTACTGTTGTTTTATTTCCTTACTTACCTACACACACACACACACACACACACACACACACTGTTGTATTTGGCGCACTTGACAAATAAACTTTGATTTGATTAGGGAAGGGCAAGAGTAAGAAATAGATAGAATTATGTCATTTTTTGTTGTTGTTGTATCTGAGTAATACTGCAGAGCAATTGAATCCAATCTCCAAGAGGTCCTCACACAGACACACACACAGTGCACACGTACTTGTAGGGGATATGTTTGCTGCCATTGACCAGAGCCAGGATAACGTTCCCCAGGGCAGACAGAGACAGACACAGCCCTGCTGCTGTACTACCACTGCTCTCCCTGCCCTTCTCTCCTCCCAGCACCTTCACACAGCTGCCCAGGTCTATCAGGTGGAGTCTACTGCGACCTCCCGACACTGGAGAGAGGGAGAGAGGAGGGACAGGAGGGAAAGGAGGGACCGAGAGAAAGGGACAGAAAGAGAGAGAGAGGAAGGAAAAAGAGAGGACAGAGAAAAATTGGGGAGACAGAAGGATACATTAATCATTGCATTCCAGAACACACTATCCAACACTTCATCCCCCAGCATTTTTGATCTGCTCATCTCAGAGGAGGTCATGCATGTCAGCCTCAGCACACACACATGCACACACACACGCGGGCATGCCCGCACACGCACACATGCACACGCATGGACGCGTGCACACACACGGCTACATTGGGCAGCAGGTATCCTAGCGGTTAGAGAGTAGGCGGATGGTCGCTAGTTTGAATCCCCGAGCCGACGTTGTGAAAAACCTGCCAATGTAACCCTATTTGCTCCAGGGTCGCTGTTATTCATGGCAGACCCTGGCCGTGACCCTACTCTCTGAGGGCGTCTCGGGGGGAGTTGGGATATGTAAAAAAAAAAACACATTTACAATTCACACATTAGTGTGAAATAGGACAAATATAACAGCCTGCCACCTGGACCCCTCACCAGCTCAGCTGTGTGTTCAGCTACGTGTCCTTCCTTGTCAACACATCACCTGTCGGAAGCGTGTGTACACTGCCTTCCTTGTGTATGCTCTGGAAGTCAGTCATTACGAATACCTCTGTAGGTCCGTTCAGCACATCTGGTTCCCATTTACCTTCTCTGAGCAGTGTATTAGTGTGTGTTTGTGTGTGTGTGCGCATGTCTTTCCATCTGGGGATTAGAGCAGGGTTCCCCAAACTCGGTCCTGGGTCCCGCCCCGGGTGCACGTTTTGGTTTTTGCCCTAGCGCTACACAGCTGATTCAAATCATCAAAGCTTGATGAGGAGTTGGTTATTTGAATCAACTGTGTAGTGCTGGAGCAAAAACCAAAACATGCAGGACCGAGTTTGGGAAATCTGGGATTAGAGTGTATGTCCCTGTATGCATAGCTATATAGGTCTTTGTGGATCAGTCTAAGTGTGTGTGTGTGTGTGTGTCAGTGGAAGCTGCAGAGGGGAGGACAGCTCATAATAATGGCTGGAACAGAAACCATGTGTTTGATGGTTTTGATACCATTCCACCTATTCTGCTACAGCCACTGCCACAGCCATGACTGAATCAGACTGAGGTGTTGTATGATAAGGAGAAATGAGCGATTGCAGATTGTGTGTGCGTGTGTGTGTGCGCGTGTGTGTGTGAAGCTGTCTTTCCTTAAGAGCAGGTAAGATTATACGTCTCCATCACACATAGGGAACAACACCTTCTCCTAGCCTTGTTATCACATATCTGACTACGTTATCACACACACACTATTAATACACACACATGACATCACCCTGTAGAAGTAGCGTGGAGACAGTCTGACTGACAACCTGAGACACGACAGATACAGTGTGTGTGTGTGTGTGTAGTACTCACTCCCTCCCTTGCCAGTCTTCTCCATGCGGTACTGGTAGATGTGCAGTGTGAACAGCATGTGTGAGTTGAGATGCTCCTCCGGGTCGGCGTCATCTCTGCTGCTGTATCGAGCTGCTATGGCTGCATCCAGGAAGAAGGCTGCTTTCTCTGGCGTGGGGGCTCGCAGCTCACTCTGGTTCTGGAGCTGGGGGGAGATTACAGAGTAGGTGAGATAGAAAAAAATATACTAATTCTACAAACCACAGGACAGTCATTTGTCTTTCTGTGTGTTTGTGTGTATGCTTCCTTGTGTGTGTGTGTGTGTCATGCAGTGTGTCTGTGAAGACAGGCAGAGTAGCATTATAACTAAAATGCTGTGGGGTATCATTAAAACATGAGATTAGCTAGGGATTACACTGATACCCTTGTCTCACACACTAATCCTATCAACACACACATACACACACACACACTAAGATGTCAAACTAAATGACCCCAGAAGAGAAAATAACTAAATGATTCTTAGAGGTTTGCGGTTTTTGTGTTCTCTATAGATGTAGATGTACACTCTGTGTGTCTGTGTGTCTGTGTGTGTGTGTGTGTGTGTGTGTGTGTGTGTGTGTGTGTGTGTGTGTGTGTGTGTGTGTGTGTGTGTGTGTGTGTGTGTGTGTGTGTGTGTGTGTGTGTGTATCTGTATCTGCGCTCGCGTGTGTGTACAGTATGTGTGTGTGTGTGTGTCTCTGTATCTGCGCACATGTGTGTAACCTTAAAGAGTGTTAGGTTAAAAACAGCCAGCTAAGATAACAGATCCTAGTGCCTGAGGGTAGACACACAGAGATATATATATATATAATTATATATTACTACAGTGATCTAGGTCTGATATTGCCATCATCATACACGGCCTTAGCCGTAATCCTGTGGGTTTCCTATGAGACACCACAGTGAGACAGACTGTTGAGGAAAACACTGGAGGAAACAGAGCACTCAGTGTCTGGGATGGAAGGCAGGGGCCTTCCTCTGTTACCCTCCTTGTTGTCTTGTGGGTTCATGAGCTACTCTGTTAGTGTTTCTCAATCCTGGTCCTGGGGACCCAAAAGGGTAAACATGATTTTTTTGACCGAGCACTACACACGGGATTGATTAGTGGAGTCAGGTGTGAAGTGATAGGGCAAAACGTATAATGTGCTCCACTTTGGGTCCCCAGGACCAGGATTAAGAAACACTGATGTTTCTGCCTCTGGGACCGTTTATTTTAGATGTAATTTTACCCCCTTTTTCTCCCAAATTTGGTTATAATGATCTCGTCTTATCGCTGCAACTCTCCAACGGGCTCGGGAGAGGCGAAGGTCAAGCCATGCGTCCTCCGAAACATGACCCGCCAAACCACGCTTCTTAACACCCACTCACTTAACCCGGAAGCCAACCGCACTAATGTGTCAGAGGAAACACCGTTCAACTTGACGACCAAAGTCAGCCTGCAGGCGCCCGGGTCGCCACAAGGAGTCACTAGAGCACGATGAGCCAAGTAAAGCCCCCCCGGCCAAACCCTCCACTAACCCGGACGACGCTGGGCCAATTGTGCGCCGCGCTACAGGATTCCCGGTCACTACAGCCTGGGGATCAAACCCAAGGCTGTAGTGATGCTGCACCATTCGGGAGGCCTTGGGTCTGGTGTTTTGCATGGACCCCAGGAAGACTAGTTGTTGCTAAAGTGAAAGCTAATGCTAATGGTGATCAGAATAATTAGACAAGTTAAGTGGACGGCCACAGAGTGTGCAGGGCTTTGTTATCAATCTTTTGATGAGTAGTTGACGTTCTGACGAGCAGCATTTTACCTGCATGCCACAGATGGGGTCCTCGCAGAGGTAAACTCCAGGGGACTGGCTGTCCTGCAAACTGCCTGTCGCCACTTCAGACAGCAAGTCCTTCAGGTTCTCCTCTTTACCCCAAACCTAGAACATAGAGCATAGCACACTTACCATCAGAACCCCACATCTAGAACCCAATCTTTCCCTCACACCTAGAACATATTTAATACACATTCTAGGATCCCGTAATTCTGTAAACAACAGAATTAGGGTTGGTTTCCCAGACCCTGATTAAGGCTCCTCCTGGACTAAAATGCATACTCATGGAGAATCTCCTTTAATCTGCGTCTAGGAAACCGGCTCTTATGCTTCATTTACACAGGCAGCCCGATTCTGATGTTTTCCAAAAATTTGTCTTTTGACCAATCAGATCAGCTCTTTTGACGATAATTGGGCAAAAGATCAGAATTGGGCTGCCTTTGTTAACGCAGCCTTAGAGTGAGGGAGTGACAGACCTCTACGGCTGAGACTCGGACAGAGAAGCGTGCTCCCGTCTTCTCCTTCCTCTCGTTGATGAGCTTGAAGAGCCAGGAGATGGCACAGGGGATGATCCCCAGGGTCTGCATGGACTCGTCACCACCTATCATGGTGTAGGATTTACCTGGAGGACACACACACACACACACAAAACTCCATCAGCAGTGGAGTAAAACAATCATTAACATAATCATCTCTTCCAAAACACCACACACACTCTGTCCTCTTTCCTTTCTCCCATGTCTACAGCCCACCCCTTTGGTCTGATTTCTAAATGAACTCCGTTTGTGTGTATCCCCACTGTGTGTCCAGACCAGCCCCTACGAACCTAGACGCAGGGGGACGACCCCTACTGTTGACGGAAGAGAGTTCAAACACACGGATAAACAAAGCCATATGTCACACATGCACACACACATCCACATGGTGTGTGTGTGTGTGTGTGTGTGTGTGTGTGTGTGTGTGTGTGTGTGTGTGTGTGTGTGTGTGTGTGTGTGTGTGTGTGTGTGTGTGTGTGTGTGTGTGTGTGTGTCTGTGCGTCTGTGTGTGCGTGCATACATCTGTGTGTATTTTTGCAATGTGCCTTTCATTCTGCCTTGTTTTGTGTGCGCGCCAGGTTAAACTGTATGTGTTCTCCATCAGCCTTTTATGTCTCGACTTAATCAGAGTAGAATCCTTTCTCAAACGCCATTGTCATTGCTGCCTGCTAAGTGTTTAACTCCGTCTTCTCTGATGTTTTGTTCATCCATAGAGACATTAAACGTCACAGAGGATTCATTTACAGTAGGTACTCAATGAGATCATTAATAATGTGATTGGACGAGGGCAGCCAATCACAATGCTGGACTGCCTTCTAAAGATGATCTCTAATCATTTCTTATCCGCTACTATAATTCAGTGTCGCAGCGCACCGCTTGATATGGTGTCTGTTGGCTTAGAGACCGTTCATTGACAGAACTTTGGATCTGAATCCGCCTCGTCTCTGTCACACATGACACCAGAAGACCGCCATGATGTTAGATCTTCCAAATTAAATTCACTTTTTAGTAAGCAATAAAGAACAGTGCTTTGTGGCTGTACAACATAGGACAATAAAAACCATTCCATTCAGAGTTACTGTACTGCTCTTGGCTCAAGCTGTCAGACTCATTCCTTTCACACTCCTCTCTCTCTCTCTCTCTCTCTCTTTGTGTGTGTCTGTGCATTCATGTATTTTGTTTGTTGTTTAATTTCATAACGTTGTGACTCATCCTCTCTGGTGCTACAGAAACTTAATCACAAGCTCATTGTGCCATGAGCAGTCAGCAACTGTTCTCAGGCACCTCTCTCTCTCTCTCTCTCTCTCTCTCTCTCTCTCTCTCTCTCTCTCTCTCTCTCTCTCTCTCTCTCTCTCTCTCTCTCTCTCTCTCTCTCTCTCTCTCTCTCTCTCTCTCTCTCTCTCTCTCTCTGTGTGTGAATACTGGCACTCTGACTAAGATAGCAGTGCACAGGCTGGATTGTAGATCACTTTGCCTCTGCTCAAGACTAGCTGGCATTCACACCTTCCATCTGACACAACATGCCAAGTAGCAGATCAACAGGGGAATGGTCTGACCATCCCCCACCATGTCATATTGTCTGACAGTGGAGAGGGATGTAGCCAGGTGGGGTAGTAGTCTGTCAGTGGGATACTGGTAAGGCATCTACCATCATCATAGCTTAGAGTGATTCTTGCTTATAATTGGCCTGAACAACAGAGTACAGAACTGGTAATGCTGACAGGCCAACAAGCATCTTCAGAGAGAGTGGGAGGGGAGAGGGAGAGACGGAGTTAGAGGCAGAAATAGATGAGAGAGAGAAAGAGATCCCACAGTGACAGGATTGTTACATTGATTACAGACATAATAAAGATGGCTGCCATTAAAGGGATGGCCGTACGGCCCAGGGCCAGTAATCCAATCAGAGGACTCGAGGAGGATGAGGTAATGCAAGAGCAAGAGAGCATGGGATTCAATTATCTACAATGTTCCCCTCTCTCCTCTCTCCTCTCTCCCTCCTCCTCTGTTCATAACCCGGCCATCCATTACTCTACCTTCATCTACATGCCCTCAGTCCTTATTGAATCTCATCTGATTTAAATCGGTGGTTTAGGGGGCTGAGGTGGGTTGGGACAGACAGACAGCTAGACAGACAGGGTTTATTACCAGCCTGTGATGTTATATGTATTGATTGGATTTACAGGACAGAATCAAATGGAATGAATGATTCATAAAAAGAGACTGGCCTGTGAGGGTATTTGATCTCTATTAGGGACCAGTGGAGCACAGTTTATTCTATTCCAACATCAAACACACACACAAACGTGAATGCACGTGCACACACACACACACTTACAGATCTCAGAGCCTGGAGCCTCAAACCCACCCTCCTTCTTTCAGTGATCCGTTTTGTGGATGTAAAATAAAAGCTAATGCAATAATCTTCTCCAGGCCTGGTAGGCTAGTGGAGCAGAGAGGGCTCTGTCTTTATTCCTAAAGCGAGGATTCTGGCATTAATTTCCATGACCAGCGAACCAACACGCGTGTCCACTGACATCACACCACAGGCTGATATATGGTGGGGTTGGTAGGGGCAGGGTGGTGTGTGTGTGTAGTTTTGCATGTATGTGTAAATGTGCATGTGTGTGTAAATGTGCATGTGTGTTCACGAATGTGTGTGTGTTGCTAAAGGGAATATTCTGTGTTTAATTACCAGGACCAGTGAGTGTGTCCTCTGACATTCCACCGGAGGCTGATAGATGGCGTAGTCGGCGGGGGGGTGGGACTTTTCCATTCCAGAAGGTTTTACTAGCGATGGCCATACGATGCTATGTGGTCACTTTCCATAGCTGATTGCACTTATTGTGGGGCGGCAGGTAGCCTAGTGGTTAGAGCGTTGGGCCAGTAACTGAAAGGTTGCTAGATCGAATCCCCGAGCTGCCCCTGAACAAGGCAGTTTAACCCGCAGTTTAACCCACAGGACGTCATTGTAAATAAGAATTTGTTCTTAACTGACTTGCCTGGTTTAATAAAGGCTAAATATATATATATTTTTTAAGTCACTCTAGATGAAAGCAGCTGCTAAATAATATACAGTGCCTTCGGAAAGTAGTCAGACCTCTTGACCTATTAAAATGGATTTGTTTTCTCTCCCCCTCATCAAAAGCATGAGCTGGTGCACAGCCAAAGAAAATTATTTAGTGTAGAGGTGCTGACTAATGGTGAATGAACTGTAGGCTATAAAAACAAAGGGGGTCGCACACTTTGTGTATAAACTCCAAGTAATTTATACATAGTGTGTGTGACTCTGTTTTTATACCCCTCATCAATCTATACACAATACCCCATAATGACAAAACAACAACTGGGTTTTATACATTTTTATGAATAAACTGAAATATCACATTTACATAAGTATTCAGACCATTTACTCAGTAATTTGTTGAAGCACCTTTGGCAGTGATTACAGCCTTGACTCTTCTTGGGTATGACGCTACAAGCTTGACACACCTGTATTTGGGGAGTTCCTCCCATTCTTCTCTGCAGAGCCTCTCAAGCTCTGTCAGGTTGGATGTGGAGCGTTGCTGTACAGATATTTTCAGGTCTCTCCAGAGATGTTCAATCAGGTTCAAGTCTGGGCTCTGGCTGGGCCACTCAAGGACATTCAGAGACTTGTCCCGAAGCCACTCCTGTGTTGTCTTGGCTGTGTGCCTAAGGCTGTTGTCGTATTGGAAGGTGAACCTTCGCCACAGTCTGAGGTCCTGAGTGCTCTGGAGCAGGTTTTCATCAAGGATATCTCTGTACTTTGTTAATCTTTGCCTCAATCCTGACTAGTCTCCCAGTTCCTGCTGCTGAAAAATATCCCCACAGCATGATGCTGCCACCACCATGCTTCACCGTAGGGATGGTGCCAAGTTTCCTCCAGACGTGATGCTTGGAATTCAGGCCAAAGAGTTCAATCTTGGTTTCATCAGACCAGAGAATCTTGTTTCTCATGGTCTGAGAGTCTTCAGGTGCCTTTTGGCAAACTCCAAGCGGACTTTGATGTGCCTTTTACTGAGGAGTGGCTTCTGCCAAGCCACTCTACCATAAAGGCCTGATTGGTGGATGGCTGCAGAGATGGTTGTCCTTCTGGAAAGTTCTCCCATCTCCACAGAGGAACTCTAAAGCTCCGTCAGAGTGACCATCAGGTTCTTGGTCACCTCTCTGACCAAGGCCCTTCTCCCCCGATTGCTCAGTATGGGCGGGCGGCCAGCTCCAGAATGATGGAGGCCACTGTGTTCTTGGGGACCTTCAATGCTGCAGACATTTTTTGGTACCTTTCCCCAGATCTGTTCCTCGACACAATCCTGTCTCGGAGCTCTTCAGGCAATTCCTTCAACCTCGTGGCTTGGTTTTTGCTCTGACATGCAGTGGGATCTTATATAGACAGGTATGTGCCTTTCCAAATCATGTCCAATCCATTGAATTTTCCACAGGTCGACTCCAATCAAGTTGTGAAAACATCTCAAGGATGATCGATGGAAACAGGATGAACCTGAGATCAATTTCAAGTCTCATAGCAAAGGGTCTGAATACTTAAGTAAATAAGGTATTTCTGTTTGCCATTTTTTATACATTTGCAAAAATGACCTGTTTTCACTTTGTCATTATGGGATATTGTAGATTGCTGCTGATTTGTATGTATTTTATCCATTTTAGAATGAGGCTGTAATGTAACAAAATCTGGAAAAAGTGAAGAGGTCTGAAAACTTTCCGAATTAACTGTAACGGTTTGTTCATTGTGTGTTATTTTGTCCCAGCTGTTTTTATCCTGTGTGTGTGTGTGTGTGTGTGTGTGTGTCTGGGCTGTAAGAACAGGCTTATGACATGTAGAGAATGTGTCATGGCTAGACTGATTACATGACTGTGAAAGCATGGACGCTGAAGGCACACACAGACAGTAAGACAGACACGTTACAGAGAGTGGATCAGGCAGGGTCCTGACACTCATTACTGTGCCCTTCTGAGGAGGGACCTTAGTGGGATTAAACTGGTGGAGATTCAGCCTCCTGCTCAGACAAGACAAGACCAGGGCTACTGAACTGGAGGAGATTTGAAGTGACATTAGTCTCCTCTCTCTCTCTCTTTCTCTCTCTCTCTTTCTGACCTGTTCACCCTCTTTCTCTCTACCCTTGTCTGTCCCTGCATTCCTCTCCCCCCTCGCTCTCCCTCTCTCATTCTTCTTTCTGTTCCACTCCCTCTTCTTGCCCGGCTGCTCCCATCTCCCTCTCCCCTCTCTCCCATCTCCCTCTCCCCTCTCTCCCATCTCCCTCTCCCCTTTAATGTTCTTCCCTTCCTCCCCATGCAGTCTGTCCTGATAGTAGAGGCTAGCTGAGATGCAGTCATGTTGATCAGAGAGCGTCACACTCAGAAAATCAGCGGTCGATACTTTGAAAATAAAGTGAATGCATTTGCAATGTCAGACTCCGTTTGTCAATGTCTGGCTACATACGGCACAACATTGTGTGTGTGTGTGTGTGTGTGTGTGTGTGTGTGTGTGTGTGTGTGTGTGTGTGTGTGCGCCATACAACAAAGGCTCAGATCAGGTTCATACACACACACACATCCTTACCCAGTTTAGAGTGTCCGAAGCAGAAGACACAGCCATCTGCTCCGTTCACCACCGACTGAATGACCTCAGCTACAGTACCAGCACACACCTCCGCCTAGAGAGAGAGATTGGGATTGGCTAGGGGGTCATTTGGAATTGGCTGGGTGGGGGGGGGTCATTTGGGATTGGCTACCCTGCGCATAATCAGATCCCTACCTGTGATGCATCATGGGGGAAGGCGGCATCGAAGGCAAACATCTTAGGTGGGGCCTGATTGACTCCTCGTTTCTGGAGGGTGTTTCCTTGCATCTGGTTGGCTGATGGATCCATAATGGTCACCTGCTTCTTCCTGGTGTCCACCTTGAGGAAAGAGCTGGACTCTGCTGCGTCCGAGGACATCACGGGACACACACGCACCATCACCTTCACCTGGTGGAGGGACAGAGGACAGGACCAGAGAACTCAGAACAGGGGATCGTAAACTCAACAGAATCAGATTGTAGAACCCAACAATAGAACAGAAGTAGGCCAAGATAAGATCAGGTCAAACCCCTAAAGCCATAGAAAGGCCAGTTGAACCAGGATAAAACCAGTTGAACCGTTGTAAAAACTATTTGTAAACAATTGAACCATAGTAAAAAAAAACAGTAGAACCCCAGTAGAAACGATAAAATCCTATTGTTTCATTCATGGGGGGCTGAAACCCTCTTCTGCGCTAAACTTAACAAAGACAAGCCAGCTATTTAGTTCTTAGAAGACACGCATCAACACCTGCATCACCTCTCCCTCTTTTTCCTGTGTTAGACTTCAAAGCTTTAAGCGGAGCAATCTTATTTTAGCTCTCTCTCTCTTTCACCTCCTCTCTCTCCTCTCCTTCCTCTCCCCCCCCCCCCACACACGCCAACACTCGTTTGTTGTCACACCTCGTTGGCGTTGAGGTTTTTTTATCGAGAGAAAAGCAGCTGACAGATCTCAAACTTTTCCCAGAGCTCCTGCAGGTTCACTTATCTACTTCTTTATTCACAGCTAGGAGGAGCTTTAGAGAGAGGGATGGGGATAAGGGAGAAATAGATAGCGGGAGGATGGAGCAATTCAGGATGGAAGAAGAGAGAGGGGAGGGAGTGAGATGGAGGGGAGAGAGAAAAAAAGGGAGGAGAGGAATGTAGGAAAATAAAAAAAAAGGGAGAGGAGGGAGTAGAGGAGAGGATGCAAATTCAGATCCATGCTGTCATTTCCCCCACCACCGAGACCAAACATGAGTCACCGTCAGAAGACAGGTTCTGCTTTAAGCTTCCGCTAAACGTTGCTCTGGGATTAAAAACGGGACGGCGTTCCCAAACGCTCCCAAACACACTGTGCTTTCAGACAGGACGCTCCAGAATGCTCAGAAAAGACTGAATTACAGCCGGATAGAGGGGAGAGACGTGAGCAGAGATGAAAGCAAACAGAGTAAATAGCAGATAAGTGAATAGAAAAGATTTGAGCCTTGAGGACATGAAGGCATGAGTCTGCGTCGTGTTGTGTAACAGCATTGAGCAGCCAAGGAGAACGGAAACACAAATGAAAGACATTCACCATGAACGCAACGCAGCAGGAATCTGCATGCTAACAAAATAATGTCATTTGAATAACTGAAAACATGGGGCAAATGCAATAACCGTGTGTGTGTGTGTGTGTGTGTGTGTGTGTGTGTAGTGTGTATAGTGTGTGTGTGTGTATAGTGTGACAGATAGAGAGAGAGGGGGACGGAGGGAAAAGTAAGAGAGAGAAAGTGAATGAGGGAGAAGGGAATATGATGGATCCCCCCTCTCCTCTGCAGAGGAGTAAGGTAGAATGGTTTGCTTGTAGAGCCAGCAGCACTGAGCTGACATTCTCCAGATCTCCTCTCAAACGCAGCTCAACATTAAAACACACTGACATTAAAAAGATTCTCTAGGACAAGACGTTTTAACAGCGCTTCTACAGT